>NC_137611.1:4966442-5371442 GCF_963280865.1 Gymnoscopelus braueri
CTGTATACTGTATATAGTGGATCATGTACCTTTTGACGTCTCACTCTCCGTATGAGATAAGCTCCAGGTTTATTTGCTGGTGCCAGCAGTTGTCTCTCTGCGTCTTTCCTCGTGATTTCCTTGAAAAACCACCTACAAACAGACACTTTTTATTAGCTTGTGTGTGTGTGCGTGTGTGCTCGTGCGTGCGTGCACGTGTGTGTGCATGTGCGTGGTGTGTCCAGGATTAATCTTGCAGTCTGCCGGGCCCATCAGCATTCAATTTCTTTTCACAAACCGTACGTTTAATATTTTCTGAACCAATTAACTTACATTTGATAATAAAAGACATTGCCAGTCAGATTGGGCTAAAACTGAAACCGGAGCCTCGCCATTATTACAACCCCCAACATTTGTAATTCAAATTTTTGCTTCTTCTGGGGGTCCCTGGAACAAAATAGTTTGAGATGGGGGGTCCGCGGCCAAATACATATCATTTTGGGGGTCCTTGACATGGAAAAAGTTGGAGCACCACTGATGTATAGCAACGTACTGTTAGGATTTACAAAACATTTTAGATATGTATTTGGCCGAGGACCCCCATCTCAAAATATTTTGTTCCATGGACCCCCATGAAGCAAAGATTCTAGTCACAAATGTTTGTTTTAAAAATACATAAATTCAAAGATTTGCACACAAAAAAAAACGATAAAAAAAAAAAGAAATAGCAGATATACAAGCTCATCATGAGCTTGTATATCTGCTATTTTTTTAATAGCCAAAGAAATGTTAAAATGACACAGATGTGTTCCCGGTCATAATGGATGAAGGAGTCCTCCTCCTAGGGGATCTACAGGGTTCAGATCTATGAGCTCATCACTCACTCCTCTGTCTCCATGCTGTCAAGCTGAGCCACGTAGTTAGACGGGATGAATCCTTCCTTCCGGGTGGAGATCGACTTGGCCTTCCACCATTCACCATGTCTGGAGGACGACAAGACAATCACTTCATTTTATAAACCTCATATTTCCACTCCGATACCATTTTTACTTTTTCCACCACATTTCCAGTGGTGGAAAAAGTACACAAATGTTTTACTTAAGTAAAACTATCAATACTGCAATGTAGAAATACTCTGTTACAAGGAGTAAAAGTACAATGTTTGCCTCTGAGATGTAGTGGAGTAGAAGTAAAAGTACTGAAAATACTCCAGTAAAGTAAAAATCACACCCTGTGTGAAGTGGGCGGTGTCTTGCTAGCTAATCACAATACTGAATGGAGTCAACCAATCATGTACAAAAAATAAATACATTTATTGAAACACTCTTTATGATGGAAGAAACCATAACTTTAAAAAAACAAATTTATTGTTTTTTTAAAGTTATGGTTTCTTATATAGGGCTATGCACATGTGTCATGTGACACTGGCCAATCACAGTCCTGAATAGACTGTGATTGGCCAATCACGGTGCATGGTTAGGCGGGGTACATTTTTGGCCAATCACAGCGCAGGATTTGTTGTACAAATATCCAAACCTCACTTATAGGGGCGGTTTCACCGCCCAAAAAAACAAGTACAGTACTTGAGTAAATGTACTTAGTTACTTTACAGCACTGGTGTGATGTGAATGATACATACTGCATAATAATGGTGTCACGGTTTCAATCGGCCTGTGACTCCATCAGAGGAATGGATAAAAAATATCGACTTACTCTTCTAGAATTTTCAGTTTGTCTCCCTTCTTGAAGCCCAGGTCATCAGGGTGCTGGGCCTGGTATGGATAGATGGCCACCATGATCTTCTCACCAGAATCATTTTGCTCTGCGTGTCAACAGAAGAGAGTGTCATACTTTAATTACTACAGTAAAAATATAGTTGGATAGCTGAAATGAATGCAAAAAAATATGCATCTTTAAAAGGGACAACACTGTGACTAAGTAAGAATAAGGAATGAGGGTAAATAGAGAACATAGATCTCCTATTCACACGTGTAGCTGCTTATTGATATCATCGTGGTGGTGGAATAGAAACCTTGTCCGTCTCCATATCATTATTTTTTTGCCCTATTTCATACTTTGTCGTATGACAGAATTACGATGCGATGTGTTGTGAGCTTGTTAACAAGCGCTTATGACTAAATAATAACCAAATTGGATCCATTGGAACACATGTTTATTTTTTTTACCATTTACTGGACAAGTAACATTTTTGGACATACAAGGTTTCTGCCTGACTATATGGTCATTTAGCTCCATAGTATCAGTGTTGATTTCGTCGACTAAAACTATGGTGTAATGTTGGTTGACTACCTTTTTTCACTGACTCTGAAACTAAATAAAAACTAAATAAAAACTAGGCTATGATGACTAAAACTTAGACTAAATATATTGACAATTTCGTCAACAAATAAAAGCTAGACTAAAATGTTAGTGAGGGATCTAGTGGAGAAGAGATCCAGTAGAAATAAAAGACAAGTCATTTTATGTTTGGTTTCACTCAGGTGCTCTGAAAATAGCAGATCTACAAGCCCACAACGCGTTGTGAGCTTGTAGATCTGCTATTTTCAGCATGCAACCAAGTGTAAAATCAGCCATTACGACGCCATCAAGGCACCGCCAACATACATTTTAGTCGACTAAATCAACTGTAGATTTAGTCGACTATAATCTTATGATATTTATAGTCAACTAAAGCTAGACTAAAACTAAAACATTTCAGATGACTAAAATATGACTCAAACTAAATGGAATTTTAATCAAAAGACTATGACTAAAACTAAATGAAAATGTGCTGTGAAAATCAACACTGCTCCGTCCGTACCTTCCAGCTTCATGAACACCTGACCGGGCAGCAGTCCTCCTGAGTCCATCCCTGCATTACTCTGCAGACACAGACACACATGAATGGTTTATTAACATCAGAATAAACCAAAAGCAGTGAAACGGTGAAGTACTCACTGTTTGTTACTCAAGTAAAAGTATAAATACCACAATGTAGAAACACTTAAACAGGTAAAAGTCCGGCTTTCAAAATTTACTTGAGTAAAAGTAAAAACGTATTGGCATCAAAATATACTTAAAGTACCTAAAGTAAGGAGATAGCAGATCTACAAGCTCACAATGTGTCGCGATGCGATGCGTTGTGAGCTTGTAGGTCGGCTATTTTAAAATAGCCAAAGTATGCAAAGTGTTTATTAATGTGTGTTTTGTAATAATAATCTATATCTACAAAATAACTAGAACTAAAGTTATCAAATAAATGCAATGGAGTAAAAGTACAACATTTGGATCTGAGATGTAGTGGAATAGAAGTAAAAGTATTGAAAATTGGAAATACCCCAGTAAAGTCAAAATGCCTCAAAATTGTAATTAAGTACAGTACTTGAGTAAATGTACTTAGTTACTTAACGCCGCTGCAGATGAATGTTTTGTTTTTTTCAGAATTTCATCAGAATAAACCAAAAGGGTTCCTGGAAACAACATAACAGGATCAGAGAATGTAACACATACGTGTTTAACACATACGTATATCTGAATGGAAATGGTGAAGCAATCATTGATTTGTGCAACTTTGCAATTTCATATACAGAAATTTCCCAAACTTTCACTTTCACACGCAGGATTTCAACTTCCACCATTATGCTGTTTCCTCCTCATTGCAATCCATCTATTTATCGAACAAGGAAGTACATGTGATTATGAAACGTGCGTATTTCAGCGAATCGTGTATTTCATTATGATAAAAGACTCATTGAACGGGGCTTAACGGGTTGGTACTTTTAATGACGTCCTCTCCAATGTACAGTAGTTCCCCCAGGGGGGTGTCCCCACATGATTTTTGATGACAGTGAAGTGACTATTTAGGGACTTTTAAGACCCTTTTAATAACAGGAAAATAAACAAAGAAAAGAAGAAAAAAAAAATCTGCATCAAAAGTAATCATAAAAATATACTATAAAAACTGGTCTAACATTGGCCAAATTGTCAAATAATATAAGAGGCAAAAAACAATTAAATAGCCAATCTACAAGTTGCAAGGCGTTGTGAGCTTGTAGATCTGCTATTTTGACAATGTTTATCAGTGGAACCCAGCCAATTAAAACTCCTACATTCCAAGTGCTTATCAGGGTGGGGGTCCCCAGTTCAAATATGATTATTTTGGGGGGTCCCCAGATGACCAGTGGTCCACTGGTCATCAAATTATTGTGTTAGGAATGCAACAAAAACAAAACAAAAATCCATGATTTCAAGTCTCCATGGGGTGACTAATCCATAGGAAAAAAAATCATTTTTTCGTTGAACTATCCCTTTAAGGCAGTGGTTTTCAACCTTTTTCGCGTCAAGGACCCCCAAATTGACACATATTAGCCCACGGACCCCCGTTTGAAAAGATATGCCAGGGACTCAACCATTTTGATTTATTTGGGGTCCCAATCTACACTGTATCATCATTAGTGTTTATTTAACTCTGAGAGTGTAACAGGTCCATTTGGTTCCATTTGTACACTCTCAGAGTTACAGACACATAAGGGTCCATTTGGTTCCTAACTATTAATTTGGCTGGGGATCCCCTGGAACCCCCTCAAGGACCACTGGTGGTCCCCGGACCACTGGTTGAGAACCACTGCTTTAAGGTATAACAAGCCCATGGACTGAAGGCTTTTAAACTTATAGTAGTTAGATTTTCAACTGCAACTATTCCCACTCCAATGAAAATATTCAAATCTCAAACCTAAATGTAAAACAGCAAACTATGAAAAAGAAAAAAAAAGAAAAGTAACCACTCAAACCCTATATTGTACTTTGACTGGGTTCCCCATTGGTTCTATACTTTAGCCTCCCTCCTTTACCCCTCTACACCAAATCTCTTCGCCGAAAATAGGCCATCTACAAGCTCACAACGACGCGTCACGTTGCAATGCGTTGTGAGCTTGTAGATCTGTTGTTTTTGCAGAATGTTCGCCTATTACGACATGCCCAGACTAGGGACTCTAGGGTTCACGTACACGTTCATTTGATTTCCTTTGCATCCACAGTACAAATTTGTCACTGCAAAACAATGAATAAAAACAACCAATTGACTATATTCACACAGCGGCCATCTTGCTCTCACGTCATATTTGCGGGTTGGGAAGAAATGCCAGCCAGGGTGGTATTATTTAATTGACTTGCAAGCAAAATGGCCGCCGTGTGAATATGGTGAATGGCTATACTGTATCTGTTTGCTCAGACGGGGGTCTGACTACTTACAGTGCCCCTTTTTTTATTGGAGGTGGGGTCTCTGACATAGTGGGTTTGGTCGGTACGTACAGGCTGCCGGCCGTTCTTCACATCCACCACACCTCCGCCCAGACCCTCGTTCAGCTTGGACTTCTGACAACCCATTCTAGAGGAGAGGAGAGGGGAGGGGAGGGGAGGGGAGGAGAGGAGAGGAGAGGAGAGGGGAGAGTTTAGAGTGCTGATTAGGTTTACAATGAGTTATACACCTTCTGCACGTCATCTTGAATGAGATTAAAAAAAGAGTAGCTCAAGATTAATTTATATTCATGTGTCATCACGGTGCACCGCACGCGGAAGCCACGTAGTCGGAGTAATGGGATGTCGGACTTATGGGCAGTCCCCGTCATCATGCAGCACGTTTTCGTTCACAGGAAGTCATTAAGATTGGCTTTTTAGGGACTTTTGATATAA
This sequence comes from Gymnoscopelus braueri, assembly GCF_963280865.1. NCBI lineage: Eukaryota > Metazoa > Chordata > Actinopteri > Myctophiformes > Myctophidae > Gymnoscopelus > Gymnoscopelus braueri. The sequence continues at coordinate 4,972,113 of NC_137611.1, forward strand.
AAATACACAAAAATAGTTTCAAAATAATAATAATTGGCGTCTATTGTTAGGTATGCCCATATGATGACCACGGGTATGCTCTAAAATTGTGAAAAAAATACATTTTTCATTTCACTAGATCTTTAATAACAGCGTATTCATCTCATTTGATGGAAATACACCAAAGGCAAAGAGTGGTAGGTATTTCCTTTTGTTTTTGTTTGATGTGAAAACTATATAAAAAGGTCAAAATACATGTACGAACAACCAATACATAGATTAAATAAAAACAGACAAGAACTACAGTAACCAATCTAAAGGCAGCAAGTTTCTAAAGCCAAAGCAGATAAAGGCTACTATTTGTTATTATAACATTCAATAAACTCATCTGCTCTACACTGGCACTCTAGTAGGATCATCTACACCAGTGGTTCTCAAAGTGGGGTCCGGGGACCGCCAGGGGTCCCAGGTGGGGTTCCAGTAGGTCCCCAGCATAATTAGTTAATATAGCATCACAATCATTTTAAGCACTTTATCCATTTATATGTTGGCTATTCAAAAATAGCAGATCTACAAGCTCACAGCGCGTCACTTCGTGCTGCGCTGCGAGCTGATGCGTCTGCTATTTTTTTTTACTTTTGAATCATTTTGAATAATTTTTTTTACATAAATCTTCTCTTCTGGGCGGGCCCCTGGCACATAATCCTTTCAGATGGGGTCTGCGGCCAAATACATAAATTACATACATTTGGGGGTCCTTGACATGACAACGTTTGAGAAGCAGTGATCTGCAAGCTAAACAGTCAAATTGTAAAGAGAGAGTTAAATGGTTTCTGTTTGGTGTCATTTCATTCCATTAGCCTCTCTTCTCTCTGGTCAAGGGCAGTAGTACTGTATTGCATGGTTCATAAAAACATTGCTTTGCTACTGTCTGTACATTTTGCTGCCTTTGATATTGAGTTGCTGTGGTTTCAGATGTAGGTCATCAAAACTGAGAGGTTTTCCTCTGGTCCACCTCTGCAGGAAGCTGGTCTCTGTATAGAACTGGCTCGAGCGAGCTGTATACTTTACATAAAGCACTCTCTCTCTCTCTCTCTCTCTCTCTCTCTCTCTCTCTCTCTCTCTCTCTCTCTCTCTCTCTCTCTCTCTCTCTCTCTCTCTCTCTCTCTCTCTCTCTCTCTCTCTCTCAAACCACACACACACACACACACACGCACACGCACACGCACACACGCACACGCACACACCCACACCCACACTCTCAAAACACACACACACACACACACGCACACGCGCACACACACACACACACACACACACACACACACACACACACACACACACACACACACACACACACACACACACACACACACACACTTTCTCTGCTGTGGATGATGATATAATCTTTGATTCTTTTTTTTTTAAATTTGATTTAGATTATACTTTAGTTTTTTGTTTTCTACTCATTGTTAGTATCAAGTATAGCCTTGGGAACCAAAGGTTCCCGGCAGAGCCATGTGTGACCCATAGGAGGCAGGAGCCTATTTCCTGTTTCTGTAGCGTGAGACACCCCCCCCCCCCCCTGGATATTATGACACTATAGTATATGTCACACAGGGACTTACCCCCCAATCCAACCCCTGACGCTGAGTACCAAGCAGGGAGGGACTGGGTCCCATTTCTATAGTATTTGGTACAGTATGACTCAGTTGGGAAATTTAACCACAAGGCCACTGAGCCGGGTTACCAGCTGAGCTGTACTTTGAATGAACTAAAGACAGTAGAGGGGCGGCAGTGGCTCAGGGGGTTGAGTGGCCGGTAGAGCGGACGGATAGCAACCGTGAGGTTTCCAGTTCGATCCCGGGCTCTCCCAGAATTAGTGTTGAAGCGTTCGCTGAGGACTTTAGCGACTTAGCTTTTGCTATTCAAAAATAGCAGATATACAAGCTCATAGCGCGGCACCGAGTGCCGCGCTATGAGCTTGTAGATCTGCTATTTTTGAGAAATCTTGAAAATGTGTGCAAGAAGCAAGAAGCTGAACCCCTATAATTGCTCCCGATGACTGAGGTTGCCTTGCATGGTTTCCTTTCGCCATCGGTGTGTGAATGTGTGTGTGTGAATGGGTGAATGTAATGCACAATCTATGTAAAGCGCTTTGGATTAAAGAGCTATATGAATGCACCATTTACAATAATAATAATACACTGAATCGAAAAATGTAATTGAATAAAAACTCACAGACACACCCTAGCCAAGCAATGGTCGTAAATTCACATTCACTCTACATGAAACACCACAGAGACTTCCTGTGTCGCAACGGGTGCCATTGTACCAGCCAGCAGTATAGTCAGGGGGCAACAATGACTGTGTGATCTTTATCAGCACTCAAATACTCATTCAAGTCATCAGGGGTAGGTTATAGATCTGAGAAAAAATGTAGCCACGCTCCACTGAATGTTTACCACCATACATACACATTATCAGTGTTCATTTAACTCAGAGGGTTACTCTCAATTATCAATTATCAAATTAATACTAACATTAACAGGATGTATGTTTTACTGTGTAGACACATAGGGCTGACTATTTCAACACTTCTGAGGGTGATTCATGATGACCCATCGTGAGTCAGACTTCCAACACAGCACATCAAAAGGAAGAGCAGCTCCGTGTAATGAGTACTTTAAAAAGAAGGATGAAGTAGTTGTAGTTTTTCAGTTGAGAATCGGTCATTATATTATAACTAGATTTTCAGGTCGCTGTGCAGCCTTCAAACCTATAGTCCTATGTCGCGCAATGGCCAGAGCAATGGCCACCAAAGTATGGCCATTTGAAGTGTTACTGCTGTACAGTGGTGTAAAGTAACTACTGTAGTGTGAATGGTACAGTAGAAAAATGTCATAACTCCACCCCTGAGCCGCCACAGCTTAAAAGGTGCGCGGATAGGCCTTAGGTTAGATCACATATTTTAATAGCTTTTTTTTTTTTTTTTTTTTTTGAGATCTGACGTTCATAGTGACAGAACACTGTCCAAAAAAAAAAAAAAAAAAAAAAAAACAGAAGTCTCGCTAGACGAGATTGAAATCTCGAGATTTAAATCTCGTCTAGCAAGACTTCTGTTTTTTTTTTGTTGTTTTTTTTCGTTGCATAGTGTTCTGTCACTATGAACGTCAGATCTCACCAATTTTTTTTTTTTTTAAAGCTATTAAAATATGTGATCTAACCTAAGGCCTATCCGCGCACCTTTTAAGCTGTGGCGGCTCAGGGGTGGAGTTATGAAATGTTTCTACTGTACCATTCATCCTAAGATATCATAACGTCATAGAAAAGGTAAGAACACTTTAGTCCAAAATTCTCCTTTAAGTAGGCCTACAGTTTTTAGTTATTTTTTCTTTACTGGAGTATTTCCAATTTTCTGTACTTTTACTTCACTACATCTTAGAGGCAAATATTGTACTTTTACTCCACTACAATTATTTGAAAACTTTAGTTACTAGTTACTTTGTAGATTTTGATTATTATTACAAAACATGCATTAACCACTTCAGCCTTAATATACATTTCGGCCATTTGAAAATAGCCGATCTACAAGCTCACAATGCGTCGCGATGCGACTGGCCCCTGGTGTGGCCATTGTGATGGCAGACCCCTGAACAGTGTTTGTGCCAAGTTCGGTGCGGATGGGAGCGACGGTGCGCCTGTGGCAGGCCATGGCGGGCCCCCGCCACGGACTACGGTTGAACCACAAAGTATAATTGCGAACGCAGCGTCTCCGCGCAAGTGGAGCTTACTATGAAACCGTGCTCGGGCTGTATCTCTGTCTGTGTGTGTCTCTGTGGGTTGTGTCTCTGTGTCTCTGTGTCTCTGTGTCTCTATGTGTCTGTGTGCACTGCCTGCATGCAGCTCCTCTGAGATAAGTAAATGTCCAATTTAGACGTACCATACATCAAATGAAAGGTCTTTGAAAACTGAACACACCTGTCAAGGTTGCGTTTAAGCCCGCCCCTTCCCCCGGAAGCCACGCCCCGGAGAAGGCGCCTAAAAACTCCCCATCGAAACCCCATGTTAAATGAAAAGTGCCCGAATCGCTCCGAAACTTTTTCTACCCCCCCTAAGTGGGGGTCTACGAACAAATACTTCGGGCTCGGATTTTGGCTCCGCCCCCCGGAAGTGGGTGAAACAGGCACTTCAAACACTTTGTTGAATTGTTCAAAAACATTCAAAGTTTTGTTTTTGTGAATTTGTATTTTTCTAAGATGCTCCTTTTAACGCAGATTTTTTTTGTATTTTATTTTTATTTTTTTATTGATTACTTTTTTTTTAAATATTTTTTTTTCATATTTATTAAAAAAAAATTGCGTTCGCTTCCCGCGTTCGCGCGTCTTACTTGTTTAATAATAATAATTTAATAGGCTACATAATTAAACCCTTAGTCATTCTCAAAGACAGAGCGATGAAGGTGGACCTTTATCATTATTATTATTCAACACGTCCACAAACACACATTAGATATACCAGTCCACGTAAGAGCAGTGAACAAGGAAAGACTGCTTTCATGTATTATGCTCCACACTAATGGAACAAACTTCAGGACTCTCTGAAACTGGTGCGATTGGTCTCAATAGAGACATTCAGGGTGCTTCTTGAGGACACACTATGGTCTCAATAGAGACATTCAGGGTGCTTCTTGAGGACACGCTACATAGTGACTGCACCTGTTTCATGTAACACTATGTTTATTTGCATCTGTTCTACGTTGTGTTTGTGTTTTATAAGCTGTTATGAGGGCGTCCTTGAAAGAGAGAGCTTGCTCTCAATGGGCTTCCCTGAATAAATAAAGGAAAAAGAAAGAAAGATTAATCTCGTGGGAAATTCTGTTTCAGCTTTACCCATTGCTCAGACTGACTGGCTGTTAGTGTCTTGCTCAGGGACACTTCCACATGTACAGTAACATGTATTCTAGGGGAACCGGGACTATGCTGGACTATATGCCGTCTCCCTCCCAGCTTCCCTATTGTCTGTTAGAGCTCAGTGGAGTCAGTGCCTGTTTTTTCCACAGTGCATACAGGTCGCAGTGATGGAAGAAGTACTCACATTTTTTTACTCAAGTAAAAGTATCAATATCCTATTGTAGAAATAGTCTGTTACAAGTACAAGTTCGGTGTTAAAAATGTACTAAAATATGATGCCAAAATATTGGCATCAAATGTACTTAAAGTACCAAACGTAAATTAACCCATTATGCAGAATGTCCCATTTCACAAGTTTTCAAATGTATAAAATGTATAGAAAATCCTTTGAAAATAGCATATATACTATGACTATTTTCAAATTGCCAAAGTATATACATATAGGTCTGAGGTGTTTTTTTAATAATAAGTAACTATAGTAACTAAAGTTTTCAAATAATTATAGTGGAGTAAAAGTACAATATTTGTCTCTGAGATGTAGTGGAGTAGAAGTAAAATTATTGAGTACACCAGTAAAGTAAAAATACCTCAAAACTGTAATTAAGTACGGTACTTGAGTAAAATGTACTTAGTTACTTTACACCACTGGACTAGAGAGGCGCTCTGGGGATCAGAAACTCACAGGTTCGACCCTCGGCTCACCTGATCTATGTGTCCAAGTGTCCCTGAGCAAGATCCCTAAGAGCCTTGTGTGCTCATCTGAGCAGACATCTGCTGGATGAAGCTGTAAAAATAATTTTCCCTTCCCCCCCAGAGACCAGAAAATGCTCCCTTTCCCCCAGCGCTTCAATACACATTCTGGACACATGCCAGCTTGTAGATCTGCAATTTTTTGAAAAATCATGGAGAATTTGTGCAAATCTTTGAATATATATATATGTTGTTCCAGGGGGTCCCTGGAACAACGTATTTTGAGATTGGGGTCCGCGGCCAAATACATATCATTTTGGGGGTCCTTGACATGGAAAAGTTGGAGCACCATTGATATGGCAACATACAGTTAGGATTTAGAAAACATTTTTAGATTATGTATTTGGCCTATGGACCCCCCCATCTCAAAATGTTTTGTTTCAGGGACCCCCCCAGAAGCAATTATTTGAGTTACAAATGTTCGCTTTAAATATATATATATTCAAAGATTTGCACACATTTTCAGATCTACAAGCTCATAGCAGATCTGCTATTTTTGAATAGCCCAAAAAAAACGTAAAATGACTCAGATGCGTTCCCGGTCTTAAGGGATTAATGAAAGACTAGAGAGACGGAGGCAACGATACACAGACGGAGAGAGAGACAGAAGAAACAGAATGCCAGAGAGAGAAAGAAAGAAGGGGAGAAACGGGGGAGGGGAGAGCAGAGAGGAAGAAGCTCTGACAGTCTATTAATTTGTTATTGTGTCCTGACTGACGTTCTAGTTATAGAAATAATAGTCGAAATAGATTTGTATCTGCGTTCGCCTCCCGGAAAAGCTATTGTTTCCCCCCCCCCTTGAGGAAGCTTGACACATTTACTGTTTCCTCAAACTTTTGACCCAACAGAGAAAAGATTGACTTCTTTTTCCTCCGGAGCAAAATTTAATTGTATTGGCCAATCCAATCCTTGACTAAATGTTTAATATTTATTTCCTCTTTGACATATAAACTATGCATCCTTCCTGGCCTTGTCCTGTATTATTCTGTGTTCCATGTGGCATTTTCTATCGTATAGACAGCATTCTTCATTGTTCGTGTCGTCCTTATACTGTGGGACAAATCACTAAAACAAGTAGGCTTCCCAAACTAACATACTGTAGACTGGCAGACAGAATAGTAATCCAACAGTAGTTCAATATTGTCTGTGGGACAGACTGAACCTGCCAAACCAGGAACCAGGGCTTAAAATAAACATATATAATCAATTAGAACAGTGGTTCTCACCCAGTGGTCCGGGGACCACCAGTGGTCCTTGGGGGGGTACCAGGGGGTCCCCAGCGAAACTAGTTAACAGACCGTCACAATCATTTTAACGACTTAGCTTTAGCTATTCAAAAATAGCAGATATACAAGCTCATAGCGCGGCACCGCGCTATGAGCTTGTAGATCTGCTATTTTTGAGAAATCTTGAAAATGTGTGCATATCTTTGAATATATGTATTTTTTTAAAGCGAACCTTTAGACAGATAGATAGATAAATAAATAGATAGATAAGACTGTCAGAACAAATAGTGTTGCACAATGCATTGTATCATATGTATCATTGTATACACATTTGTGTTGTATCACACGATAGGGGAAATGTTCTGTTTTTGTTTTGTTTCTGTTTTGTATTATTTTATCATTGATATTAATATTGATGTGAAAATGAAAATGAAATTGTACTGCTATGTATCTCGACGACACTGAAAATGAGGGCAGCCTCAATGTCCTTCGAGAATAAATAAAGGTTTGAATGAATGAATGAATGAATATTATATCATATTTGTGTCGCATTGCGTCACATATCAGTTCATAAAACGTTGCATCCAAAAACACAAATGAGCATTGCCATGGAACAGAATGTGCTCTACAGCTACTGCATGGTGTGACAGTCAACTGTCCTCCTGCACACTGAACCTGAAGAAAGGAGAAGTTCATTTAAGTGTTGGTTCCCCCTCTGTCCTTCTCTCATAATAACAGGGCACTTTAACAAACAATAGCAGACAACATCAGTGACATGTCAGCATGTTTTGAGGCACCATGAGACAGTCAGGAAACCACTGACAGAGAGGAGACACGTTCTGGAGAGATTAGCAGTAGCAGCCAGCCTCTGTGACTGACAGTGGTGGAAAAAGTACTCATATTTTTTACTTGAGTAAAAGTATCAATACTGCAAAGTAGAAGTACTCCTTTACAAGTAAAAGTCTGGTATTCAAATTTCACTTGAGTAAAAGTACAAAAGTATTGGTATCAAAATGTACTTAAAGTACCAAAAGCAGAAAGTACTCATTATGCAGAATGTCCGATTTCACAAGTTTTCAAATATAAAAATCTTTTGAAAATAGCAAATCTACAAGCTCGATGTGACGCATTGTGAGCTTATAGATCTGCTATTTTCAAATAGCCAAAGTCTAAATAGGGCTGAAGTGGTTAATGTATGTTTTGTAATAATAATACAAATCTACAAAGTAACTAGTAACTAAAGTTTTCAAATAATTATAGTGGAGTGAAAGTACAATATTTGGATCTGAGATGTAGTGGAGTAGAAGTAAAATTATTGGAAATTCAAAATGCTCAAGTAAAGTACAAATACCTAAACATTTCACTTAAGTACAGTACTTAAGTAAGTGTACTTTATACCACTGACATACACGCACGCACGCATGTACGCACACACGACGCACGCACGCACGCACGCACGCACACGCACACACACACACGCACACACGCACACACACGCACACACACGCACACACACACACAGCAAAGAAAAGAGCCTGGGAAAGGTAATATAATGATAGACAGACCACACCAATGCACCGTCCTTATCTAAACTATGACTCCTATATGAAGATCTAATTTATTATCCCTGAGGACCAACTTCCTGATTATCACAATGTTGACATAGTGGTTAATTAATAGCCTACCAATCAAACTCATCTGTAACAGGAACTAAGGAACAGTGGGCATCGCCATGTCAAATTGAGAATTTTGTCTAAAATGTAAAAGGAATGTTTAAAAAAATCTAATATTTGGAAAACGGTCTTAAGTGTACATGATTAGAACACGATTGATTGCTATAAAACCTGTATATCCAGTCATTTTGGTTCATAAACAACAAGTTGAAGGGTAAATCTGATAATGATGTAGGCCTACCGTGCATGTTCACATCATGTGTGCTTTACATTAGGCTACTAAAGACCATTTTTATAATAATACATTTCTTAGCATTTTGGGCAAAATAGCTAATTTTACATTGAGGTGCCCACTCCTCCGTATAGTGCCCACTCTTCTCTCAACACTGCAGTGTAGAAATACTCTGTTACAAGTAAAAAGTCTGCTAAGCAAAATTGACTTGAGTCAAAGTTCAAATGTGTTGGCATCAAAATATACTTAAAGTACCAAAAGTAAAAGCAGTAGAAGTACTCATTGTGCAGAATGTCCTATTTCACAATTTCAAAATGTATACAAATCTTTTGAAAATAGCAGATCTTGTAGATCGGCTATTTTCAAATGGCCGAACTATATATAGGGCTGAAGTGGTTACTGTATGTTTTGTAATAATAAATTAAATCTGCAAAGTAACTAGTAGGCCTAACTAAAGCTGTCAAATAATTGCAATGGAGTAAAAGTACAATATTTGCCTCTTAGATGTAGTGAAGTAGAAGTAAAGGTACAGAAAATGGGCAATACTCCACTAAAGTAAAGATTCCTCAAAAGTGTACTTAAGTACAGTACTTGACACAGTACTTGAGTAAATGTACTTAGTTACTTTACACCACTGGTTTTAGGCTGTAACATATACTTTTCAAGGCAAATCCAGCAATAAGTTATATTGGTCCAACAACATTGTGTCAATTTGATGATGATCATTAATATAAACTTTCTTCTTTTCTTTTTTTTTTCTCTCTTTCGTACATATTGTTTTGAGCAAATCCCTTTATCCTATAATAGACCTAGCTGTCACCCCATGGATGATGAGATGCCCCCCTAGGCCAATAAGGGTCTTCAACAGGGGGTCCGGGACCCCTAGGGCATTGGTTCTCAAAGTGGGGTCCGGGGACCCCCAGGGGTACTTGAGGGGGTTCCAGGGGGTCCCCAGCTAATTGATGGATAGGAACTAAATGGACCCTTATGGGTCTGTAACTCTGAGAGTGTACAAATACCAAAATGTAACCAAATGGACCGTAACGGGTCCATTTGGTTACATTTGTACACTCTCTAAGAGTTAAATTAACATTGATTTTATGAATTGGGGTCCCAGAGATAGAAATGTCATTAAATGGGGGTCCATAGCCTAATGCATGTCAAACTGGGGGTCCTTGAAATCAAAATGGTTGAGAATCACTGCTAGAGCCGTAAACATCTTCTCTTATGAGTCATGGGGCATATCTTTTCAAATGGGGGTCCACGGGCTAGTAAGTGTCAATTTGGGGGTCCTTGACGTGAAAAAGTTTGAGAACCACTGCCCTAGGGGGTCCGCAGAGTTACTACAGAGGGAGGGGGGAGCACCAAATCTTTGTTTGATAGGAGGATATTCTCTTCTCTCTTTTTTTTGTTTTACATTAACCACTTGAACCCCAGCATCACTTTTCTGAGGGGAACATTAGCCTAAAATAGCAGATCTACAAGCTCACAACGCCTCGTGCTGTGTATGCGCTTGTAGATCTGCTATTTTTGGCAAAGAGGTTTGGTGTAGATGAAAGGTGAAAGTATTGATGGTTTAAAGTGATTAAATGTCTGAAAATACACATTAACATGAATCCAAACAAGTCTATGAAGCTATCTATATAATCTATGAAAAAGTTTAATCGGCAACACAATTTGATACAATATGTAGTGGGGGTCCCTTGCTTCATCTCTCTTTCTCTCTCAGATAAGGGTAGCCATGGTTCACATGACGCTTGTATACAAGCGTCATGGTGCCGAGTCCCCCTGGTTTATAGCAGTGTTCAATTTTTTTACACTGCCAACTCTCACATGTACATAAACGTTCAGATTTCAAATATAAAGTGCTTACCCCTGAGCCACGGATGTTACAAGGCGATCCGGACCGCGATAAGTACCCGTATCTCCCGTATTGTTCAATAAAAAGCATTTTAATCCCAATCGCCAGCCATTTTCTCCAAATTGTCTCCGATACTTTCAACCATGCGACACTAATGGTTGGAAGGTGTATTGCACTCTGATACATTACCCCCAAAAAAAAGTAAATGCCTGGCGATGGGATTAAAATGCTTTTTATTGAACAATACGGGAGATACGGGTACTTATCGTGGTCCGGATCGCCTTGTAACATCCGTGGCTTGGGGGTAAACACTTTATATTTGAAATCTGAACGTTTATGTACATGTGAGAGTTGGCAATGTAAAAAAAATCGAACACCGCTATAAACCGGGGCGACTATGACAGTCATGTTTCAGGGCTAACGGCTAAGATAAGGGGTCCTTGGCCTGAAAAACGCTGAGGACCCCTGCAGGGCTCTGTCACCTCAGATGTTTATCGATCAATAGATACACAGGCAGTGGTGTAAAGTAACACCAATTTTCAGTACTTTTACTTCTACTCCACTACACCGCAGAGGAAAATATTCCACTACAATTATTTGAAAACTTTAGTTACTAGTTACTTTGTAGATTTTGATTATTATCACAAAACATACATTAACCACTTCAGCCCTAAGTACATTTCGGCCATTTGAAAATAGCAGATCTACAAGCTCACAATGAGAGGCAGTGTGAGCTTGTAGATCTGATATTTTCAAAAGATTTCTATACATTTTGAAAACTTTAAATGGGACATTTCTGCATAATGAATACTTTTACTTTTGGTACTTTAAGTACATATTGATGCAATACTTGTATACTTTTACTCAAGTTAATTTTGAATATTTAACTTTTAGCCTACTTGTAACAGAGAGAGTAGCCTTGTTACTTTTACTTAAATAAAACAAAATTGAGTACTTTTTCCACCTCCTTGTGTCTGAGCATGCGCTCCCAAGCAGAATCTAAGCATTCATGTAGAATATCAACCTAATGAACCCATATAGGTTCGCTACTCTCTCCCGATTTAAATGCCAATATAGAGGCTATTGTAATGACGCTGTAATGACACTAAAACAAGTGTATTGTCTTACCTGTGTGTGTTCCCAGGCTGTGATCTGGTTCATCCAAAGGGTTTATAATGATAAAGTCCTCACAGAGATCAGATCACATGGACTGACTGACTGACAGGTCAGCTTAAAGTGACCAACACACAACACTACACTAACAGTACACTACACCCTTACACACACACTCTACACACAAAAGAGGAACTTAACTGGGGATTTTTTCTAATACTGTGAAACTTCCTGGTAGGTACTTTAGTCTGTTTATTATTTGCATAATCAGCAAACACGGAGCATACAAAGGCATGAAGGACAGCCTGGTTATCCTTTATGAAATACTTATTGGTGTTTTACACTCGTTTTGTGCACGTCAAACAACTAGAAAAAAACTACGCAGTTATAATTTATAGCAGCTTGCAAGCTAAACTAATCACAATCATCTAATTTTTGGGGGATTTAAGGCAAAAAGTACAGTTTAATGTGCATTCTACAATTGTTTTCAGTTACATTTGTCCAAATGACACACTGCGTCGTTTTAATTGTTTTAGCCAACTCAGTCCCTACAACAATAACTTCTTAAACAGTCATCTTTGTTCTAATAGTGGAGCGTGAGCGTCTACTTATCAATGTTGAAACATGCCCTTAGTGCCCCCTGCTGGATGTGTTGTGGAGCTACACAAAGGGACCACAAGTTGGTCTACTCAGGGTATATAGAAAAGAAAGTACTGTCATCTACGTCATTTTAACTATCATATCATGCAATTCCAGCCGGCAGATTCGTCTCACCATGGTAGCCAGACTGTAGCCTTGAGTTCGGTGGAATGCATTGGAGTTAATGAGAGCCCAGATCATGAACAAAATATATTTCTGAATGACTTAGACCAGTGGTTTTCAACCTTTTTCGTGTCAAGGACCCCCAAATTGACACATAATAGCCTACGGACCCCCATTTGAAAAGAAATGCCAGGGACTCAACCATTTTGATTTCTTGGGGGTAATATACACTATATCATCATCATTAGTGTTCATGTAACTCTGAGAGTGTGCAAATGGAACCAAATGGACCCATTAGGGTCCATTTGGTTCCATTTGTACACTCTCAGAGTTAAGGGTCAATTTGGTTCCTAACTATTAATTTGGATGGGGACCCCCTGGAACCCCCACAAGGACCACTGGTTGAAAACCACTGAATTAGACCTTTGTAAAGTAATTGCTTCTGGAAAATAAAAGAAGACATATCACACATTGTTTTCTGCTGTGTTGCTTTTCGATGTTTACACTTAGTGTGTGTTTGTTCACAAGCTGGTCCAGCCGGCTGCCATAGACTTCAATGTATGTATTTCACCAAACTCCCAGTTCCAGTTTTGGTCAATGTGGCGTCTGCCCGCCCGGCCCCTAGGCTGACTGTACCTTCTTTTCTATGTACCGTGCGGCTTTTCCGGAAGTGTTCCACTTCCGCATGGTGACGCATTTCCGAGTGAAACGGGACAAGAAGGCGGGACATAGCGCTGGGGGGAATGTGATTCGACGGTCAAAAAGTAGGCGGGCCAAAACACACGGAAGACATGAATAGGCGAACAAAGGCGGGTCAATTGAAGAATCCAAACAAACAACAAACATGGCTGAACAAATGGAGCTTGATGTGGATCCTACTTCTGGTCTCTATGGAACTGTAGAGGACTTCTCTCCACCGCCTTCACCGACGATAGCGGCGAGCCTCGAGCTAGAGTATGATGACTCTGAGGAGGAGGAGGAAGACTCAGAGACAGAAGAAGAAGAAGAAGAACATGAATACAGAGCCTTCGGCGTCAGGCCGTACATGTTCGAGCCCCTGGCACAGAACCACGGGGACCGAGGTGAAGCAGCAGGGGGCGCTGCAGCAGCTCTACCTTACCAACCTCGCCCACGACAGCGCCACGATGTGTCTCAATGGTAACGTTCCATTTATTATCAATTATTTATTTAGTTGTTAGTTCATCTAAATGATTGGCTGCATTCTTTCAGTGATGAGCTGTCTGTCTTGACTAATGCATTGTTAGGCCAGGGGTCTTAAAGGTCCGTGACTCCTAGTAGTCAGGGGATATTAGCAGAAAGGTTTCCAATCTTGGAATAAATTCCTTACCAAAAAAAATCTTCACCAATGTGTTTGTAAAGGTGTCTAGTAACACATCTCACAAAGACTGAAATTCAGTTTCCCTAGGAGATTTTTTTACAGCTGCTGAAAGTTGGGGTACCCACCATTTCCCTGCATTTCCATGCAGGGCAAAAAAAATCTAATTTTAATTCTGTTTTAAGTAGCATGTGAGGGGTCAAACTAGGGTGTTTTTATGATTCTGAATCCATTGCAAGCATTTGTTTTGCACCAAAACCACTCCTTGGGCTAAAAACAGCCCAATCTCAATGGGCTTTTTACACAAAAAGTATACCTGGACAAGGATGGCTATGGCCGTTTTTAGCCCAAGGAGTGGTTTTGGTGCAAAACAAATGCTTGCAATGGATTCAAAATCATAAAAACAAATCTTTTGTGTGATATGATTTTTATGTTTTACATTAATCACTTGAATCCTAGCATCCCTAGTCTGAGGAGAACTTTAGCCAAACATAGCAGATCTACAAGCTCACAACGCGGTGTGAGCTTGTAGATCTGCTATTGTAGATCTGCTATTTTTGGCAAAGAGGTATGGCGTAGAGTGAAATAATAAAAGTTAATCTGAAACACAATTTTATGCAATATAGTGGGGGGTCCCTGCTTCATCTCTCTCAGCTAGGGGGTCCTTAGTCTGAAAGACCCCTGCATTAGGCTCTAGGAGGTTGAATGCACGGCTGGCACTAATCATGTGTTTTCTTACTTAAGTAAAAGTATCAATACTGCTATGTAGAAATAATACTACAAAAGTATTAGTATCAAAATGTACTTAAAGTACCGAAAGTAAAAGTACTCATTATGCAGAAGGTCCCATTTCACAAGTTTTCAAGTGTATAAAATGTACAAAACTCCTTTTGAAAATAGCAGATCTACAAGTTCACAATGCCGTTGTGAGCTTGTAGAAAGGCTATTTTCAAATAGCCAAAGTTTAAGGGCTGAAGTTGTGTGTATGTTTTGTAAGCTAGATCTACAAAGTAACTAGTTACTAAAGTGGTCAAGTAATAGTAATGGAGTAAAAGTACAACATTTGCCTCTGAGATGTAGTGGAGTAGAAGTAAAAGTACTGAAAATTGGAAGTACTAATTGTAATTAAGTATCGTACTTGAGTAAATGTACTTAGTTACTTTACACCACTGCATACATGTTAGATCAAGGGAGAACTTCACTTGGTTGTGCATACTAGATTCTTCGCTATTGATACTAAAGTATCCTATATAGATCCATTAGTGAGATTGGAACCTGTAACATTATCCTACAGCTCAGTGGGTAGAGCATGGCACTAACACTGACCATTCATGGGTTTGTCCCGTAGTGGGTAGCTCTGGTCCATAGCCTGAAGGAGTTCTCCTTAAAGCCATGGTACTTTCAAGCCAATGCGTCCGCACCGCAGGCTGCACAGCCTCTCGTCTGCAGTAAAAAATAAGTACACTTGCGCTACTCACCAAAACAAAGACGGTTTTATGGAGTTGAAAGCCAACTCTACCAGTGGCGTACCCACCATAGAGGCAGGGCAGGCGGCCGCCCAACTAAAATCTCGCCTCCCCTAGAAAATAAAGTAAAAGACTGACTGAGAAACAGGCAGTGAACAAAAATCCAAACAGAAAACTGTCCGTCGGGCCGTTAGCCCGCCAGACAGCTAATACACTATCCATTCAGCAGAGCGACCCTCGCCTATAGTGATGTAAATGTCTTCATGGGGTGCCAGGGGTGGGGGTCTGGGCCATCACCTGTACTCACCTGGCATAAAGGGGCTCTGAGAGCAGCTTGAGCCATGCATTACTAAACTACAACATGAAGAGACCACCGCTGAAGAAGAGATTCATCCAGAGAACGCTACCTTTCACCACCGCTGCCAAGACCTTGGCGGCGCCAGGACCAGCGCAATACATTGATAATACTTGCATATTGTTTTTATTAGTGTTTTTTCAGTTTTGTAGTCAGTGTAGTGTTGTTGTTAACTTGTTTCCCCCGCGATTTCCCCCCCGGGCCTGCCCTAAACGTAATCCCTGGGAACGCCACTGAACTCTACTAAGTGGGAACCAGCCGCGTAGCGTGGATTGACCGGGGCCAGAATCTGTATCCCCCCCCTCAATAAGTCTATTGAAAAGGAACCATTGCAACGTTAATGCAAGAGAGAGAAATAATGAATACAATACAATATGCACTTATAATCAATGCATGTTTTTTTATTCTCAAAAGTGTATTTAAACAGCAAAGTTAACAAATCAAATTCAGTGCACTGCAGTGCAAACATATAGCAGCCTAGTCTGCTACGCTACAGCTTAATACGACGAGGCTTGCACTTGAACGTGTCAATAACCTCATCCTGGTCCAAACGGTTAGTTAAACCGGTTTTCAAATGGCCCTCGATCCATTTACAATTCGGCCGAATTGCAAATGAGCCTCATTTGAAAACAAAGGCGACTTGCTGTGGTTGGCTACAACAGAAGAGGGTGAGAGGCTGCTAATGTTGTCATGTTGTTTTTTTCCCCTGGCGAATCTTGCCCTGCAGTTTGAGCAGCTAGACGGGGCAGGCCGGGTCTTTACTGACCGGGCCGTGGCCTCAGTGGCCCTAATGACGCTTTGCCTCTGGTGGGAACACACTGAGCCCCCCACCTCACGTCTAAAATACACTTTTTGGCCAAAATGTTAAATGTTGTTGAATACATTATTTAGTTACTCTGCTGCGGCCCCTACAGATCTGGTAAATGGAATTTTTCTATTGACAAGAAGCTAAAGTGTATTTTTTATTTTTTACTGCAGACGAGAGGCTGTGCCGTCTGTGGTGCGAGCGCGATGGCTCGAAAGTCCCATAGCCTTAACCCATTAATACCTGGGACGCATCTGTGTCATTCTTTGATTTGAGCTAAAAATAATTATTTTACACTTTAGCTATTCAAAAATAGCATATCTACAAGCTCATAGCGCGGCACTCGGTGCCGCGCTATGAGCTTGTAGATCTGCTATTTTTGAAAAATTCTGAAAATGTGTGCACATCTTTGAATATATATATTCTTTTAAAGCGAACACTTTTAACTCAAATCTTTGCTGCTGGGGGTCCATGGAACTAAATATTTTCAGATGGGGGTCGGCGGCCAAATACATGTCATTTTTGTGTGTCCTTGACATGAAAAAGTTTGAGCACCACTGATATAGAAACATTTTTTTCAGAATACAGTTGGGATTTAGAAGACATTTTGTAGAATCGGCTTCAGGTCTTCAGGTTAAGGAGAACTCCTTAAGGCTATGGACCAGAGCTAGGTTTGTCCCCTGGTCTAGTGGGATAACCCATAGTGTGTATTATTGAACCTAACCTTTACAACCAACCAACTGAGCCAAACGTTATACTAATTTAGCAGTTGTGGAAGTTTATCTTATTGGAATGGACTATTAGCTACCACTACTAGCAAATAGCCTGTAAGGAAAGAGAAGTGACATGTATGATAATTCTTACTTTCTGCCCTGATTGTTACAGTACGTTTTAACAGCGGGCGACTCTCGGGCGATCGCCGGGCGACATCGTCCAAAAGATAAAGAAAATTCATCTTTCATCGTCCCCCGCCCACTTCTCCCTATCGCCAGTAGTTGCCGGCTCTCATAGACATATAATGCACTTCCGGAAAATACTATCCTGATCGCCCGCTGTTAAAACGCACCGTAAGGCAACGCTCTAGTTGTGAAGTTATTTGCAGTATTCATTCACACTAATCAGTGCAAACCCTCACATTATGCTTATATCTGCTTATCATTCAGGTGTACCTGTGGCTGCTGCCATAACATGGATGAACCAGTCGCAATAGTGTGCTGTAAGGACATTGTCAAGGTCAGTAGTGTTACAGCAGAATGACTTGTCGGTCTGTCAACAGCATAAATATACATTATGGTGGTACAATCCACTGTTTAGACTTAGGCTTGAGTCCCTAACAACTCAAGTTGCCCTGCATACAGCCTACCTACACCACTATTTCCCCTCCTACAGTATATCCATTCATTTTGCATGTTTCAATGTATACAGGTGAAAGGGCATTTCTGTTTCTGGTGTTTGCATGTTCTCCCCGTGTCCCCTAGCGGGTCGGTACCCTCACAAACAAGACCAGGAGACCTGGTTCTGCCAGACCCAGAAGGAACAAATTCCTAGTAGGCAACACACCTACAAAACCACTTATATAAGTGAAAAGTATAAATCATTTTAGGGTTTTTACGGGTCCATTTGGTTCCATTTGTACACTCTCAGAGTTACACACTCGGAAGGGGCAATTTGGAAACCCCTTAAGGAACCACGAGGGTCCTTGCCTGGACCCAAATTTTAGAGCCACTTGGAGTGTTTCCAGTGAGCCAACATGCACAATATCAGCACCCTGACTCTGCCTTCATTATTTAGTATCATTGGTGACACCTGTGAATGTCTTCACAATATGGCTGCTGTGCATAGAGCCTATTGGTAGCAAGTCCAGACCTGCTCTGTTGCCCCTGGTGGTTGAAATCTGAAGCGTTCCTGAATGGCTGGGGAGGAAAAGAGGGACAGACAGACAAAGCCTCCTGTAGGCCGACCCCCTGGGTCTGGCAAAAACATGCAGTAGTCCTGGTCTCTATACTGCCTCCCCCTGGTCAGCCAGATGGAGGGGAAAGGAACTGGTTGGAATAACGTGTTCCTTCCACACGCTACGTCCAACCGGGGAAACTTGTACCCCCATGTCGGGTGATAAGAAGGCTTGTTAGCTCTCATGCATTGAAGGAGGCGTGAGCTCGGCTCTGGGCTCTCCCTAGGCTGGCAGAGGGAGTGTAGCGCCCATGATTACTTAGACCAGGGGTCTTCAACAGGGGGTCCGGGACCCCTAGGGGGTCCTCACAGTTAATACAGGGGGTCCAGCAAATCTTTGTGTGACATGATTTTTATTTTTACATTAACCACTTGAACCCTATAGCATCCATTTTTTGTGGAGAACTTTAGTCGAAAATAGCAGATCTACAAGCTCACAACGCCTCGCTGTGAGCTTGTAGATCGGCTATTTTTGGCAAAGAGTTATAGGTGTAGAGGGAAAAAAGAGCAGCAAAAGTTTATCTGAAACACCATTTTATACAATATAGAGGGGGTCCCTGCTTCATCTCTCTCTCAGCTAGGGGGTCCTTGGCCTGAAAACGTTGAAGACCCCTGACTTAGACAATTGGCACTGGGTGAAAAAAAATGGGGGATAATTATAATTAAATGGGATCATTATATATATTTTAATGTATACAGGTAAAGATGGGCAATAATACTATTGCACGGGCAAAACACAATCAACCCAGAACAATGTAAAAAGTAGATATGTGCTGAACGTTCAGCATCGTTGCAGGTTATTTATTTTTGCTCTCTTGTGCAGGTTATGGAAAAATGTGCAGACTCACCAGAACCAGAGGCTTCGTGCATCACCCTACACCCTGGCTTCTATGCAGTGTGCCTGAGCCCATGGCTTCAGCAGCACGAGCACGACAACATGGTCCAGCAGTACGGTCCCTTTGATCAGAACTTCACAGATGAGGAGTGAGTATGAATAACAATTATGTTTCTGTAGCCGTAGTTGTCCATTTCCTCTTGGTATCAAATCAATGCTTGTCAAACCATTTCACCTTTTTATGATGTCATCAAAATACAAAGTTCTGTCCGAATTCAAGATCTTCATTATTGTCTTGCATTGCTCTTATTCACTTTGATTGATCGATTGATTGAATATTTTATTAGGCAAAAATGTAAAACAGCAGAGTTACATTTAAAATGCTTTTTCTAAAAGGTCTGTTCAAAAAAGTCCTTGTGATCTAGTTTCCAATGAGGGCCTTGGTATTCAATTCATAGTCATATATAGTGGCACTACAGTTCAAATATCAACAGAAATGATGATGGAGAGGGCCACTATATTTCCACACTCACTCCAGAGGGACACATTGCATATACTGTCGGGCAGACACCTCCTATCTCCGTATTTTCTTTGTAAATTAATGCCGTACTTCGTCAATCTTTGTCACACAAAAGTTGCAAAAATAGCCGTGTAGATCGGCTATTTTTGCTACTTTTGAATTGGAATCCTAATTTTTATTTTGCTATTTTTTAATTGGAATCCTGAAAAGTAATATTTTAATTTAATTTCATATGCATTTAGTTATACTTATGTTAACTTTATGAACTTAAATACAAATACATTGGACATAAAAAAGACAATAGAATTTGTATGGTAAATGGTGCATTTATATAGCGCTTTTATCCAAAGCGCTTTACATTGATTGTGCATTACATTCACCCATTCACACATTCATACACCGATGGCGGAGGAAACCATGCAAGGCACCAACCTGCTCATCGGGAGCAATTAGGGGTTCAGTGTCTTGCTCAAGGACACTTCAACACTAACTCTGGGGGAACCCCCCAGCCCGGGATCGAACTGGGAACCTTGCGGTTTCCAGTTCACTCTACCCGGCCACTCTACCCCTGAGCCACTGCCGCCCTGTATACTAGTCATTAAGCTACTAATATAGACTTAAGTAATTAAAGCGGGTCATGTTACAGCTGAAATCAATAATATGTCAGTATTCCGATATTAACCTAAGGGCCGCATTAAGTGAAGGTGGGGGCCGCATGTGGCCCCCGGGCCCCGCCAGTTGCCCATGTATGGTCTAACGGGAAAATAGTACTACCTCCTTTTTTGGCCTCCTGAAAGGTGAATTTTCAGGGCTGTTTTAAAGCGAACTGCACTTTTTGAGGGATCACTATGTATGTGCATGTTGAATGAGTTATTTTTATCTCATTTTTGCATTCATGTCGTTGATTCTGTTTAGACGTTACCGGCACACAGCATACCGGTCCTTCGCGAGATGGTGTTGGTTTTACCTGGGGAGAAACGTCCGCGTCGTCATCCCGTCCTGTGCGGTCAACAAAATAAAAGCTTCCTTCCCATCTGGAACCACAGGCGTCTGGCTGCCTCCACTGCAAATGGAATGATTTCTTTTTTTCACAAATAAATAACAATAATGAACAACAGAAAATGTGCTTTATTTTGCAGTTCAGATATTTATTTCAAGTGCAACAGATTACTGCATGTTCCTGGTTGGGTTTTGTCATCTACAGTTTTAGTTCCATAAAACACCATGAAAAAAAAAAGAAGGGGTTTAGGGGTTTGACACTAACGGTTGACCGACTGCCCGTGGCAAGTTAACCCATTAAGGCCTGAGGTTCCGATTCTACAAAATGTCTTCTAAATCCTAACAGTTTTTTGAAAAAACTTATGTTGCTATGTCAGTGGTTTTCAAACTTTTTCATGTCAAGGACCCGCAAAATGATATGTATTTGGCCACGGCCCCTCATCTAAAAAAATATATATATATATATATTCAAAGATTTGCAAGAGATTTCGTGATTTTTCAAAAATAGCAGATCTGTCTGCTATTTTTGAATAGCCAAATAAAAGTGTAAAATAATGCTTTTTTTAGCTAAAATCAAAAAATTACACAATCTCCTTTTCGGGCAAGTGGGCATGACCTTTGGGCAATTAGTACATGACAGGTTGTGACAATACGACAATACGATATTGTCACAATATCGATAGAGGTATTTGTTATATTGCAATAGAAAATAACAACGAGCACTCTCAGTCTGTATATGGTGCAGTTTGCGGGTGCACGGCTCACAAAGATTCACAGTAAATAAAGCAATAGCCAGCACTCCGAAGTCCTTCTGGTACTTTTAATTCATATGCACGGACAACACCGCACACCCGGACACGTTTCGGCGCCAAGCCTTCCTCAGCGTGTATCACATTTGTTATATTGCCCTGACCCATTTGAAATAACATTTTATTTTACTGTCATGCCACCTAGTGACCCACCCCTCATGGGATTATATGACACCTTTTCAGCAATCATATCAACACTGCTCAACTCAAACCTAACCCTTTTAGGTTCAGGATGTAGCCTATACAAGTAGCCTAATAATAAAACTGCCATTGCATATTTTAACCACAAGGTGGAAACATATACTACTATTTTTCATTCCTCCCCACAGTCACCACCAGTGCATCAAAATGCTTTACCATAAACATCTACAGCTAATTTTCACCAAATGAAGCTTCAATGTTCATGAAATTGTATTTTGAATGTATCTTCAAAGGGATGTTTGATTTTGGCAAAAATCATGGTCACAACTGTTTTGGTCTATATTGAGATCACGTGTTATTTAACACTTATTTTGTAAACATCATAGATTTATTTTTTACTGAATACAGTTCTGAAAGCCTGTCCCAACCCCGACGTCGGAAGGATCATGTATTGCCCTTTACAATTAGATTCTTTGTTTATCATCATCCATCTCTTCCCACGACTGGTCAATTCAGCTATCTCTTTTCAGTTTCAAATCTTTTTTATTGTGAAGCACACGGTAGAATTATACATTCTGATCATAATAATAATAATAATGGATTTTATTTATACGCACTTTACATTTACAAGAAATCTCAAAGTGCTACAGAAGGCAATTGCATAAAAACAGAAACATCACACCAGTAAAAGAAAACAATAACGAGGAAACTAGGAGAAAACTATTAAAACATGGGCGCATAAAGCCTCCAGCTACAAAAATGCTTTGCTAAAAGGTAGGTCTTTAGTCCTCTCTTAAAACAATCAACTGACTGTGGTGCTCTCAGGTGGACAGGGAGGGCGTTCCACAGTTCGGGGGCGGCCGAGCAGAAAGCCCGGTCGCCCATGGTACGAAGCTTTGCCTTGTGGGTTTTGAGGAGGTATGTGTTTGAAGAGCGGGTGTTGCGGGTTGAGGGTTGTAGGGAGACTAATTCCTTGAGGTAGGAAGGAGCGTTGCCGTGGATGCACTGATGTGTCAGAAGGGATACCTTGTATTGGGTTCTGAAGGAGACGGGAAGCCAGTGGAGTGAACGGAGGATGGGTGTGATGTGTTCATGTTTACACACTCTCATCAGGATCCTAGCCGCGCTGTTTTGAATATACTGGAGCCTTTGGAGGCTCTTGCTAGGGATCCCGATGAGAAGTGCGTTACAGTAGTCCAACCTGGAGGAGACGAAGGCGTGGACAAGTTTCTCTGAATCTGCTAGTGTCATATACATGATGCTTCCTTTTTTTCCAAAAACAAACACGCATACACAAAATAGACATGTAAAATGAAAAGAATACACTCAAACTTAAGCAAAAAACAAAGGGACCCCCCCGCCTCCCTCCCCCCCCCCCAGAAGTGCTGCCCCAAATTACGTGTGACACGGGTCATCCACAAGGATTAGCCTATCAACCTTTAAGAAAGGAGACTAAAGGCTTCCAAATCTTTTCAAAATCTTTCAGTTTGTCTTTGAGTATAAATCTGATTCTTAGTAGTGGTGGAAAATGTACTCCCATTTTTTACTTTGGGAAAAGTATCAATACTGCAATATAGAAAGTCCGGAAAGTCCGGAATTCAAAATTGACTTGAGTAAAAGTACAAAAGTATTGGCATCGAAATGTACTTTAAGTACCAAAAGTAAAAGTACTAATTTTGCAGAATGTCCCATTTCAAGTTTTCAAATGTATACAATTATTTTGAAAATAGCAGATCTACAAGGCAAGCTCACAATGCGTCGCATTGAGCTTATAGATCGGCTATTTTCAAATGGCCCAAATATATATATAGGGCTGAAGTGATTAATATATGTTTTGTAAAAATAATCAAAATCTACAAAGTAACTATACTAAAGATTTCAAATAATCGTAGGGGAATAAAAGTACAGTATTTGCCTCTGAGATGTAGTGGAGTACAAGTAAAAGTATTGGAAATTGGAAATACTCAAGTAAAGTACCAATACCTCAAAATTGTACTTAAGTACAGTACTTGAGTAAATGTACTTAGTTTACTTTACACCGTTGCTCTTTTCAGCGTTTGCTTAAGTAAATCTACTCTACTCAGTTACTTTCCACCACTGAATCCAGCCATCTCTTTTCAGTGGTTGGCTGGGTGTGTGACTGTGACTCATCTATTAGGTTTATTAACCTTGGCATACAGGTCAGAGGTCATGGTCGTGGTGTCTCTGGTCTGGGTGGTGGCCACAGGTACAGAGGGAGTCGATGGAGAAGAAACATCAAGTCCAGGATCCTCCTGACCATTAACAGGTCCTGGATTCCCCATTGCTGGAAGCTAGAGCAAAAACACAACATTTGACTTTCTTTCATAAAGATTACCGTCACTCAAACCCCCCCCCCCCCCCCGCCTTTTTTATATACAGTATTAAAGGGATAGTTCACCCCCCCAAAAATCTTTTTTTTCTATCGATTAGTCACCCCATGGAGATGGATATTGGATTTTTTTCCCCACATTCCTAAGCCGATGATATGATGACCAGCGGACCGGTAGGTAGCGGTTCCGGTAGGAGACACAAAGGAGACTCTTTGTGTCTCCTACCAGAACCGCTGCCGGTCATCAAATTATTGTCTTAGGAATGAGACATAAAAAAAAAAATATCCATGAGTACCAATGTCAGTCATGTCTCCATGGGATGACTGATCAATAGAAAAAAAGTCATTTTGGGGGTGAACTATCCCTTTAATCTGTGTGCTGTAACTAACTTTTCTTCAACTTTAAACAAAAACAGTATTTTAAATGCTTAGAACGTTTTTTTCTCAGTGCAACTGGCAAAGCTCAGGCAGTGATGATTAAAAAGTGATTTAACAGAGTCTTACCTGAAGAGAACCATATATTGGATTTGACATGTCAATTCTTGCATTCCCTGAAAAAAAGAAAATGGGTGCCAGTCAATTATGAATATGATACCCACTTTCTTTAATGTATTCACCCTCTTATAATAAGCCTTAATTTAGTGTTTTCAAACTATGCTTGAAAAAAAACTATGCCTTCATGTTACTGCATTCACTTGCTACAGTATAGGCTGTTCATCATGCCTTGAAGAATGGTGAAAAGTACACACTGGAACTTACATTTGTTATAAATGCAGACAGCGATGAGAGCAGCTCCACATATGCCAGCCAGTGCAGCCACAATAACGTATGACAGTATTGACCTACGACCTGTGAACACACACAAGAGCCAGATATGACAAAATGTTTTTGATTCTTGATTTGACACATTTTCTGACAAAAGATATTAGTAAAATGACCTCTCCCTCTGTGTGTGTGGGGGGGGGGGGGCACAACAACAGCAATGGCAGCGGCAACATTGGACTGAGCTGAGACTGCATGGGAAGGCCGCATGTCTCCCTGCTGCGGACCATTCTGTCTCTCACTCTGTGTTCAGAAATGTTGCCTTAGAGCTAAGACGAGTGTATTGTTGTCTTTACTCTGAAAGCGAGGTTGCAGGTTTTACCATGTAAACCTAACCTCTCCATCTGATTTCCAGGCAACCATGCTCCTCCTCCCTGTATACATCATGTCACAACAAATAGCTGAAACCATGTCCCACATCTTAAATGGGTGCCATGTATACAGGGGACTCTACATAATTATGCATGACAGAATAGTGGATTTGATGTCAAAAGATATCTCTTCTATTTTCAGGTCCTCCATCATGCTGTATTTAAGCGTTCTACTGTGAAGCCGAGCATGTTTAGCCTGTGCAAAGATCACTCTGTGTTCTCTAACATTTCAGCTAACACCCCGGATGTCATTGTTGTTAACGAAAACCATAGGGAGGTGTTCATTCTCGAGGTCGGCTGTACAGCTTAGAGGAAGCCTTCCTAACCACAAGTGCTAAAATATCTTCAGCTACAGCAGACCACCTCCCAGCTAGGTTATAGATGTAAACGTAGTTTGTTATCTTTGGTAGCCTATAGGGCACGTGCACAAGTTGGTTGTGAGGGGCCTACAAATGGCCGGCCGGGCCAAACAGGGTACCGCTCAATATTAGCTATTATAGGAAGGAAGCTGCTCAATTTGGAGGAGGCGTTGTTTCCTTTACCCATGATTGTTGTCTGCTGTGTTTGACAAGTATGCCAACATTATTGTATGTAACAATGTTCTGCCTTATAGGCACTTTGTAACTGCATGACTTTTTACATCACTTGACAACATTTAGAATGTGCCAGAATGGATTGAGGGGGGGGGGGGTCACAGTAATATGTCACAGTCCCTGTGACATATTAGCCTCATGTCCAGGGTGTGTACTGTGTACTTGTCAGTGGTGGAAAGTAAGTACATGTACTCAAGTACTGTACTTAAGTACAATTTTGAGGTATTTGCACTTGAGTATTTCCAATTTCCAATACTTTTACTTCTACTCCACTGCATCTCAGAGGCAAACATTGTACTTTTACTCCACTACAATTACTTGAAAACTTTAGTTACTAGTTACTTTATAGATTTGTATTATTATTACAAAACATACATTAACCACTTCAGCCCTAAATACATTTGGGCCATTTGGTCCGATCTACAAGCTCACAATGTGTCGGGATGCGGCGCATTGTGAGCTTGTAGATCTGGTATTTTCAAAGGATTTTCTTTTCCATTTTATACAGTTGAAAACGTGGGACATTCTGCATCATGAGTACTTTCTACTTTTGGTACTTTTAAGTACATTTTGATACCAATACTTTTGTACTTTTACGCAAGTAAATTTTGAATTCCGGACTATTTCTACATTGCAGTATTGATACTTTTACTCAAGTAAAACATTTGAGTACTTTTTCCACCACTGCACTTCACCTCCTGAAATTGTCAGTTCACCTATTTGCTGCCAGCCTCAGAATAATGGCCAGTACTCTTGTTTTGAACGTATTACTTACAAAATGTATTACATTTTTTTAAAGTGAAAAATGTTTCACCTGAATCCAGTTGACACATCAGAGGCGTAATCTGCTTGGTGTCGATGCTCCTGCTGACCTGGTTGCTATGGTTACAGACGACCACTGACCCCTCAGACATGTAGACAGAGAGGTGACCGGTGGAGGTTGTGACCTCTGAACTCTCCCCTCCTCCCTGCTGAGAGCAGTGATGGTTGTTGTCACATGTAAAAGTGTTTGTAACAGAGGAGTTCTGGCTGCTGCAGGTCACGGTCAGGTTACAGGAACCATTGCTGGACGACACTGGGACCACGGCCAGATGTACTGGAGACACTGGATCTGAAAATTAAGTAGGGTAGTGGACATGAAAAGGTTTGAGGACCACTGACATAGAAACATACGTTTTTATCAGAAAACTGTTAGGATTTAGAAGACATTTGTTGAATCCCCAGAGGCAAAGATTTGAGTTACAAATGTTCGCTTTAAAAAAACATATATATTCAAAGATTTGCACAAATTTTCAAGTAAAAAAAAAAAAAGCAGATCTACAAAGCTTGTAGCACGGTACTCGATGCAGCGCTATGAGCTTGTATAGCCTATCTGCTATCTTTTTTAAAGGCCAAAGAAATCAAAAAATTACACAGATGCGTTCCCGGTCTTAATGGGTTGAGGAACATTAGAAACATGAACCTACCTTGAACGATCACATTGTACAGAGAAACAGTGATATCTTCGTATGTAGACGCTATCGCTTGGTAAAGTCCACTGTCTTGTTGCTGTAGATTATTCAATAGCAAAGAATAATTTTCCAAAGAAAAATCAACTCTTCCTCCTTGGTAGTTTGGATGTATTTTTAGATTTTTTTCATAACTGAAAGTGTATTTTAATATTTTCTTGGCCATGAATTTCCACTCAAGTACTTCAGGGTCGTGCATCAGCTCAGGTCTCTGGATGTGTAGACGTACATCCTGTCCCTTCAGAACGTGTTCTTGTTTCACATCACTGGACACCACTGGAAATTAATTATTACACATTGTTATTTTTTACATGTTGATGAATTGAATACATAGGACCCCAATGGAAACAAGACCGCAAGGACTTTTTCGGTGTTATCCTTTTGACTGTGTTTGACTGTACTCGTGCTGTTTTGCATTTTTGGCTAATACAATATTCAATCAATCAATCAATACAACATCAAAATAATAGCAATGATATAATAAACAATGTACAAGATATAAATAAACTAATTGCCAATCTCCCAAGTCCCAACTATTAGAATTTCAGCTGAGGAAAAATAAATAAGGTAAAGCCATGTTTCAATTAGGCTTCATGGTTGTCTACACTTCAACTATAGTAGGTTTCAACAACGTTAACAACCAAATATATATTCTGAATATAAATATATAGATAGCAGTGGTGTAAAGTAACTAAGTACATTTACTCAAGTACTGTACTTAAGTACAATTGTGAGGTATTTCTACTTTACTTGAGTATTTCCAATTTCCGATACTAGTACTTCTACTCCACTATATCTCAGAGGCAAATATTGTACCACCTCCACTACAATTATTTGAAAACTTTAGTTACTAGTTACTTTGTAGATTTGGATTATTATTACAAAACCACTTCAACCCTATATACATTTCGGCCATTTGAAAATAGCCGATCTACAAGCTCCCAATGCCTCGCACAAGATGTTTATACATTTGAAAACTTGAAATGGGACAATAATAATAAGTACTTTTACTTTTGGTATTTAAGTACATTTTGATGCCAATAATTTTGTACTTTTACTCAAGTACATTTTGAATTCCGGACCTTTACTTGTAACAGAGTATTTTTTTATATTGCAGTATTGATACTTTTACTTAAGCAAAAAATGGGAGTACTTTTTCCACCACTGGCTTCATAAAAATAATAATAATACTAATAAGCTTTATTTATATAGCACCTTTCATTACATAAATGCAGCTCAAAGTGCTTTACAGGGTGAAATACATAAAATAAAATGAAGCGAAAGTGCTTTACAGGAAAAGCAACACAAATCAACAACAAAGCAGAGAAAAAACATCAAAGCAGTTTCATGGTTACGTCTACACTTCAATAGTACGATTCAACAACAACGTTAACAACCAAATATATATTCTGAATATAAATATATAGGTAGGAGTTCATCATACCTGAAGCTATGCAGATGAGGAGTCCCACGACCTTAAAAGCAGACATTCTCAACGCTAAGCTCCTCTGTCTAGGAGACTGTATGCAAAAAGGAAGTACTATGCACTTTCTCTTCTCTTAAGTGCATGAATTGGTAGCCCACAGAGCTTTGTCCTGTTTCAACCACAACAACTTCCGGTTGTTGCAAATTGCCTTTGTACTTGAACTAGTTTTTGCAAAAGCAGTGGTGGAAAAAGTACTCAAATGTTGTACTTAAGTAAAAGTATCAATGCTGCAATGTAGAAATATTACAAGTAAAAGTCCAGAATAAAAAAAATACTTGAGTAAAAGTAAAAAATTATTGGCATCAAAATTTACTTAAAGTACCAAAAGTAAAAGTTCTCATTATGCAGAATGTCCCATTTCACAAGTTTTCAAAAAAAGAATCTTTTGAAAATAGCCGATCTACAAGCTCGCCATGCGTCTCATCGCGACTACTTGTGTGCTTGTAGATCGGCTATTTTCAAATGGCCAAAATGTATAGGGCTGAAGTGGTTAATGTATGTTTTGTAATAATGATCAAAATCTACAAAGTAACTAGTAACTAAAGATTTCACATAATAGTAGTGGAGTAAATCTACAATATTTGCCTCTGAGATGTAGTGGAGTAGAAGTAAAGTAAAGTACTTTGGAAATACTCCAGTAAAGTAAAAAATACCTCAAAATTGTACTTAAGTACAGTACTTGAGTACATGTACTTAGTACTTTACACCACTGATTATAACCAATCCTTAAACCAATAGGTCCTACTTGTGGTTGTACGGGATTTTGATAGACCTTAATGACAGAATTGTCTGGGTCTGCCCGCGGCAAAATGTATCTTGGTGCCCCCCCCCCCCCCCCTTCTTCTTCCATTTGAGGCTCTTAAAATAACCCAACATAGAGCCTCCCTCAGAATCACACACAATTTACGGGCTGCTTCTATCTTAAAAGAGTGCAAGTTTGTATGTTTGTCCCATTGTTTATATAAAGTCTGTGAGAACCAAATAACCAGGCAGTGGTAAGGTAAGTTTGTCTTTACTGTTCAACTAGAAACGTTACAAGTTGGAGCTCCATTCAACTGCATACAGGCAGCACACTCAAGTGAGACACTCCCCCCAGCCCAGCACTTAAAGGAACAGAGACTACAAATAGCCAACAACCATAACTGTGTGTAGTTTAATACACAGTGTACTTAGAAATATTTATAAAAATCCAGCACAATGCTGTTGCTAAGCAGCATCAGCTTTTAGTCAAATTGACAGATATTTTGGTCCCTCTGGACCTTCATCAGTGTGTTCACAAATTAAGAAAGGAAATACTAAAAATACAATAAAATTCCCCATCAATAAACTCCAGACAGTCGGGTAACAGGAACCGGGGCTGGAGGACACATGGGGCTCCTGCCTGGTCTGCTGGGGTCACTGCATCTGGAACAAATATGAAGGTTTTTATTTAACATTTTAATTGAAACCCTTTATACTTCTTAGAACTTGGCCTCCTCCTGCCTTTCCTCTACACCAAAGCTCTTAGCTAAAAAGAGCTTGTACATGTAGATGTAGGTTACTATTTTTTACTAGGGTTTGTGTGACCTCTGTTCTGAGGTCAGTATAATGTTAATGTTTATCAGCAGTCTAAAAGTGAAGAAAAGGCTGCACACTGCACACAGCCACATGCAGAATAATTTAACCCATTAAAACTGAAAGCTCATATCTGCTATTTTTGAATAGCCAAAGAAATAAAAAAATGACACAGATGCGTTCCCGGTCTGAATGGGTTAAAATGATAACCAACGTTTTGGAATGGTCTTCATGAGGGATTGAATGTTTAGCAGCAATTGATGGGTTCACACAGCACTGATGTTTATTGCATTTCTATTTTATTTCCAGTCTATGCCGTACACACACTGACACAGCAGTGGTACCAGTACAGCTTGTTGCTAATGGACTAATACATTTATTAGCTTAACCCACCACAACAACACTGGCATTTTATATTTCCATTTTATTTGGAGGTATTTGGCCTCTTTGTGTCCTATCAGCTGACATGTGGTTCTCCAAATGGGGAAATGGAACTAATGCAGCAACATTCTATTTTATTTATTTTGAAATTTCACTAGAGGATAAGCTCCTTGCCCTTGAGATGGGGCTTATGGGGGGGGGGGGGGCAACTTTCTTTTACATTTCTCTTCATTCTCTCTATTTTCTCTTATGTTTTAGTGAAGAGGAAAACAAGAGAAGCTAACCCCAGATGCACCAAACCGTCTTAACATCCAAATCTGTTCTCGCCCACGTGCTGAATGATTTTCTCAATCACTAATGTTAAGAATGTGATTTATATAGCACATAGAATAGGCTGTTATGACCTTACCTTTTTCTAAAAGCTTTTAAAACAGGCATTTTAAGTGCACTTGTATTGGAAAATATTTTCATAACTATTATACAATTTGATTGTGTCAAAGCAGAGGCCATTTTGTTGCTTAAGCATAAACTTTCATGTTTTGGATTACTTAAAAGGAACCTATACTTCAACTGTCACATTGTACTGTGCAACAGGTACATCTTCAAGTTCTATTTCTGCTATTGCTTGGTAAAGTCCACTGTCACTTTTTTGTAGATTCTTCAACAGCAAAGAATAATTGTCCTCCAAAAAAATCAACCCTTCCTTGGTAATTTGTATAGATTATTTTCTTTTTGTCACTGAAGGTGTATTTTACAATGTTCTTGGCGTTGAATTTCCACTTAAGTTCTTCAGGGTCTTGCATCAGCTCAGGTTTCTGGATGAGTAGAAGGAGATCCTTTCCCTCCAGAACATGCTCTTGCTTCACATCACCAGACACCACTGGAAATCACAAAATATTATAAGCATTATACACTAAATGTTATACTATAAAGTGTAAAACTAAATGTTATACTATAAAGTGTAAAACTAAATGTTATACTATAAAGTATAAAACTAAATGTTATACTATAAAGTGTAAAACTAAATGTTATACTATAAAGTGTAAAACTAAATGTTATACTATGAAGTATAAAACTAAATGTTATACTATAAAGTATAAAACTAAATGTTATACTATAAAGTGTAAAACTAAATGTTATACTATAAAGTATAAAACTAAATGTTATACTATAAAGTGTAAAACTAAATGTTATACTATAAAGTATAAAACTAAATGTTATACTATAAAGTGTAAAACTAAA
Organism: Gymnoscopelus braueri; assembly: GCF_963280865.1. Classification (NCBI taxonomy): domain Eukaryota; kingdom Metazoa; phylum Chordata; class Actinopteri; order Myctophiformes; family Myctophidae; genus Gymnoscopelus; species Gymnoscopelus braueri. The sequence goes on from NC_137611.1 coordinate 5,004,145, forward strand.
TGTTATACTATAAAGTATAAAACTAAATGTTATACTATAAAGTGTAAAACTAAATGTTATACTATAAAGTGTAAGACTAAATGTTATACTATAAAGTGTAAAACTAAATGTTATACTATAAAGTGTAAAACTAAATGTTATACTATAAAGTGTAAAACTAAATGTTATACTATAAAGTGTAAAACTAAATGTTATACTATAAAGTGTAAAACTAAATGTTATACTATAAAGTGTAAAACTAAATGTTATACTATAAAGTGTAAAACTAAATGTTATAGGCTACTATAAAGTGTAAAACTAAATGTTATAGGCTACTATAAAGTGTCAATACTGCAGTGTAGAAATACTACATCAAAATGTACATAAAGTACCAAAAGTAGAAAGTACTCATTATGCAGAATGTCCCATTTCACAACGTTTTCAAATGTATAAAACGCATAAAAAACTTTTGAAAATAGCAGATCTACAAGCTCACAATGCATTGCAAATATATATAAGGCTGAAGTGGTTAACGCATGTTTTATAATAATCAAAATTTACATAGTAACTAGTAACTAAAGTTTTCAAATAATTGTAGTGGAGTAAAAAAGTACAATATTTGCTTCTGAGAGTGGAGTAGAAGTAAAAATACTGAAAATTGGAAATACTCCAGTAAAGTAAAAAATACCTCAACATTGTACTGAAGTACAGTACTTGAGTACTTAGTTACTTTACACCACTGGTATTCAATCAATAAAAAAGCATATATCCATCCGTGCAGTATGTACATGAGGTTTAGACATAACGTACGGTATAAACTGTTCATGATATACAGTATCAGTGTGTCAAGTTCAACACCATAGTCCACAGAAGGTCACTTTTAGGTCCATGAGGAAAAGCAAAAGTCCAGTGATGTGTATTATAGCTGAAGTTTAGACGCATCAACCAAGTTATAAACCGAACATGTTAATATAATTTGTAGCTTTATTTTACCTGAAGCTGCCATGAAGATGAAGATTCCTGCGTGAAACACAGACATGCTCTCTGTAGAACTTTACACGTAAAATGACGTGTTATGTATGTGCTGTCCTGTTTTTTTCCCCTATTGTGAAAAAGTGCTAAAACTATTAATAACGCTCCTGTTTCATGGGAGACCCGGTGGTGCGTTCGAAAATTGCGCACCGGAGCACACTCGCCTATTAGTTTGTATTGGCCAGTGCGCTCAGTGCTGTATTTTCGAACGCACCGGACCTTTTAACACTATGAGTCAGTGGGACTGGGTCCTCCCACTGACTACAGCCAATCCTCTGTCTGTGCGCTGCCTGTCATGGTTGACTGTCAAAAAGTAGGCGGGCCAAAACACACGAATTGAAGAATCCAAAACAAACAACAAACATGGCTGAACAACAGGAGCTTGATGTGGATCCTACTTCTGGTCTCTATGGAACTGTAGAGGACTTCTCTCCACCGCCTTCACCGACGATAGCGGCGAGCCTCTAGTTAGAGTCAGACTCTGAGGACCAAGCCTTCGGCGTCAGGCCGTACATGTTCGAGCCCCGGCGCCTCCATGCACAGAACCACGGAGACGGAGGTGAAGCTTGCAGGAGGCGCAGCAGCAGGAGGCGCAGCAGCAGTGCACCCACCACAGCACCCCCATGTGTCTCAATGGTAACGATCAGTGGTGGAAAAAGTACTCAAATGTTTGTTTTACTTAGGTAAAAGTATCAATACTGCAATGTAGAAGTACTCTGTTACGAGTAGCTGTAGTATACAACCCTCGTAGACGTATTTATGATTCTGACGTTTTCAATCTACGAGAGTTGTAGGGTGCACTTCCCATAGTGACCTGGACTTTCTGCACTATGCCCCGTAGACACTCCAAACATTGTACAAAATGAAAATAAAGGTGCTTACCGCCGAGCCCCAAATGTTAACTGGCTCTACGGGGTAGTAGTGTAATGTAATAATCCATATCTTTCAATAAAGAAGTGTTTTAATGCCGTCTGTGGCCGATTCTGTCGGAAGTTCCCAATGGGCGGTAGTGACGGGTAGTGACGGGGCGCATCCGGTGGAACCCGGAATTACACTAAATGTAAACAGGAAGTAAACGTGGGTGAAAAAATGGCGTTCGGCCACAGACGGCATTAAAACACTTCTTCATTGAAAGATATGGATTATTACATTAAACTACTACCCCGTAGACCCAGTTAACAGTTGGGGCTCGGCGGTAAGCACCTTTATTTCCATTTTGTACAATGTTTGGAGTGTCTTAGGGGCATAGTGCAGAAAGTCCAGGTCACTATGGGAAGTGCACCCTACAACTCTCGTAGATTGAAAACGTCAGAATCATAAATACGTCTACGAGGGTTGTATACTACAGCTATGTTACGAGTAAAAGTCCGGAATTCAACATTTACTTGAGTAAAAGTACAAAAGTATTGCTATCAAAAAGTATTTAAAGTAGTAAAAGTACAAAAATGTTTGAAAATAGCAGATCTACAAGCTCACAACGCGTCTACGCGTTGTGAGCTTGTAGATCTGCTATTTTCAAATAGCCTGAGTATAAAATAGGGCTAAAGTGGTTAATATAAGTTTTATAATGTAACAATGTATATCTGCAATGTAACTAGTAACTCAAGTTTTCAAATAATTGTAGTGGAGTAAAAGTACAATATTTGCCTCTGAGATGTAAAGTGGAGTAGAAGTAAAAGTAATGAAAATGGGAAATGTTCCAGTAAAGTAAAAAATACCTCAGAATTGTACTTAAAGGTAGGGTAAGTGATTTGCATTTTCAGTACTCTCTCCTGATTGGCTTAAATGTTGTCACCTACCTGAAAATGTACTGTATTGTGTTTACTAAAGAGCTGGAGAGACCCCTGTGACCGAACAAACGCTCTGTAGCAATGATTACTATCACAATATAGTACTTTAACCTTTTTAACACAAAAAAAAAAATACCCCAAAATATCACTTACCCTACCTTTTTAAGTACAGTACTTGAGTACTTGTACTTACTTAGTTACTTTACACCACTGGTAACGTTCCATTATAATCAATTATTTATTTAGCTATTATATCAGTATTGCATTATTGTTTGTTATTTGTTTAGCCCCATTACGAACCTCTCACTCCGCTATACAGCTCCGAGATAAGGTTCCACTGCGAGCTCTACCGGAATCGGTGGAACGGCCGCAAAGGGTCCGTGGATTACCCTTTTCGCCACATCGTATCCAAAAATGAATGGTAGTTTCGAAATTGTACAGATGTTTGAGGATGTTCGGGAACCCTAACTTTTTGGTCTGGCACGAAACAACCGCTTAAATCGCTTATTTAGTCAGCCTGTGGCCATGTTTCTCATTCAACCCGGAAAACTCCCCTACGTCAGATGCCAGTACTGCTCCCGGTTCGGCTACAATGGGAAACGCAAAGGCTGACTAAATAAGTGATTGTTTTGTGCCGGACCAAACAGTTAGGGTTCCGGAACATCTTCAAACATCTGTACAGTTTGGAAACTACCATTAGTTTTTGGATACGATGTGGCGAAAATCCGTAATCCACGGACCCTTTGCGGCCGTTCCACCGATTCCGGTAGAGCTCGCAGTGGAGCCTCATCTCAGAGCTGGATAGCGGAGTGAGAGGTTCGTAATGGGGCTGTTATTTTGTTTAGACCTGTTGCATTCTATTAATAAGTGTCCTATTGTCTCTATTATGTGTACAGTCAGCTTGTGGAGCTGGTGGATCCTACTTCTGGTCTCTATTCGACAGTAGAGGACTTCTCTCCACCGCCTTCACCGAAAGCGGCGAGCCTCGAGTTATATTACTCCTCAGGCTCAGAGTCGGAGGAGGAGGAGGAGGAAGACTCAGAGACAGAAGAAGAACATGAATACCAAGCATACGGCATCAGGCCGTACATGTTCGAGCCCCTGGCCCTCCATGCACAGAACCACGGAGACGGAGGTGAAGCAGCAGCAGCTCTACCTTACCAACCTCGCCCACGACAGCAACACGATGTGTCTCAATGGTAACGTTCCATTATAACTGAGCTATTATATAAGTATTGCATTGAGTAGAACAGTTCATCTAAATCAGTGGTTCTCAAAGTGGGGTCCAGGGACCCTCAGGGTTCCTTGGGGAGGTTCCAAATGTACCCTTACAGGTCTGTAACTCTGGGAGCGTACTAAACGGAACCATTTGTACGCTCTCAGAGTTATGGGGGAACCACTGACCTAAATGATGAGCTGCATTCATTCATTCAGTGATTTAGCTACCTTGGCTAACGCATTAGGCTCTAGCACAGTGGATCTCAACCCTTGAGGGGATTCCAGGGGGTCCCCAGCAAATACATTTTCACCCCTTTATCCACATTGTATACATTGGCTGTTCAAAAATAGCAGATCTACAAGCTCACAGCGTGTCACTGTGATTTTAACACAAATAGTCTCTTCTGGGGGTCCCTGGCACAACACTTTGTCAGATGGGGGTCCACGGCCAAATGTATATCAATTTAGGGGTCCTTGGTATGTAAAAAGTTGAAAACCACTGCTCTAGCGAGTTGAACGCACGGCTGGCACTAATCATGTACATACATGTTAGGTCACGGTAGAACTTCACTTGTCCACATTGGTTGTGCATGCAATACTTACTTTCTGCCCTGATTGTTAGGCTCTAGTTGTGAAATTATTTGCAGTATTCATTTACACTAATCAGTGGCAGCCCTCACATTATGCTCATGTCTGCTTAATGTGCTTATCATTCAGGTGTACCTGTGGCTGCTGCCATAACATGGATGAACCAGTCGCAAGGGTGTGCTGTAAGGACATTGTCAAGGTCGGTAGTGTTACAGCAGATTGACTGTCAGTCTGTCAACAGCATAGATATACATTATGGTGGTACAATCCACTGTTTAGACTTAGACTCATTACACACTGGCGAATATACGCAAAAATTGGGACTTGGTCCGAATAAATAAAATACGCCTTTGACTTTATAAGGTTTTAAAAAAAAAAAAGTATTATTCGCATGAAAAAATCGTTGAAGACCCCTGACTTAGACAATTGGCACTGGGTGAAAAAAAGGGGGATAATTATAATTTAATGGGATCATTATATATTATTTTTTTAATGTATACAGGTTAAGATAGGCAATAATACTATTGCACGGGCAAAACAATCAACCCAGAACAATGTAAAAAGTAGATATGTGCTGAACGTTCAGCGTCGTTGCAGGTTATTTATTTTTGCTCTCTTGTGCAGGTTATGGAAAAATGTGCAGACTCACCAGAACCAGAGGCTTCGTGCATCACCCTACACCCTGGCTTCTATGCAGTGTGCCTGAGCCCATGGCTTCAGCAGCACGAGCACGACAACATGGTCCAGCAGTACGGCCCCTTTGATCAGAATTTCACAGATGAGGAGTGAGTATGAATAACAATTATGTTTCTGTAGCTGTTGTTGTTGTCCATTTCCTCTTGGTATCAAATCAATGCTTGTCAAACCATTTCACCTTTTATGATGTCATCAAAATACAAAGTTCTGTCCGAATTCAAGATCTCATTCACTTTGATTGATCGATTTGAATATTTTATTAGGCAAAAATGTAAAACAGCACAGTTACATTTAAAATACTTTGTCTAAAACAGGGGTCTCGGTTTTCAGGCCAAGGACCCCCTAGCTGAAGCAGGGACCCCCCACTATATTGTATAAAATCGTGTTGCAGATTCAATGTTTTCTTTTACGGTACTTGGTCTACCATTTTTCCCTCTACAGTACCATACCTCTTTGCCAAAAATAGCAGATCTACAAGCGAGGCGTTGTGAGCTTGTACATTACATTACATTACATTACAGTCATTTAGCAGACGCTTGTATCCAAAGCCACTTACAGTAAGTGCATTCAACATAGGTGGGGAACGAAACTACTAATCACCAGAAGCATTAAGTGCATTTTCTTTTAAAACAAGCAACTAAGAGTATACCTAGCGCTAAAGTAAAAGTGCAATATATCAGCTACCTACATTATTAAACAGATGAGACAAAGTAGGAAAATCAAATGAGCAAGAGCTAAAACAAATAAGTGTAACGAATAAACAAGATCCAATAAAACAATAAAGCAAGAGTTCGTACAACTTGTAGATCTGCTATTTTTGGCTAAAGTTCTCCTCAGAAAAGGGATGCTAGGGTTCAAGTGGTAAAATGCAAAAAAATAAATAATCATATCACACAAAGATTTGGCGGCCCCCCCTGTAGTAACTCTGAGGACCCCCTAGGGGTCCTGGACCCCCTGTTGAAGACCCCTGGTCTAAAAGGTCCGTTCAAAAAAGTCCTTGCGGTCTTGTTTCCAATGAGGTCCTTGGTATTCAATTCATAGTCATATATATATATATATATAGTGGCACTACAGTTCAAATATCAACACAAAAATACAGAAAAAGATAATACTATGTACAAACAAAAAGCAGGGAAAAAAATAATAAAGCTATATGTACAAAAAAAGGGTGGGGGGGGGGTCGTCTGTCTAACGCATACATAGGCAACTGGCGACCTGGGGGCCACATGCGGCCCCCACCTGCACTTAATGCGGCCCGCAGGTTAATATCGGATATATTCAGCTGTTACAATACCAAACATGCAAACATGACCCGCTTTAATTACTTCAGTCTATATTAGTAGCTTAATGACAAGAATAAAAATTCTATTGTCTTTTTTTATGTCCAACGTATATGTATTTAAGTTCCAAAAGTTAACTTAAGTATAACTAAATGCATTTGAAATTAAATTAAAATGTAACTTTTCAGGATTCCAAAATAGCAAAAAAAAAAATCAGGATTCCAATTCAAAAGTAGCAAAAATAGCAGATCTACAAGCTCAAAACGCGTCGCGTTTTTAGCTTGTAGATCGGCTATTTTTGCTACTTTTGTGTGACATAGAATGGCATTCATTTACGAAAAAAGTTAAAATATGGAGATAAGAGGTGTCTGCCCAACAGTATATGCAATGTGGCCCTCTGGAGTGAGTGTGGAAATACAGTGGCCCTCTCCATCATCAAAGTTGCATCACCCCTGGTCTAACGGGAAAATAGTACTACCTCCTTTTTTGGCCTCCTGAAAGGTGAATTTTCAGGGCTGTTTTAAACAAGCCCAGCGAACTGTACTTTTTGAGGGATCACTATGTATGTTCATGTTGCATGAGTTATTTTTATCTCATTTTCGCCTTCATGTCGTTGATTCTGTTTAGACGTTACCGGCACACAGCATACCGGTCCTTCGCGAGATGGTGTTGGTTTTACCTGGGGAGAAACGTCCGCGTCGTCATCCCGTCGTGTGCGGTCAACAAAATAAAAGCTTCCTTCCCATCGGGAACCACAGGCGTCTGGCTGCCTCCACTGCAAATGGAATGATTTCTTTTTTTCACAAATAAATGACGATAATAAACGATAATAAACAGAAAACTTGCTTTATTTTTTAGTTAAGATATTTATTTCAAGTGCAACAGATTACTGCATGTTCCTGGTTGGGTTTTGTCATCTACAGTTTTAGTTCCATAAAACAACATGGAAAAAAAAAACATGGTGTTGACACTAACGGTTGACCGACTGCCCGTCGCAAGTTAACCCATTAAGGCCTGCGGTTCCGATTCTACAAAATCTTCTAAATCCTAAAGGTCCTTACACACCGGCGAATATACGCAAAATTCGGACTCGTTCCGAATAATTAAAAGACGCTTTTTCGCTTCGCTTTTCCGCTTTTTCGCGCCATGTACGCTTGCATTGACTTTATAAGGTTTTTAAAAAAAGCGTATTATTCGCACGAAAAAATCACCCCGGTGTGTAAGGACCTTAACAGTTTTTTGAAAAAAAAAGTGGTTTTCAAACTTTTTCATGTCAAGGACCCCAAAATGATATGTATTTGGCCGCGGCCCCTCATTTCAAAATATTTAGTTCAAGGGACCCCCAGAAGCAAAGACTTGAGTTAAAAAATATATATATATTCAAAGATTTGCAAAAGATTTCGCGATTTTTCAAAAATAGCAGATCTACAAGCTCGTAGCAAGGCACTCGGTTTTGGTCTATATTGAGATCAGTTATTTGACACTTCTTTTGTAAACATCATAGATTTATTGAACTTAAAACTGAATATAGTTCCTAGGCTTTGACCTTTACAGGGGCCAGTTTCAAATTGCAGCCATCAGTAGGTACTCTTTTAGGGCGGTTTTGAATGAGAGTAGGAGAGTTTTTTTTACACTCCTTCACAGCTTTTGGTATGGCATTCCACATTTTAGTGGCATAGCAGGAGAACGAATTCAACCCCTTGTTTGAGCCAAATCTGGGTTGGACGTGATCAGTGGAGTTTCCTCTGGTGTTGTGATTGTGGACTTCATTTACGTTTTTGAAGTAGTTTGACAGGTACATGGGTGTTTTTTTTTTTTTATATACATTTTTATCCCACGATTTTTGTAACCCTATTTTTTACACCCAGTGCCAATTGTCTATGTAATCCTGGGCACTACACTCCCTCTGCCAACCTAGGGAGGCCAGGGCCGAGCTCATGCCTCCTTCAATGCATGAGAGCCAACTGACCTTCTTGTCACCTGACAGGGGAGAGGTTCCCTGGTTGGACGTAGCGCGTGGAAGGAACACGTTATTCCAACCAGTTCCTTTCCCCTCCATCAGGCGCCCTGGCTGGCCAGGGGGAGGCAGTATAGTGACCAGGATTACTTTATGTTTTTGTGAGGGTACCTACCCTAGGAGACACGGGGAGAACATGCAAACTCCTAAGGTACATGGGTGTCTTAACATTGTGGTGTATCTTGTAGACCAGGCCCATTGCAAGTTGCTGTACTCTGTCCTCTACCCTGAGCCATCTAACTCTAGCAAAGTGAGCAGGGGTTAGATGAAACTTGTAGGTGTAAGGCCAAGCAGTTTGTTTTGAAATGTCTTGCCTTAGTGGTGTTGTGGTACCATGAGGAGCATGCATGGTCGAAGTAACCTTGGATGAGTGCTCCTGTTAGAGTCCTCAAAGTATTCTTACTAACCAAAATTTATACAAAAAACGTGTTCTCTGGTTTACTTTTTTCATTACTCTAGTTGCCATTTTATCACTGTAAAGGTTTGCCTATTTGCCTATCGTCTATTAGGTTTGCCTATTTGCCTATCGTCTATTAGGTTTTTCAACCTTAGCATACAGGGTGTCAGAGGTCATGGTCATGGTGTTTCTGGTCTGGGTGGTGACCGCAGGTACAGAGGGATTCTGAAGTAAAGAGTAGATGGTCGACGGAGAAGAAACTTCAAGTCCAGGATCCTCCTGACCATTAACAGGTCCTGGATTCCCCATTGCTGGAAACTAGAGCAAAAACACATCCTTTGACTTTCTTTCATAAAGTTTACCGTTACTCACCCCCCCCCCCTTTTAAACGGTGTATTAATCTGTGTACTGTAACTAACTTTTCTTTTACTTTAACTTTAACTTTAAACAAAAACTTAAATGCTTAGAAAGGCTTGGTGGTGGCAGTGCTGATCAAAAGTGATTTAAAATTTCTTACCTGAAAAGAACCATATATTGTATTTGACAAATCAATTCTTGCATTCAAACATTTTAGTACTTTTACTTTTGGTACTTTAAGTACATTTTGATACCAATACTTTTGTACTTTTACACTCTTACTCAAATGCTGCCCCCTTTTGTCAGGACATATCCAGGCAAAAAGATTCCTGTTTCAGTTAGATTTTAAGTGTAATTTGTATCACTTATTCTTGGAATATTCAAAACATTGGGATTCAGTACTGTAATGCTGGAACTTACATTTGTTATAAATGCAGACAGCGATGAGAGCAGCTCCACATATGCCAGCCAGTGCAGCCGCAATAACGTATGACGGTATTGACCTATGACTGTCAATAACGTCCTCACCTGTGAACACACACAAGAGACAGATATGACTAAATGTTTTTGGCTACATTTTCTGACAAAACAATTAGTAAAATGACTTGTGGGTGTGGGTGTGTGTGTGGGTGGGTGGGGGGAGACTGTATAGGAAGACTGCCCAGAATGTCTTTCTGCTGCGGACCATTCTGTCTCCTACTGTGTTAACATTTTTTGCCTTAGACGAGTGCATTGTTGTCTTTACTCTGAAAGCGAGGTTGCAGGTTTTACCATCTAAACTTAACCTCTCCATCTGGTTTCCAGGCAATCATGCTCCTCACTGTATAAATAGCTGAAACCATGTCCCACATCTTAAATGGGTGCCATAGGGGACTCTACACATAAATAGACATGACAGAATAGTGGATTTGATATAAAAAGATATCACTTCTATTTTCAGGTCCTCCATCATGCTGTATAAGCATTCTACTGTGAAGCTGAGCATGTTTAACCTGTGTAATAATGACACTGTTCTCATTTCAGCGAACACCCCGGATGTCATTGTTGTTAACGAAAACCATAGGGAGGTGTTCATTCTCGAGGTCGGCTGTACAGCTTAGAGGAAGCCTTCCTAACCACAAGTGCTAAAATATCTTCAGCTACAGCAGACCACCTCACAGCTAGGCTACAGATGTAAACTTTGTTTGTTATCTTTGGTAGCCTATAGTGCACGTGCACAAGTTGGTTGTGAGGGGCCTACAAATGGCCGGCCGGGCCAAACAGTTAGCAAGGTACTGCTCAATATCAGCTATTATAGGAAGGAAGCTGCTCAATTTGGAGGAGGCGTTGTTTCCTTTACCCATGATTGTTGTCTGCTGTGTTTCACAAGTATGCCAACATTATTGTATGTAACGATGTTCTGCCTTATAGGCACTTTGTAACTGCATGACTTTTTACATCACTTGGCAACATTTAGGATGTGCCAGAATGGATTGAGGGGGGGGTAAGTCCCTGTGACATACTAGCATCATGTCCAGGGTGTGTACTGTGTACTTGTCAGTGTTGGAAAGTAAGTACATGTACTCAAGTACTGTACTTAAGTACAATTTTGAGGTATTTGCACTTGAGTATTTCCAATTTCCAATACTTTTACTTCTACTCCACTGCATCTCAGAGGCAAACATTGTACTTTTACTCCACTACAATTACTTGAAAACTTAATTACTAGTTACTTTGTAGATTTTGATTATTATTACAAAACATACATTAACCACTTCAGCCCTAAATACATTTGGGGCATTTGGTCCGATCTACAAGCTTACAATGCGACACATTGTGAGCTTGTAGATCTGCTATTTTCGAAGGATTTGCTTTTTACATTTTATACAGTTGAAAACGTGGGACATTCTGCAGTGAGTACTTTCTACTTTTGGTACTTTAAGTACATTTTGATACCAATACATTTGTACTTTTACTCAAGTAAATTTTGAATTCCGGACTATTTCTACATTGCAGTATTGATACTTTTACTCAAGTAAAACATTTGAGTACTTTTTCCACCACTGCACTTCACCTCCTGAAATTGTCTCGGAAATTGTTTTTAACGTATTACTTACAAAATGTATTAATGTTTTTTAAAGTGAAACATGTTTCACCTGAATCCAGTTGACACATCAGAGGCGTAATCTGCTTGGTGTCGTTGCTCCTGCTGACCTGGTTGCTATGGTTACAGAAGACCACTGAGCCCTCATCAGACATGTAGACAGAGAGGCGACCGGTGGAGGTTGTGACCTCTGAACTCTCCCCTCCTCCCTGGTGAGAGCAGTGATGGTTGTTGTCACATGTAAAAGTATTTGTGACAGAGGAGTTCTGGCTGCTGCAGGTCACTGTCAGGTTACAGGAACCATTGCTGGACGACACTGGGACCACGGCCAGATGTACTGGAGACACTGCATCTGGAAATGAAGTAGGGTAGTGGACATGAAAAGGTTTGAGGACCACTGACATAGAAACATACGTTTTTTCAGAAAACTGTTAGGATTTAGAATACATTTGTTGAATCCCCAGAGGCAAAGATTTGAGTTACAAATGTTCGCTTTAAAAAACATATATATTCAAAGGTTTGCACACATTTTCAAGATTAAAAAAAAAAAAAAGCAGATCTACAAGCTTGTAGCGCGGCACTCGGTGCAGCGCTATGAGCTTGTATATCTGCTATCTTTTTTAAAGGCCAAAGTAAATTACACAGATGCGTTCCCGGTCTTAATGGGTTGAGGAACATTAGAAACATGAACCTACCTTGAACGATCACATTGTACTGTGAAACAGTGATAACTTCGTCTTTAGACACTATTGCTTGGTAAAGTCCACTGTCTTGTTGCTGCAGATTCTTCAATAGCAAAGAATAATTTTCCAAAGAAAAATCAACTCTTTCTTGTATTTTTTGAGTTTTTTCATCACTGAAAGTGTATTTTACAATATTCTTGTCGTTGAATTTCCACTTAAGGTTGTCAGGGTCTTGTATCAGGTCAGGTCTCTGGATGTGTAGACGTACATCCTCTCCCTTCAGAACGTGCTCTTGCTTCACATCACTGGACACCGCTGGAAATTAATTATTACTCATTGTTATTTTTTATATGTTGATGAATTCAATACATAGGACCCCAATGGAAACAAGACCGCAAGGACTTTTTCTCTGTTATCCTTTTGACTGTGTTTGACTGTACTCGTGCTGTTTTGCATTTTTGGCTAATAAAATATTCAATCAATCAATCAACACAACATCAACATAATAGTAATGGTATAATAAACAGTGTACAAGATATAAATAAACAAATTGCCAATATCCCAAGTCCAATTGTGAGGTATTTGTACTTATATTCGTACTTTACTTGAGTATTTCCAATTTCCAATACTATTACTTCTACTCCACTATATCTCAGAGGCAAATATTGTACTTTTTTCTCCACTACAATTATTTGAAAACTTTACTAGTTACTTTGTAAATTTGGATTATTATTACAAAACCACTTCAACCCTACATACATTTCGGCCATTTGAAAATAGCCGATCTACAAGCTCCCAATGCCTCGCATAAGATGTTTATACATTTGAAAACTTGAAATGGGACATGAGTACATGTACTTTTGGTACTTTAAGTACATTTTGATGCCAATACTTTTGTACTTTTACTCAAGTACATCTTGAATTCAAGACTTTTACTTGTAACAGAGTATTTTTTAGTAAAAGTACTAAATGAGAGTACTTTTTCCACCACTGGCTTCATGGTTATGTCTACACTTCAACTATAGTACGTTTCAACAACAACGTTAACAACAAAATATATATTCTGAATATAAATAAATATATATGTAGGAGTTCATCATACCTGAAGCTATGCAGATGAGGAGTCCCACGACCTTAAAAGCAGACATTCTCAACGCTAAGCTGCTCTGTGCGGAAGACTGCATGTAGAAGGGAAGTACTGTGCACTTTCTATTCTCAGTGCATGAATTGGTAGCCCACAGAGCTTTGTCCTGTTTGAACCACAACTTCTGGTTGTTGCAATTTGCCTTTGTATTTGATCTAGTTTTTGCAAAAGCAGTGGTGGAAAAAGTACTCAAATGTTGTACTTAAGTAAAAGTATCAATGCTGCAATGTAAAAATATTACAAGTAAAAGTCCAGAATAAAAAAAATACAAAAGTATTGGCATCAAAATGTACTTAAAGTACGAAAAGTAAAAGTTCTCATTATGCAGAATGTTCCATTTCACAAGTTTTCAAAAAAATTATCATTTGAAAATAGCCGATCTACAAGCTCGCCATGCGTCTCATCGCGACTAATTGTGTGCTTGTAGATTGGCTATTTTCAAATGGACAAAATGTATAGGGCTGAAGTGGTTAATGTATGTTTTGTAATTATGATCAAGATCTACAAAGTAACTAGACGCGTCGCAATTCAGGGCAATTGCAAAGTGTGGTTGCGCCGACGCGAGTCGCGGGTCGCGGCCGCCGGGACTCGAGGGATACGCCGGGAGGAATACCGTCGGAGGCCGCGCGACGTGCCATTCGAATCGGGTGCCGATCGGATCCTGCCTTCGTGATAAGTGCCGTTTTGATTTTAGGAAATAGGCCCCTCCCATTAAATAAATAGGCCCCTCCCACAAATGTAAGGGGCCAATCGTATTGTCACGTCACTCCTGAGATCGCTTTTATTTCATTTTGAGAGGATTGATTCTCCCAAAAATCATGTTTTTGCATCAAACGGTTACGTTTTGTGCATTTGTGGCGCCCCCTATGGATCAAAGTGGAAATGCTTTTGGGTATTTGTTGAGTAAACCACCCTCAACATGTGATTCAAATTTGGGATTGACCGGACGTCTCGTTCGTGATTTCTGCCATTTTTTGTAAAACGGGCCCCTCCCGCTGACTTTGGAAGCCATTTACGGACGAACGGTATGGACTATCAAAATTCTGTTTCACTCCAGATTATCGCATGGGTCCAGAGATCATGTGTACCGATTTTTGTGAAATCTGGACAAAATATATGGGAGGAGGAGCTAAAAGTGTGTTTTGAAGAAAATTCAAAATGGCGGAAAATCTATCCTGACGCAAATGGGCGTGGCCTATATTGGGAGTTGCGTCATAACCCAAGGAATCTAGGGAAAAATACATTTTTATTCTAGGACCTACGGTTCAAGAGTTATAGGCCAAAACGTAAAGGGGGCTGTTATAGCGCCACCATGTGGCCGATTAGTGTAATTATTTTTTCAATAATTTCGGAACAAATCATGAACCTCCCCATCAAATCTGGTAACTCTAGCTCTTACGGTTTCAGAGCAAAAAATACTTGAATTTAAGTTTTTTCACTTTTCCATTAAAGTGTATGGGGAAATTTAATGCACTAATAAATCAATATAAATTAAACTATTGAACCAATCTCTTAGCAAAATACAAGTGCACGATTCCCGGTGAAGCCGGTCATTTTGACATATGGCACTAAATTGGGAAAAATAAACTGTGGGAGGAGTAGCAGCCCGAAATAAAGTTTATACAGAATAAAGTTTCTCTATAACAATAGTCTGGTTGCCCATTCGGGCAACCACACTAACTAGTAACTAGACGCGTCGCAATTCTGGGCAATTGCAAAGTGTGGTTGCGCCGACGCCGGTCGCAGGTTGCCGCCGCCCGGACTTGAGGAATATGCTTGGAGGAATACCGTCGGAGGTCGCGCGACGTACCATTCGAATTTGGTGCTGATTGGATCCTGTGTTCGTGATACATGGCGTTTTGATTTGAAGAAATAGGCCCCTCCCACTAAAATAAATAAGCCCCTCCCACAAATGTAGTGGGCCAATGACATCGTCATGTCACTCCTGAGATCACCTGCTTTTCAATTTGAGAGGAGTGATCCCCCCAAAAATCATGTTTTTGCATCAAACGGTTACGTTTTGCAGAGTTGTGGCGCCCCCTATGGGTCAAAGTGGAAATGCTTTTGGGGATTCGTTGAGTAAACCACCCTCGACATGTGATTCAAATTTGGGATCGATTGGACGTTTCGTTCGTGATCTTTGTTATTTTTGGTAAAACGGGCTCCTCCCGCTAACTTTGGAAGCCAATTACGGACGAACGGTAAGGACTATCAAAATTCTGTTTCGGTCCAGATTATCGCATGGGTCCAGAGATCATGTGTACCGATTTTTGTGAAATTTGGAGAAAATATGTGGGAGGAGGAGCTAAAAGTGTGTTTTGAAGAACATTCAAAATGGCGGAAAATCTATCCTGACGCAAATGGGCGTGGCCTATATGGGGAGTTGCGTCATGACCCAAGGAATCTAGGGAAAAGGAAATTTTGATTTTACGACCTACGGTTCAAGAGTTATAGGCCAAAACGTAAAAGGGGCTGTTATAGCGCCACCATGTGGCCGATTAGTGTAATAATATTTTCAATAATTTTGTACTAAATGATGAACCTCCCTTCCAAATCTGGTAACTCTAGCTCTTACGGTTTCTGAGAAAAAAATACTTGAATTTGAGTTTTTTCACTTTTTCATTAAAGCGGATGGGGAAATTTAATGCACTAATAAATCAATATAAATTAAACTATTTAACCAATCTCTTAGCAAAATACAAGTGCACGATTCCCGGTGAAGCCGGTCATTTTGACATATGGCACTAAATTGGGAAAAATAAACTGTGGGAGGAGATGCAGCCCGAAATAAAGTTTATCTAGAAATAAAGTTTCTCTATAACAATAGTCTGGTTGCCCATTCGGGCAACCACACTAACTAAAGATTTCACATAATTGTAGTGGAGTAAATCTTCAATATTTGTCTCTGAGATGTAGTGGAGTAGAAGTAAAAGTATTTGGAAATACTCCAATAAAGTAAAAAAAATACCTCAAAATTGTACTTAAGTACAGTACTTGAGTACATGTACTTAGTTACTTTACACCACTGATTATAACCAATCCTTAAACCAATAGGTCCTACTTATGGTTGTAATGGATTTCGATGCCCCCCCCCCCCCTTCTTCTTCCATTTGAGACTCTTGTCTCTTTAAAATAACCCAAATGAGAGCCTCCCTCAGAATCACACACGATTTACAGGCTGCTTCTGTCAAGTTAAAAGAGTGCATGTTTGTGTGTTTGCCCATTGTTTATATAAAGTCTGTGAGAACCAAATAACCAGGCAGTGGTAAGGTAAGTTTGTCTTTACTGTTCAACTAGAAACGTTACAAGTTGGAGCTCCATTCAACTGCATACAGGCAGCACACTCAAGTGAGACACTCCCCCCAGCCCAGCACTTAAAGGGACTACACCATGAATTTGAACTTTTTCTTATTTTTTGTGTGTTTTTGGTCTCCCCTACCTCTCTTCTATCCCCAAAAATACCACAGTTTGAACACTCAGGCTTTCACAGCAAATCTTGGGTTTTCTGTAAATTGGTCTCAAAACAGGCCGAACTGATCTGTACCCTGACGCGATGTCACGTCAAGGTACAATCCCTCCCGTTTTTCAGTTCCAACCCCCCCCAAAAAAAATCGTTATTTTTATTTTTTTTATTTTTATTTTTTCTTATTTTATTTGTTTTACTTTTTCCACACAGAACCAGGAGATAACATGCATACACACTGGCTCAATAGCGCCCGTGCCAAACAGGACAATAATAATAATAATAATAATAAACTTTATTTGTATAGCACCTTTCATGACATGAAATGCAGCTCAAAGTGCTTTACAGAGCAAGAATACAATTACAGTTAGAACCAATTTAACAATAAAGCAAACAAAAATAAAATAAAATAAAATAAAAGCAAAGGCATAAAACAACATTAAAATAGGCAATACAGTGAGGAATTAAAAATCAACCAAAGAATCAGCTAAAAGCAAGAGTGAAGAAATAGGTCTTGAGCTGTGCTTTAAAGCTATCGACAGAGGCTGCCTGTCTTAAGTGTAATGGGAGTTTATTCCACACTGTCGCTGTCGGTCCGTAAAAGCAGAATGTTGCTTCACCGTATTTTTTATATGTCATTGTAGGCACCTCGAGCAGGTCAGCACTTGAAGACCTGAGGGCCCGGTTTGGAACATATCTCTTTAGGCCAGGCTTGTCAAACTCGCGGCCCGCGGGCATTTTGCGGCCCGCGGAAAGGTCCATTGCGGCCCGTGAAGTGATTTGAAAAAACACCTTTTCATACTAGCTCTAATGGAAAAAAAACGAGAGAAAAAAAAGACAAAAAAAACGGCGGAGCCGGCAGGCAGTTATCCCCCCCAACCCCCCTTGCCTCTGACTGCGAAGGTCTAATAGTGGCCAAACTTGTTTTGTGAGAACAATGGCCAAGTCATGTCTAAACAATCAAGACAAGAGGAGATCAAGAAATAAATCTAATCACCCACGCTGGCACAAACATGTCAGTCTAAAAGTGTATAGATCCCTGCTAACCAGCGCTGCCCAGGGAAACAAGGACGAGGAATTTTATTGGCTCACTATTGGATACGGTGGTTGCGTCGTTGTGTTTACATGTGCGGTGGAATAACGGCCGTTACGAGTGAAACGCTCAAAAGTTTCACTCGTCCTCTGTCTCCGTTGACAATTTTAATAATCCAAATGATAATAATCTGTTTAGGAAACTCTTAAAAACGCGAATGAATGACTAGTGTCGCCTAGTGTGACATATTCAATGTGCGCTGTCTTCTCAGTCTATCGCAAGCCCCCAGAACCCAGTGGTTTCATTGAAGCCAATTGAACATGCTGGCCATTTGAGGTATTGCAGGTGTGGCCAATGTATGTGAACGAGCCCATGGGGCTTCAGTGACGTCACTGAAGCCCCAAATAGGCCGCGCCCATCACATTTTCCAATACGTTTCCAACCCGGAAGAAGGGTTCAATTGAGCCCATGCGCTGGGTGAGCAACTCAATGCAAGTGGATGGGAGGCGATATCCGGTGCCCTCTCTATTATTTTTAACTCTATGGTCTATCGTTGCCGAAAATGGCTGATCTACAAGCTCACAACGTGGTGCGAACAGACGCGGTGTGAGCTTGGAGATCGGCCATGTTTGGTGCGTGACACTGTTGTACGATGAAGTATAAATTGCGCTTTTAAAGTGACAGTACACACATTAACCAGTTAACAGTTTCTTCAATATTATTTTCCAAAAGTAAAAAGGTCACTTAAAATGTAGTGCAAGTGATACATTTTGGCTAAAACAAAGACAAAAGAATAGAAAAAATAAATATGCATTTTTTGTTTATAAAGAGCTGAAGAGACATGGAGATTTTATAGTAATTATTACATTATGAAAGTTACTACTGCTCAGAACCTGGTCCCTGATGTTGACAGGTCAGTTAAAGCAAAGAGATGTCAGGTATCATTTTTTTGTAAAAAAAGAAAAGAAAAGAAAATTATGTTGTTTTGACCTGAGCTTTTACTGTTAGGGTTATTTCTTTTCTATTCTAAAACCGAAAAAAAAGCATTGAGTGTCATTATTTTGATTCATTGATATTTTCTGAATTTTCGTTATTGTTCAATAAAAACGACTGAACTGAGTTCATTGTCTGAGTTGCATTGCTGATAGTAGGCCTCAAAAAAAATAATGTTGTGTACTGTAGCTATTTACTGAAAATATTTATCATTTTTTTATAATCCATCCATCGATTCTTCAAACGCTTATCCGGAGCCGGTTCGCGGGGGCAACAGATCCCGAGGCGTTCCCAGGCCAGTGTGGAGATGTAATCCCCCCATCTGGTCCTTGGTCTGCCCCGGGGTCTCCTTCCAGTGGGACGTGCAATTAATTAATTCATAATTAATTTGTATTTAATCTTCATAACATTTTTTAAAGTGATATGCTGTAGTTATAGCAGTGACTGAGACAACAGACTGAAAAACAATGATGTATAACTGAATGTGCATGAGCACACCTGCTCTAGGCAGTCAGAGAGGTAGGAAGGTGCCAGACCATTTAGAGCTTTATAAACTATTAAAATAATTTTAAAATCAATCCTAAAAACAACCGGGAGCCAGTGTAGTGAAGCTAGAACTGGAGTGATATGTTTTCTCATCCTAGTTTTAGTTAAAATTCTGGCTGCCGCATTTTGAACAAGTTGTAATCTGTCAGTTGTTTTCTTTGGCAGGCCAGAGTAGAGTGCGTTGCAGAAATCAATTGATTCTCTCTGCTCACTGGAGCCAATTATGAGAACTTCTGTTTTATCCTCATTTAGCTAAAGAAAGTTCTCACTCATCCAGCATTTTATACTGGACAGACAGGTCAACAATGGGTCTAGAGCGCAGGGGTCGTCTGGAGCTACTGAAAGATACAGCTGGGTATCATCAGCATAGAAATGTAAGTTCACTCCGTGATCGGCGATGAGTTCTCCCAGCGGTAGTATATACAGGGAGAACAATAAGGGACCCAGAATTGAGCCCTGTGGAATACCAGAACAGATGTTGTGTTTGTCTGAGTCAAAGTTAGCTAGACTGACAAAATAGCTTCTGCCTGTTAGGTAAGAGTAAAACCAAGACAAGGCTGTGCCTGACAAACCAATCCAGTACTCCATGCGTTGTAGTAGAATTGTGTGATCAATCGTATCAAAAGCAGCGGTTAAATGTGGTAAATGTGGTATTGCAGGTGAAAGTGCTTTCAGTGTTGGAATAGTTACTACAACATAGTAATATGTTACTTATTACATATTACTTGTTTAAAAAGTAATGTAGTTACTTTACTTATTACTCCCTGCCAAAAGTAACTAGTTACTTATTACTTAGTTACTTTTTTTTTCTCGCCCCCAGTAATTGCATCCTTTCTCCCCAAAAGTCTGACTTTGCATTTTCAACATTAGCAGCAGTTGTTTTTTTTCTCTTTTCTGCAGCCTACATTGTAAAATCCTCATTGTTGATTTAACTCTGAAAAATGTTCTGTACACATGACGGGTCCATTTGGTTCTATTTGTACACTCATTTCAATTATATTAACACTAAGACTTTTACTGTGTATGAATTCATAACTTACAGACTAAATGAAAACCATTTGACTATGAATTGAATACTAAGGACCTCAATGGAAACAAGACCGCAAGGACTTTTTTGGAAGTATTTTAAATGTATTTCATGTATTTTTTGCCTAAAAAAATATTCAAATTCAAACACCTGGGCTCAAACAGATAATGACTCATCATGAGACACAATCTTTGAACAACTTCTGTTGTTTATTAAACAAAATGTATTCTAATAAAATACTAAAATAAAAAGGCTCCCATAGCAACACATTTTCAAAAAGTAATATATTACTTTTTGAAAAAAAGTAAAGGTAATAATATTACTCAAAACGTGAAAGTAATTAGTTACATTACTAGTTACTGGGAAAAAGTAATAATATTACTTTAAGTTACATATTACTTTAGTTACTTTCCAACACTGAGTGCTTTATAAGCCAGAGAGAAGTTAGTTGGAATGAGTATATCTGATAGGGTTGTAGTCGAGACCACCTAAAGCGAGACCAAGTCCGAGGGGGGGCGAGTCCGAGTCAAGACCGAGTCCGAGAGGCCAGGGAGGGGGTCGAGTCCGAGTCAAGACCGAGACCGACGGGAGGCGAGACCGAGTCGAGGCCGAGACCGACCGGCGGCGAGACCGAGTCGAGACCGAGACCAGATTTTTTTTTCTTTTTCTTATTTGATAGAAAATGTTCAAAGCAGCCTCATGGTGGCGCTATGACAGGCCACAGGAAACTTTGCACACTCCCTAGAGGCCAAGGAAAAACCCTTGCCCTGCATTTTTCACATCTGCCTGTTAGAGCGCCACCAGGAGGCTGACTTTTGTAAAACAAATTTGTTGCTATTACTCCTTCAGATTCTGTCCAAAAATCACGCAAATCAGTACACAGTATCTCTATAGTCATGTGATCAAGACGGATGTGTCCGATATTTCATATTGCATCCTAATTTGCTAACATTAGCTTCCAAAGTTTGCAGGATAGGTCAGTTTGGAACAAAATGCCTCAAATCATGAACGCAGCGTGCGATTTCCGTGAAATTTTCCACACACATTCCCACTAGAGAGGAAGAAATGCCGCCCTTTACACATTGGCCTGTTATAGTGCCACCAGGAAGCCACAATAACCTACCTGACCTGGCGGAGACCTGTGCTCCGAGGAGCCCTTTTTCTAGTTTTGTTTTGTTTTTATTTTGACATTTAACATTTTTTTTGCATCTTTTAATGAATGGCAGAGCAATTAGCTATTTAGTTATTTTTACTGAATTAATTACATCTCAATGGTAAACCTAGACCAAACAACAATGACCAAATTGACCAATGAGCCATTATCATCATTGCACATTAATGTTCCTTACAGACAGAACAATGAAAACTACTCTCCTTTAATGACAAGGAGCCATCATTACATAGCACATCGATATGTGCTACTTTAATGACTGAATTACATGTGAATGGTAAAGTTATTGACCAATCAATGACTAAGTCTCACACCCCAGCAATGAATCAGTGTTTCAAACACTGGTGAGACATTCAATTTAAACGCACTGTCATTCAATATGCGTTTGCATGTAAACGTCATAATAACAAGCTACAGTAGTTATATATATATTTTAAAAAAAGCAGATCTACAAGCTCACAATGCGTCCCATGACGCATTGTGACCAGGCCTGGAATTTCATCATTTTAGGCCAGGGGCAAGTGGCATTTTGTAATTTTTTAGGGCACAAAGGCCAAATGCCAGGGCATTTTTTTAAAAGTCCACAATTTAATTTGAAGGTTAAGGATGATTTTATTTTAATATAGTACAAGAATAGTATAACTATCTGTGTAATATAACCCATATTGGCAAATGACCAATATTTGTACTAAGTTATATTGGTCTCAATATTTGTCACATTCAGCCCTGGACTTCACTGACTGAAGTAGGGGTCATATGAATCAGAGATTCACAGATTTTATGTATTTTCCCCACAAATTATTTTTATTCAAATTAAATGTGATTGAACTTGCACTAACAATGACTTTAGTTGATTTTGCACTATTTAAAATATAAAAATTCTTAATTATTAATAATTGAAGCTTGTAGATTGGGTATTTTCACCAGTTTTTAAATAATAATAAAAAAAAGGAACATACAAGGTTTCCACCCAACAGCGACGGTTCTGTATCAGTACATGAGTCAGTTTTAGCATATTTCATTCTAATTGGCTACGTTGACTGCCTATGAATTTCATGGCCTGGGTAGGTAAACCTGGCCTGGCGGAGATATGCCCTGTTGCGCACAGCAGAACAACAGGTGAAGGCAATGAACTTAAACGAGGACTGTGCTGCGCAGCAAAAATGGCTCAAACTATGTCAAACTGTCACATAGCTGAAATAAACTTTCCATTTAGATCATTGTTGACAAACAAACAGAACATGGATGTTGTTTGCAAAAGGATTATTTATTTCTTGTCCATTTGTTTGTGAGGTGAGATCACAGCTTCTCTCTACTTTTGTGTGATATTGATAGCCTATAACTTTGAATGTGTTTGCAGTTCATTTCTATTGCTTACTGGATATTAAGACTCTATTAATTTTGGGATTTTGCTGTATTTTGTCAAATGTATTAATCTATATTTTTCTGTTGATCAAGCGTCGGGTTTTGTGATTAGATGCTCACACGCGCTGTCAGCCACTGGAAATCAATAATGTGCGCAAGGAAACCTTACTGAAAGCCGTCTCTAATCATCTTTAGAGAATCTCGTTAATTAAAACAACCACAGGCTACACAGTGAACACACAATAAATAAATAAATAAATAAACACCTGGAAAGCTTGCGCTGTTAGTGGAAATAATTTAAAAATAATATAAACTAGAGGGACATGGCAGAGTGTGTTCTGCTGCTGCTGCGCTGTCAACCACGAGATGATGCGCTCCAAGACAGCTGTCCATAAGCGCCAGACAGCTCTCTTAGAATGTTAATGTGAATAGGCTCCTCATAATATGGGTAGGTATAATAAAATTATTTCATTGCATTGTAGTGACTTGGTCTTGGACTCGAGTGGACTCGGTGGGGGCAGAGTCCCGAGTCCCTTAGTCCGAGTCCGAGTCAAGACCGAGTGAAATTATGGGCGAGACCGAGACAAGACCGAGTCAAATTATGGGCGAGACTGAGACAAGACCGAGTAAATCAAAAAGCGGTCTCGAGACCGGTCTCGAGACCGAGACCGGTCTCGAGTACTACAACCCTAATATCTGAGGCTTGATTTAGGCTCAAACCTTTTCAAAAACGTTTGAGGGACATAAACAATATGATATTAAATATTATTTTTTAATTCATGGTGTAGATCCTTTAAAGGAACAGAGACTACTTACAGTACACAAATAGCCAACCACCATAACTGTGTGTAGTTAATACACAACAGTTTTCTTAGAAATATTTATAAAGATCCAGCACAATGCTGTTGCTCAGCAGCATCAGCTTTTACTCAAATTGACAGATATTTTGGTCCCTCTGGAGTCCCTCATCAGTGTGTTGTTCACAAATTAAGAAAGGAAATACTAAAAATACAATAAAACTCCCATCAATAAACTCCAGACAGTCAGGTAACAGGAATCAGGGCTGGAGGACACTGGGGGTCCTGCCGGGCGTAAGGCTGCTCGGGCTGCCGGGGTCACTGCATCTGGAACAAACATCAAGGTTTTTATTTAACAGTTTTTATTTAACCCTTTCTACTTCTTTGAACTTGGTCTCCTCCTGTCTTTCCTCTACACCAAAGCTCTTAGCTAAAAAGAGCTGATCTACAAGCTTGCATTGCGACGCATCGTGAGCTTGTATATGTAGATGTAGGCTACTATTTTTTACTAGGGTTTGTGTCACCTCTGTTTTGAGGGCAGTATAATGTTAATGTTTATCAGCAGTCTAAAAGTGAAGAAAAGGCTGCACACTGCACACATCCACATGCAGGGTAATTTAACCCATTAAAACCGAGAACGCATCTGTGTAACCACTTTAACCATTATTTTATACTTTGGCTATTAAAAAATAGCAGATATACAAGCTCATATCTGCTATTTTTGAATAGCAAAAGAAATCAAAAAATGACACAGATGCATTCCCGGTCTGAATGGGTTAATGATAACCAACGTTTTGACCTGGAATGGTCTTCTTGAGGGATTGAATGTTTAGCAGCAATTGATGGGTTCACACAGCACTGATGATTTGTATTTTATTTCCTTTCCAGTGTATTCAGTACACACACTGACACAGCAGTGATATCAGCACAGCTTGGTGCTAATGGACTAACCCACCATTTTATTTGGAGGTATTTGGCTTCTATGTGTCCTAACCAGATGGCATGTGGTTCTCCAAATGGGGAAAAGGAACTCATGCAGCAACATTCTATTTTATTTATTAAGAAATTTCACTAGAGGATAAGCCCCTTGCCCTTGAGATGGGGCTTACATTTCTCTTCATTCTCTCTATTTTCTCATACGATTTTGTTTAGAGGAAAAAAGAGAAGCTAACCCCAGATGCACCAAACCGTCTTAAAATCCAAATCTGTTCTCACCCACGTGCTGAATGATTTTATCGATCACTAATGTTAAGAATGTGATTTATATAGCACATAGAATAGGTTTAGTTATTACCTTACATTTGTCAAAAAGCTTCTAAAACAGACATTTAAAGTGTACTTGTATTTGGACATATTTTCATAACCATTATACAATTTGATTGTGTCAAAGCAGAGGCCATTTTGTTGCAGAAACGTCCATGTTTTGGATTACTTAAAAGGAACCTACCTTCAATGTTCACATTATACTGTGCAACAGGTACGTCATCAAGTTTTATTTCTATTATTGCTCGGTAAAGTCCACTGTCACTCTTTTGTAGATTCTTCAACAGCAAAGAATAATTGTCCTCCGAAAAATCAACCCTTCCTGTGTAATTTCGATGGATTCTTATCTTTTTGTCACTGAAAGTGTATTTTGCTACACAGATCCTGGTGTTGAACATCCACATAAGGTCTTCAGCGTCTTGCATCAGGTCAGGTTTCTGAATGAGTAGGCGTACATCCTGTCCCTCCAGAACATGCTCTTGCTTCACAACACTGGACACCACTGGAAATCACAAAATGTTATCAGCATTATACACAAAATGTTATACTATAAAGTATAAAACTAAATGTTATACTATAAAGGGTAAAACTAAATGTTATAGCCTACTATAAAGTATAAAACAAAATGTTATACTATAAAGTGTAAGATAAAATGGGAAAAAAGGAGAGAAAAAAGGAAGGAATCAAAAACAAAAAAGGTATCTAAGTATTTACAATATAGCAACACGTTTTTTGTTATCCTTTTATGTAGTGGTGTAAAGTAACACAGTCAGTACAATTTTGAGGTATTTTACTTTACTGGAGTATTTCCAATTCACTACAATTATTTGAAAACTTTAGTTACTAGTTACTTTGTAGATTTTGATTATTATTACAAAACATACATAACCACTTCAGCCCTATTATAGGGCTGAAGTAAAACAAAAAAAACACACAAAAAAAGTATAAAATAAATGTATATAGGCTATATACATTTCGGCCATTATTGAAAATAGCAGATCTACAAGCTCACAATGCGTTGCGATGCAACGGGACGCAGCATAACCCCACGTTTGCAACTACTTTCGCCTGCTAGTAGCGATACTAAGTTTTTTTTAAAAAGTGCTTTTTCCACCACTGCTAATAAAGTATTCAATCAACCAAAAAAAGCATATCCATCTGTGCAGTTTGTAGGCCTACATGAGGTTTAGACATTGTGTTGATATGATTTATAATAACCACTAGATGGCATCATTACACCTTTTACCTTGTCATCATGCCATGCTAAATATAGGCCACGCCTACAAACATTTCTAGATCTAGTATATCCACCTGTTTCCGCGGGAATTTACTGGAGCAAAAATCCTGTGTGGGAAACATCCTGCGGGGGGACCGGAAGTAGGAAATAGCGGCTCAGTGTGTTTACATTTGCCAGCAGAACGTAGCTCGTTCGCAGCGTGCATCCGTTGTCTGTCAACAACACAGTAGTCTGTAGTGTGCCTTGACTTCAGTGCGCTGACTCTCTCCCCATGCACCGCCCCCCCGCCCCCTTGCGCTTCAACTACATGCAAAAGGCCCGTTCGCCGCAGTACAGCTACGTTCTGCTGGCAAATGTAAACACACTGAGCCGCTATTTCCTACTTCCGGTCCCCCCGCAGGATGTTTCCCACACAGGATTTTTGCTCCAGTAAATTCCCGCGGAAACAGGTGGATAGAGCGTCGCAGTTCCCGCCCACTTCCGGTTTTTTTTGGTGCCGGAAGAGAAAACTCAATGCATTTTTCCATTGACATTTCCAAAAATATTCATATCTATTAATTTAAGCCTCGAATCAAGCCATCATGAGAGGACATGAATCATGACCATAGAACGTTTTTTTCTGTGATTTTTTTTTATTTTATATTTAATTATATGATATACTATATTTAATAAATACCCTTTGTTTTGCCGTTTAAAAAAAAAAAATCACAGAAAAAAACGTTCTATGGTCATGATTCATGTCCTCTCATGATGGCTTGATTCGAGGCTTAAATTAATAGATATGAATATTTTTGGAAATGTCAATGGAAAAATGCATTGAGTTTTTTCTTCCGGCACCAAAAAAAACCGGAAGTGGGC
Source organism: Gymnoscopelus braueri (assembly GCF_963280865.1). NCBI lineage: Eukaryota > Metazoa > Chordata > Actinopteri > Myctophiformes > Myctophidae > Gymnoscopelus > Gymnoscopelus braueri. The sequence continues at coordinate 5,031,162 of NC_137611.1, forward strand.
GGGAACTGCGACGCTCTATACTGTGACATATACAAGAGACATGATGTATGCTGTGTGCTGCCAACTGCCAGTCTTAAATAAATGACATTGAACGAACCCATGTTTCATCATTGATAGATAGAAACATTACAGACACAAAAGTCCAAGAGCAGTGATGTGTATTATAGCTGAAGTTTAGACGCATTCATATGATTTTGAGGTTTATTTTACCTGAAGAAGCTGCCATGATGCAGATGAAGAGTCTCACGTGAAATGCAGACATGCTCTCTGTAGAAATCTGCATGTAAAAACAAAACAAAACAATTATGTGCCGTCCTATTTTAGTATTAGTTGGCTACACAGCTTCCACTCTGCTCTGTGACCACATTGTGTTTTCTACTTCTCTGCTCTGCAGACTGTCAAGGTCAAGTGGTGGAAAAAGTACTCATATTATTTACTTAAGTCAAAGTATCAATACTGCAATGTAGAAATACTCTGTTACAAGTAAAAGTCTGGAATTCACAATCTACTTGAGTAAAAGTACAAAAGTATTTGCATTAAAATATACTTAAGTACTGAAAGTAAAAGTACTCATTCTGTAGAATGTCCCATTTCACAAGTTTCCGAATGCATAAAAATGGTTTGAAAATAGCAGATCTAAAAGTTTCTAAATTGTTATTTTGATCAACGTTTGCCTGCCATCTCTCCTAATGGTAGGCTATCAACATCTACAATAACAAAATCGATAACAAAATATTCTACGTTTTGGGTCTGAGAGGCTAAATATCATCAAATGGTGGTCCGTGGTTCAAATGCCGAATAAGTAATGGACCTAGATATACGCAGAGGTGGACAATAACGGAGTAAATTTACTTGAGTACTGTACTTAAGTACATATTCTGAGGATCTGTACTTTACTTGAGTATTAGATTTCTTTGATACTTATTACTCTTACTCGAGTACATTTTCAAGAAAAATATTTTACTTTTACTCAAGTCAATTTCAAGTAAGGCTGAAAAGTACAAGTTACTTTTAGGTTTGCTGGTTGTTGTTTTTTCCCCCTAAAATGCAAAGGAACCCTATCCAATGTTCCCTGTAGCGTGCGCCCACGCGCACACGGCCGAACGATTCGCGCACAGAAAAAAACAACCACTCAGTCTGTGTCAGTGCAGCCAGGACGGATGTGTGTGTGTGTGTGTGTGTGTATGTGTGTGTGTGTGTGTGTGTGTGTGTCCAATATTGCCTCGTTTAAAAAAAAGAATCCAGCAAACAGCCCAAACAAGGTAGTCCATTGAAGTAGATAGGGACAACTCTTGTTGTCGAGGTAAGCACAACATTTTAGATCCCTTTAGAGCAGTGTCTATCAACCCTGGCAAACGTCCCAATTTTGGGCCGGGGCTACTGCTGAGGTGTGCCGCGCCGTTTGAAGAAGGTTTGAAAAAAAAAAAAAAAAAAAAAATTGTTACAATAATAATAATCAGGCATGCAAACAGCCCCGAGGTGAAAAGGGTGACAACATGCTGTTTTTGTTTCGGGTCAGGTGTCACACTATTGCCCTATTTGGATTCAAAACGGCTAGTGGAAGCTGAAAAGCTACAAGTTTGCATGTCTGAATAATGCAAAAACAGAAATATTTGTTTGCATTTGCTTTTTTTCTCCCTCATATATTTTCATAATAAAAAAATGCATATGTTGTGTGCCCAATATCGTATCGTAGCGTGAAATTAGTGTATCGGCACACCCCTAGTGTGTGTGTGTATATATATATATATACCGTATATATATATATATATAATTATATATATACCGTATATCTAGGTGTGCCCTGGGATCTTTTGGCTATGCCAGGTGTGCCTTGGCACAAAAAAGGTTGATAAACACTGCTTTAGAGCAGGGGTTTTCAACAGGTGGTCCGTGGACCACTTGTGGTCCCTGAAGGTATTGCATGTGGTCCCTGACCACCGTTTTTTTCTTCTTGTTCCATGGAACAGTGCATATTATCCACCAGGGGCCTGTTCCTCAAAAGGTGAATTAGAGCTAAAGCCTGGCTTTTCCACCTATCCTGGCTTAATTTAGCCAGGATTAGAGCTGAGTCGGTTCCTCAAAAGGTGAATTATCTTGAAGATTAGTTTAGCCAGTTCACCCTGGCTAAGTTTAGCCTTATCCGATTCCTCAAAAGAGAATTGAAGCAAGCCTAGCTTAGTTACCATGGCAATTTAGCTGTGAAGTTAGCCTGGTCAGGAGCAGGCTAACAGCCAAGCTTACTTAACTCTTTGACTGCCAGAGTATTTTCATAAAGTACTCCCCCAGTGCCAGCAATTTTCGTGTTTTTTTATTTTTATATTTTGAATTTTTCTCATGAAAATAATTTAAGGACACATAATGTAAAGACCCAGCACAAATCCGCCACTAGAGCGCAGCACATGACAGCTTTGATCATGTCGTTGGGTCTCTCTCACCCTTCTTCATAGATTAGACAAGGAAAAACATGAAAACGGATGTGACGTCCCCCCCATTGTTTTGATCGGCGAAAATTACGTTGTGATATACGACGGCGATGACTGATCGTCACCCAGACCATAGATTATAGAAGAGAAACTGTCCGTTTGTCCGTCATACCGTGTGAAAGACCGTTTATTTACCTATTTTGGACGAAAATGACTGGGGAAAAGAATCAAAAACCGGAAACGGAATCCAGGTCATGAAACCGGATGCAGATGTCCGTGAAGTAAGTGGAACTCGAGAATAACATTGAATATTAAGCAGCATAGCGCAATCAGAGATTAAACAATGAACGCGCGTCCAGCGCGTCGAGCGCGTCGACGGCCAACTGGACAAAGTAGCACTTGACGCGTTATCGCGTCGTCCGCAGTCAAAGAGTTAATCTAGTGCCTTGTTCTTCAAGTTTTTCCACAGTTAATTCAAAACATGTGTTTGTATATGGACTCATTTGAATGACCCTGCATTCAAATAAAATGAAATAAATACAATAAGATATAATCAAATTAATTACTGAAATAGTGTGTGACCATGAATCATAATCATAATTGTTTCACAATGACTCATGTGATATGTAATTGTCACTCTGTTATAGTTAACACTATAGTTCAGAGGTCTTCAACAGGGGGTCCGCGACCCCTAGGGGGTCCGCGGAGGTACTGCAGGGGGTCCGCGAAATTGTTTGATTAAAAAAAAAAAAAGTTTAAAAACTTTTTTAATTTTTTTTCCAAAAATGTCTATGTCTTTAAACATAACATGACATATTTGAATAGCTTAGTATTGAATGCACAATAACATGGTATGTTTATACATATTTTGTAGAGAAAGAAAAGGTCTTTTGCACACCTACTGGGACAACCTGTGGGTAGGAGCAGGCTCCAGGCAACCATTTGTTCATGTTTATACATATAAAACACAATTTTATACATAAATATACGATATATGTGGTGGCCTACCCCCTACCCTACGAGGTAGGGGGTCCCTGCTCCATCACCCCATCAGTTTGGGGGTCCCTGGTCTGAAAAGGTTGAAGACCCCTGCTATAGTTCATCTTGTTGTTAGATGTTTGATAATATATTACATTTTTTTTTAAATATTATAAATAATGTCTGACACATACATACACACAATATATATATATATATATATATATAAATTATTAGTTATGGGTTTAAAGGAGCCTCTTTGTAAGTCAATGAGGAGCATATTTTAAATTATCAATTTCTAGTCAATGGAGAAATTATTTTTTATTTCTTGTCCACCTTTGGAGTTACATCATGATGGCAAGGTAACTACACAACCCAAACCTATACCAAAGTGGTCTTGCAAATGTGGGGTTATTTATTGCGTGTCTCGTCCCGTCCCGTCCCCCCCGCTCATCCCGTCACGGCCCCCTGTCGCGGTCAACCCCCCCCCCCCCGTCCCGTCCCGGCCCCCGTCCCGTCCCGTTGCCCGTCCGTCACACACACACACACACACACACACACACACACACACACACACACACACACACACACACACACACACACACACACACACACACACACACACACACACACACACACACACACACACACTGTGTGTGCTTGCAATACTTTGCCATGCTTTCTCCCTGGATTCATTTATTGCGGTCGCGTTTCCTTTCTTGCTTAAATACATTTTACTTCCTTGTATGATTTCATGAGCTGCTGCGGTGCTGCTATTCAGCCACAGAGAAGAACGCTGCTCTGGTTTTGGACTCCGTGATTGGTCAAGTTCAAGGAATCTGCGCTCGAGTTCATGGTCTTTTATAGAAATACGTCCAGCCTGGCTTCATTATCCTGGCTGGACACAGCCTGGCTTGACATAGTCTAGCTCGACAAAGTTGCTCCTTTTCAGCCTGGCTTGGCGTCTGAGGAACGGAATAAACTAGGCTTTTCGGACCCGACTTTGTCAAGCCTGGATTTGGCTTAAGGCCAGGCTTTTTTAATTCACCTTTTGAGGAACAGGCCCCTGGTGACCTATGATGACGTTTCAATGTTGTCAGTTTCTGAGAAGTCGGAGGTCAGGAAATCCCACAGAAAAGGGAGTTAGAAACTCAAGAAGGGGAAGTGTATCGGACTGCCTGATGGAGTCATCATTATTAGGAAATGTGGCCATATAATTGCATGTGTCTGTGTAGTCCATGGACCACTGGTTGAGAAATATATATTTTAGTTTGTTCAAGACAGTATATTTAAATGTAATATGCAAGGACTTTTTTTACTCTTACTTATTTTGACTGAGCTACTTTTACTTGTAGTGGAGTAAATTTAACCAGGAGTACTCTGTACTCTTACTCAAGTACACCTGTCCACCTCTGGATATACGTCCATTACTTACTGCTTTAGCCCCCTGGCTGATGAGATGCCCCCTAGGCCAGTGGTTCTCAACCTCTTCAGGCCGCAACCCCCCCCAAAATAACAATATTTGAACTGGGGACCCCCACCCTGACAAGCACTTGGAATTGTAGGAGTTGAGGCATTACATTTTGTTTGACTCAGTTCCAACAGATAAATATTGTGAAAATAGCAGATCTACAAGCTCACAACGCCTCACGTTGCGAGGCGTTGTGAGCTTGTAGATCAGCTATTTTCTACTTTAAATTTTTTTTAATGTAAAGTTTGTTGACCTTTGATGCATTAATGATCTTTTAAAAAACGAAATTGTTTAGATATTAAAACGGTCTTAAAAGTCCTTAAATTGTCACTTTACTGTCATCTGGGGACCCCTCCAAAATCACGTGACGACCCCCCTGGGGATCCCGACCCACAGGTTGAGAACCACAGCCCTAGGCCAGGGGTCTTCAACAGGGGGTCCTCAGCGTTACTACAGCGGGGGGCCACCAAATCTTTGTGTGATAGGATATTCTCTCTTTTTTTTACATTAACTACTTGAACCGGAGCATCCTTTTTCTGAGGGGAACAAAATAGCAGACCTACAAGCTCACAACAACGCCTCGTGCTGCGAGCCGTTGTGAGCTTGTAGATCAGCTATTTTTGGCAAAGAGGTTTGGTGTAGATGGAAAAAAAGAGCAGACCAAGTAAAGTACAGAGTAAAAGGTGAAAGTATTGACGTTTTAAAGTAGTTAAATGTCTAAACATACAGTTGAATCCAACATGACAGTGATGTCAAACTAGTCTATGAAGCTATCTATATAATCTATGAAAATGTTTAATCTGCAACACAATTTGATACAATATGTAGTGGGGGTCCCTGCTTCATCTCTCTCAGCTAAGGGGTCCTTGGCCTGAAAAACGCTGAGGACCCCTGGTCTAGGCTCTGCACGCTACATTGAATGCAGCGGTGGAAAGTAACTAAGTACTCAATTTTTTGCTACTCCACTACATCTCAGAGGCAAATATTGTACTTTTACTCCACTACAATTATTTGGCAACTTTAGTTACTTACAAAACGCACATTAACCACCACACACACACACACACACACACACACACACACACACACACACACACACACACACACACACACACACACACACACACACACACACACACACACACACACACACACACACACACACACACACACACACACACCAAGAACTTGTTCAATAGATTATAAGGGCAACTTCTTCAGAAGGTCAATATAACTCTGTGGATCTGAGCCTCTGTACATAGTGTACAGTCCACCGTCAGCTTGTGAGTAATACATAACATAGAACCAGCGGTGGAAAAAGTACTAGAATATTTTACTTAAGTAAAAGTATCAATACAATGTAGAAATACTCTGTTACAAATAAAAGTCTTGAATTCCAAATGTACTTGAGTAAAAGTACAAAAGTATTGGCATCAAAATGTACTTAATGTACCAAAAGTAGAAAGTATACTCATTATGCAGAATGTCCCATTTCACAAGTTTTCAAATGTATAAAATGTAAAAAATCTTTTGAAATTAGCAGATCTACAAGCTCATTGTGAGCTTGTAGATCGGCTACTTTCAAATGTCCTAAATGTATATAGGGCTGAAGTTGTTAATGTATGTTTTGTAATAATAATCAAAATCTACAAAGTAACTAGTAACTAAAGTTTTCAAATAATTGTAGTGGAGTAAAAGTACAATATTTGCCTCTGAGATGCAGAAGTCAAGTAAAAGTACTGAAAATTGGAAATACTCCAGTAAAGAAAGAATACCTCAAAATTGTACTTAAGTACAGCACTTGAGTACGTGTACTTAGTTACTTTACAGCACTGCATAGAACTAACTTGACACTATAATAGCATGACATCAGATCAGACATGGTCATTTATCATGCATTATTGTTATGCAACTGAAACTGAAACTAAAATGTAACTATAACTGAATATTAGTCATAATACATTCATTACAAATTCACATTTGGTTGGGGCGTAAAACAATCTAGGAAAGGCTGGAGCATTGAGTTTAAGTTAACCCTCATAGCTTAAGTTAACCCTCAAGCTCATAGCGCGGCACCGAGTGCCGCGCTATGAGCTTGCAGATCTGCTATTTTTGAAAAATCGTGACAATTTGTGCAAATCTTTGAATATACATATTTTTAATAGAGCCCGACCGATATGGATTTTTGTGACCGATACCGATAACCGATTTTAGAGAGGTTTGGATTATATCGGTCACCGATAACCGATATGCAACCGATATTGTGAAAAAAAGAAAAAAAAAACAGAAAAGGCCTATTTTCATTCCAGCTAATAAAATTTGCTGGAATGAAAATAGGCCTTTTCTGTTTTTTGTTTTTTTTACATTTACTCAAGTACTGTACTGTAAATGTTAAGTAAAATGTTGAGGTATTTTTTTTTACTTCAATGGAGTATTTCCAATTTTCAACACTTTTACTTCTACTCCACTACATCTCAGAGGCAAATATTATACTTTTACTCCACTACAATTATTTGAAAACTTTAGTTACTAGTTACTTGTAGATTAAGATCTAGAATATTATAAACAAAACACCCACTTCAGCCCTATATACATTTCTGCCATTTGAAAATAGCAGATTTACAAGCTTGTAGATCTGCTATTTTCCAAAGATTTTTATACATTTGAAAACTTGTTAAACAGGACATTCTGCATAATGAGTAGTACTTTCTACTTTGTACTTTAAGTCAGAGTCCTGCAATCGTTTAACGGGTGAAAACGGGTGTAAAATATACTGACGGGCGGTTCTGAACTAAACGCGGGTAGGTAACATTTTATTGTGAAAATCAGAGAGCACCGTCTCCGCCCAAACAACGTCACTTGTGTAACTTAACACAGCACAACAGCATGGAGCACGCCGGTCAGTAATCTTAACTCTCAAAAACACATTGAACAACCTTCAAATTAAAACCATCTGACATGACAATGTAAACAATGACACATGCGTAGTGCGTATGTGCGCGTTCGCGCGTGTGGCTAAAGCTCGCGCCTCCGTCTTCACTTGATTTCTGAACGAACCTGACCACTGAATGTAGCTCTATTGTTGAAGGCTGCTATGCTATCCTTTTCAACACACTTCAACACATGTGCACACATAGCACACTCGGTGCCGCGCTATGAGCTTGTAGATCTGCTATTTTTGAATAGCCAAAGAAATCTCAAAATTACACAGATGCGTTCCCGGTCTTAATGGGTTAAGTTAAATGGTGAATGTGAATCAAACATGAGAGCCTGGCCCTCTTGGGAAATAACGATGAATGTTGAAGTAATTATTCATGGAGGAGAGTTACAGATTGCTCGTAGCTCCAGAGAAGAAGGAGGACTCTGGAGGACCAAGGCAGCGAAATGCACACAAGGAGGAGGAGGAGGAGGAGGAGGAGGAGGAGGAGGAGGAGAAGTGTCAGGAGAACACAACTCCTGCAACAACAACAGAAGCTTCTTCAAACGTGAGGCTTAGGGTTAACCATCTCCGCAGTATACTGTACATCACTATTGAAATTAACCACCACTTAAAAACCCACTCACGCACGTTGTTGTGTGGAGTCCCTCAGGACTCTATAATAGTGCATTTTCTGTTTTGGCTCTATATTATCTTCGCTGAGAAATAGGCAATCAAGCTTTACAACGCGTCGCACCGTGGCGCATTGTAAGCTTATACGCCCTGCCAAGCCAAAGTGCAGTAAAGGCCTTTGCAGACAGGGTCTGTCAATCAGTTTTTACCGCATGCGAAAAGACGCACGAATCGAACTGGGTTCGATTGAAGAAAAAAACGCACCGCCGCAGCCACTTGCCGCACGGCAAATTCGGAGCCGGTGTGCATGAGGTCATAGAGAACCATGTGTTCATTTAACCCTTAAGACCTGAGGCGATTCTTTAAAAAAAATCTAAATCCTAACAGTTTTTGGAAAAAAAAATAAATTAAAAAAAATCAAGATTTAAAAGAAATAGCAGATATACAAGCTCATAGCAAGCTCATAGCACTGTGTGTGTCCACTTCAGACTAGGGCTGTAGTACTCGAGACCGGTCTCGGTCTCGAGACCGGTCTCGAGACCGCTTTTTGATTTACTCGGTCTTGTCTCGGTCTCACCCATAGTTTGACTCGGTCTTGACTCGGTCTCGCCCATAATTTGACTCGGTCTTGACTCGGACTCGGACTAAGGGACTTGGGACTCTACCCCCACCGAGTCCACTCGAGTCCAAGACCAAGTCACTACAATGCAATGAAATAATTTTATTATACCCATATTATGAGGAGCCCATTCACATTAACATTATAAGAGAGCTGTCTGGCGCTTATGGACAGCTTTCTTGGAGCACATCATCTTGCAGCAGTTGACAGCGCAGCAGCAGCAGAACACCAGCAGTCCTGTCCCTCTAGTTTATATTCTTTTAAAATTATATCCACGAACAGGTGTTTATTTATTTATTGTGTGTTCACTGTGTAGCCTGTGGTTGTTTTAATCATCAGTCTCTAATCATCTAAAGATGAATAGAGACTGCTTTCAGTAAGGTTTCCTTGCGCACATTATACTGTGTCACTCACTGCAGTAAATATATCAGTCCAAGCAGCAAAACTAAAAACATTAATTAACATTAGATCCTGACCGATGCTGTCGTCGGCTTGTCTGGAGATATACCTACATGTAATGTACAAATCACTTAAATTATCTATTCTCTTGTAAGTTGTACCACATTGTGCGTAATTGCGCACAGGGAGACTGACCTCTTTCTGCTTTTCATATTAAGATCAATTCTATTTCTATAATTCTATCAATCCTATTATTTATTTCATACAATAAAACAATAAGTAGGCCTACATCCAGAAACATTTTCACCATGAATATAAAAGCATCAACCTGTATGCATGAGGCAAATACTCTGTAAAAGTAATTGAGCTGTGTTCAAACTGTTACTTGAGTAAAAGTATTGGCTTCAAAATATACTTAAAGTACCAAAAGTGAAAGTACTAAAATATTTGAAAATAGCCGATCTACAAGCTCACAATTGTGAGCTTGTAGATCTGCTATTTTCAAATAGTCTACTCTATGGTATAAAATATGGCTAAAGTGGTTAATATATTTTTATTATGTAATAATTTATATCTGCTGCAAACTACGTTTTCAAATAATTGTAGTCGAGTAAAAGTACAATATTTGCCTCTGATATGAGTAGAAATAAAAGTATTGAAAATTGGAAATAATCCAGTAGTAAAAAAAAATACCTCAACATTGTACTTAAGTTGTACAGTACTTGAGTAAATGTACTTAATTACTTTATTATTATACTGCTGAGGAAGTGGACGGTGACTCACCACCAGCAGCGAAATGTCCTCGTCTCCTGTCCCGCTACAAAGCGCACAAGAAACGTAGCTCAACAACCCAGGATGCAAGTATTGCATCACAAGTCACCAAGTACTTTGATGCAATTGAGAACAATGATGCTGATGCACTTGTCTTCTGGGTTGAAAACCAAGACAGATTCCCACAACTTGGCATTTTAGCGATGAAGGTTCTGTCAGTCCCTGCCTCCTCAGCACCGGTGGAGAGGATTTTTAGTGCAGGAGGACTTATTATGAGACCCCATCGTGCTAGTTTAGGTCACACCATGCTGCATTCTCTTGTGTTTTTGAAATGCAACCACACTTTGATTTAATTTTATGGCTACACATTCCAGTCAGGCAGTCGTGTTAACCGTTTAAGACCTGAGGCCCTACAAATGCCTTCCAAAATCAGTAGTTATCAAACTTTTTTGTGCCAAGGAGTCAAGGACCCCCAAAATGATATTTGGCTGCGGACCCCCCTCATCTGAAAATGTTTTGTGCCAGGGACCCCCAGAAGAAATATTTTTGTTGAAGAACACTTTCAAGATTTTTCAAATAGCAGATGTACAAGCTTGTATTTGATCTGCTATTTTTGAGAACCACTGTTCTAAACCAATGTTCTAAATCCTAAGAATTTTCTGAAAAACTTAAGGTGCTATATACTGTATAGCAACAATCTAAAATGACACAGATGCTTTCCCGGTTTTAACGGGTTAAAGGTGATTTGTTTTTGTTTCTTTTTTGTGGTTAAAATGAGCTTGTACAGCACAGTTGTGTTTAGCAAAAAGCATTGTGTTCTGGCTATGTTACTTACTTGTTATTTCAAATAAATATTTGAATGAATCAAACATTTTGTAATATTTTTACATAAAAGTGCCATGTACATTTATTTACACATAGTGACAATACACATTTTCACACATTATGCATACTTATTGAATAGAGCTCATTGTAGTAGGCCAGGCATACCTAATTTTGAGCTTTTCCAAAGTCAGAAACATATAATTGCAGTGTTTCAGATCAAGATTGTTTTCTGTACCTATAAAAAAATAAAAAAAAAATCTGGTCTCGGTCTTGACTCGGTCTCGCCCCCCGTCGGTCTCGGTCTTGTCCACGCTATGAGCTTCTATATCTGCTATTTTTGAATAGCCAAAGAAAGCTAAAGTGACACAGATGCGTTCCAGGGTCTTAATGGGTTAAAACATTTTCAGTTTTTTCCGTGCGAAAAATCGCACCCTGTCAGCAAAGGCCTTAACTACGGGGGAAAACAATCACTGAAAATTGGTTTAAAAGTGATTCAGCTGGTCAGCCAAATGAGATATCGGCATATAAGTGATATTACAATACATTTATATCTGTTCTTGAGGTAATTGTTTATCCCCCAAAATCACGAGGCTAATTTGACCTTTGGGATACACAAATAAGTGGGTGTGTCCAAAAACGTAGTTACTGCTCTTTGGCTTGGCAGGAACAGATCAGCTACTTTCTGTGAAAGACGAAAATAGCTGATCTACAAGCTCACAATATGTTGCGCTGTGACACGTTTTGCTATTTTTTTGCTGAACGTTTGTCCCAGAAAAGGAATGGGGTTTAAGTTGTTAAAACTAGTAAGAGATTTGTGCAGGGATTATTAAAAGCGAATATCTTAGAATGTGTGTCGTGCTTGCATGACGGGCGTAAAAAAAAAGAACAAAGCTTGTAGATCTACTATTTTTTAATAGCCCAAAGAATTCTTGTGTGTGTGTGTGTGTGTGTGTGTGTGTGTGTGTGTGTGTGTGTGTGTGTGTGTGTGTGTGTGTGTGTGTGTGTGTGTGTGTGTGTGTGTGTGTTGCTGTTAGTGACAGCCATAGCTCCTACAGTTCTGATCACACATGTGTCTGAGCGTGCACTCGCAAGCAGATAATAGGCAGCATCTATTAATAGAATAATATTATAAACTCATCTAGTCAGGTTAAAGTCACCAACACACTACACTACAGCATTGTGTTTCACTATTCTCCCGATTTAAATAACAAGTATTGTAATAATGACACTAAACCAGTATAAAGTCTGACCTGTGTGTGTTCCCAGGCTGTGAGTTCAGATCCAGTTGCTGCCGGATTCTCAGCTTCTGCCGATGTTACTGTCGTGTTGTCTAACTGCGTTTTGCCCGGCGGACGAGTGGGGAGAGTCAGCGCGCTGAAGTCAAGGCACAGATAGTCTCGCGCATAGATCTCGCGTAGCCAGACAGTTTAATTCGGTTAATTCGGTACAAAAAATGTATACTCCATGAAGTGTATATTTGTGGCAAAAATGAAACGTTGCCCAAAAAATGAAACGTTCCCCAAAAAAACTGTTAGGATTTAGAAAACTTTTTTAAGAATCGCCTCAGGTCTTAATGGGTAAAGATGGGCAATAATACTATTGCACGGGCAAAACAATCAACCCAGAACAATGTAAAAAGTAGATATGTGCTGAACGTTCAGCATCGTTGCAGGTTATTTATTTATTTTCTCTCTTGTGCAGGTTATGGAAAAATGTGCAGACTCACCAGAACCAGAGGCTTCGTGCATCACCCTACACCCTGGCTTCTATGCAGTGTGCCTGAGCCCATGGCTTCAGCAGCACGAGCACGACAACATGGTTCAGCAGTACGGCCCCTTTGATCAGAACTTCACAGATGAGGAGTGAGTATGAATAACAATTATGTTTCTGTAGCCGTAGTTGTTGTCCATTTCCTCTTGGTATCAAATCAATGCTTGTCAAACCATTTCACCTTTTATGATGTCATCAAAATACAAAGTTCTGTCCCAATTCAAGATCTTCATTATTGTCTTACGTTGCTCTTATTCACTTTGATTGATCGATTGGATATTTTATGAGGCAAAAATGTAAAACAGCACAGTTACATTTACAATACTTTGTCTAAAACAGGGGTCTTCAACGTTTTTCAGGCCAAAGACCCCCTAGCTGAGAGAGAGATGAAGCAGGGACCCCCCACTATATTGTATAAAATCGTGTTGCAGATTCAACTTTTTCTTTTACTTGGTCTACCGTTTTTTTCCTCTACAGTACCATACCTCTTTGCCAAAAATAGCAGATCTACAAGCTCACAACGCCTCGCAGCACAAGGCGTTGTGAGCTTGTAGATCTGCTATTTTTGGCTAAAGTTCTCCTCAGAAAAGGGATGCTAGGGTTCAAGTGGTTAATGCAAAAAAAAGAAAAAATCATATCACACAAAGATTTGGCGGCCCCCCTGTAGTAACTCTGAGGACCCCCTAGGGGTCCCGGACCCCCTGTTGAAGACCCCTGGTCTAAAAGGTCCGTTCAAAAACAGTCCTTGCGGTCTTGTTTCCAATGAGGTCCTTGGTATTCAATTCATAGTCATATATATATATATATATATATATATATATATATATATATATATATATATATATATATATATATATATATATATATATATATATATATATATATATATATATATATAGTGGCACTACAGTTCAAATATCAACACAAATATACAGAAAACGATAACACTATGTACAAACAAAAAGCAGAAGAATTTTTTTTATAATCCTGAATGTACAAAAAAAGGGTGGGGGGGTCGTCTGTCTAACGCATACATGGGCAACTGGCGGCCCGGGGACCACCTGCACTTAATGCGGCCCGCAGGTTAATATCGTATATATTCAGCTGTTACAATACCAAACGTGCAAACATGACCCGCTTTAATTACTTCAGTCTAAATTAGTAGCTTAATGACTAGAATAACATTTTTATTGTCTTTTTTATGTCCAACGTATTTGTATTTAAGTTCAAAAAGTTAACTTAAGTATAACTAAATGCATTTGAAATTAAATTAAAATGTAACTTTTCAGGATTCCAAAATAGCAAAAAAGAATCAGGATTCCAATTCAAAAGTAGCAAAAATAGCAGATCTACAAGCTCAAAACGCGTCGCGTTTTGAGCTTGTAGATCGGCTATTTTTGCTACTTTTGTGTGACATAGAATGGCATTCATTTACGAAAAAAGTTAAAATAGGGAGATAAGAGGTGTCTGCCCAACAGTATATGCAATGTGGCCCTCTGGAGTGAGTGTGGAAATACAGTGGCCCTCTCCATCATCAAAGTTGCATCATCACCCCTGGTCTAACGGGAAAATAGTACTACCTCCTTTTTTTGGCCTCCTGAAAGGTGAATTTTCAGGGCTGTTTTAAACGAGCCCAGTGAACTGTACTTTTTGAGGGATCACTATGTATGTGCATGTTGCATGAGTATTTTTATCTCATTTTCGCATTCATGTCGTTGATTCTGTTTAGACGTTACCGGCACACAGCATACCGGTCCTTCGCGAGATGGTGTTGGTTTTACCTGGGGAGAAACGTCCGCGTCGTCATCCCGTCGTGTGCGGTCAACAAAATAAAAGCTTCCTTCCCATCGGGAACCACAGGCGTCTGGCTGCCTCCACTGCAAATGGAATGATTTCTTTTTTTCACAAATAAATGACGATAATGAACAGAAAACTTGCCTTATTTTGCAGTTAAGATATTTATTTCAAATGCAACAGATTACTGTATGTTCCTGGTTGGGTTTTGTCATCTACAAGTTAACCCATTAAGGCCTGAGGTTCCGATTCTACAAAATGTCTTCTAAATCCTAATTGAAAAAACTTATGTTGCTATGTCAGTGGTGCTCAAACTTTTTCATGTCAAGGACCCCAAAACGATGTATTTGGCCGCGGACCCTCATCTCAAAATATTTAGTTCCAGCGACCCCCAGAAGCAAAGACTTGAGTTACAAATGTTTGCTGTAAAAATATATATATTCAAAGATTTGCAAAGATTTCACGATTTTTCAAAAATAGCAGATCTACAAGCTCATAGCGCGGCCGCGCTATGAGCTTGTAGATCTGCTATTTTTGAATAGCCAAAGTGTAAAATAATGTTTTTTTTTAGCTCAAATCAACAAATTACACAGATGCGTTCCAGCCAGGTCTTAAAGGCTTAATAAAACTTTCGGGCAAGTGGAGTATGCAGTATTCAGGTTGCCCGACAGGCAAGTGCATTCTGTCTTCATACAATATTATAATATAGGCTATTTATGAAGAACAATGCTACCTTTTTACAACTAGCAGTTGTACTCATTCTGTTGCCACTCTGACTGTTGACTGTTGCCACTCTGCAGCTATCGATTGGATTTCACATGAATTTGTTCTACATGCGTCAATTTCACCATCATTTTATAATGGAAAATCTCCTTTTCGGGCAAGTGGGCATGACCTTTGGGCAATTAGAACATGACCTGTAGTACAGGTACAGGTTACGACAATACGATATTGTCACAATATCGATAGAGGTATTTGTTATTGCCCAGACCCATTTGAAATAACATTTTATTTTACTGTCGTGCCACCTAGTGGCCCACCCCTCATGGGATTATATGACACCTTTTTAGCAATCATATCAACACCGCTCAACTCAAACCTAACCCTTTTAGGTTCTGGATGTAGCCTATACAAGTAGCCTAATATTAAAACTGCCATTGCACATTGTAACCACAAGGTGGAAACATGGCCTATACCACTATATTTCATTCCTCCCTCACCACCAGTGAGTGCATCGCAATGCTTTACTGGAAACATCTACAGCAAATGTTCCCCAAATGAAGCTTCAATGTTCATGAAAAAAAAAAAAAATACAGTGAGTTGACCTGGATGTATTTTGAATGAAGTTTGATTTTGGCAAAAATTATAGTCACAACTGTTTTGGTCTATATTGAGATCACGGTTATTTGACACTTATTTTGTAAACATCATAGATTTTTTTTTACTGAATATAGTTCTGAAAGCCTATACGAACCCCGACGTCAGAAGGATCATGTATTGCCCTTTACAATTAGATTCTTTGTTTGTCATCATCCATCTTTTCCCACGAGTGGTCAATCCAGCCATCTCTTTTCAGTAGTGGTGGAAAAAGTACTCCAATTTTTTACTTAAGTGATTGATTGATTGATGTACGGTACTTTATTTAGTAAGACATGAGAACATCAGTAGGCTACATGGAAGTACAAATTCACAATACAAGGTCTACTAAACTGGGAGACTCATTAAGCACTGAGCTTGTTTAAGATGAGATCCCCATGCACACAAATCATGATGAAATATAAGAGACAGACAGATATACACGCTACTATACAGAATGTCATACAACCAGCTTACAGGTTACTGGTATGAAGAGTGAAAAAATGTACAGGAGAAGAAATAAGGGGGGGGGGGGCAGGTTAAGACTTAGACAGGGGCCATTTTCGAATTGCAGCCTCCTGAAGGTGTATCTTTAGGGCAGTTTTGAAAGTGAGTAGGGTTTTACACTCCTTTACTCCTTTTGGTAAGGCATTCCACATTTTTGATGAATAGCATGATCCCAATGTTCTTGAAGACCAGGCCCATAGCAAGTTGCTGTACTCTGTCCTCAACCCTAAACCATCCAATCCTAGCAAAGTGAGCAGGGGTTAGATGGGTTTTGGGATTGAGGCCAAGAAGTAGCCTTACAAGTTTGTTTTGGGATGTTTGGAGCCTTGTTTTTAAGGCCTTGGAGGTGTTGTGATACCATGAAGTGCATGCATAATCATAATGACCTTGAATGAGGGCCCCTGCAAGAATCTTCAGAGTATTCTTACTGACTAGACGTCCAATCCTATACAAAAAGCGTATTCTTTGGTTGACCTTTTTGATCACTCTTTCGGCGTTTTTGTTACCGGAGAGGTTTACCTCCAAGATGGAACCCAGCCAGGTAGGTGATTTCCTCCTTTCTTTTGATGACATCATCACCCACTTTGATCGTGAAACTCTCAGCCTTGCTAAGGTTAGAACTGGACCCAAAGAGGATGGATTCAGTTTTACCCAGGTGTAATGAAAGTTTGTTGTCGGAGAGCCAGATGCAGATCTTGTTGAGTTCAGAGCTGAGAGTTTTCTCAACCTGCAGCCTGTCCCTGTCCGAGACCAGCAGAGCCGAGTCATCTGCGAACAGGAACAGTTTGCAGTCGCAAGCTGAAGAAATATCGTTCACATACTGTATATCAGGAACAGTAAAGGTCCTAGTTTATAAGTAAAAGTAAAAGTATCAATACTGCAATATAGAATTCAAAATTTACTTGAGGAAAAGTACAAAAGTATTGGCATCAAAATGTACTTTAAGTACCAAAAGTAAAAGTACTAATTATGCAGAATGTCCCATTTCAAGTTTTCAAATGTATACAATTATTTTGAAATTAGCAGATCTACAAGCTCACAATGTGTCGCATCGCGACGCATTGTGAGCTTGTAGGCTATTTTCAAATGGCAAAAATGGAAATTGTAAATACTCAAGTAAAGTACAAATACCTCAAAATTGTACTTAAGTACAGTACTTGAGTAAATGTACTTAGTTTACTTTACACCGTTGCTCTTTTCAGCGGTTGCTTAAGTAAATCTACTCTACTTAGTTACTTTCGACCACTGAATCCAGCCATCTCTTTTCAGTGGTTGGCTGGGTGTGTGACTGTGACTCGTCTATTAGGTTTATTAACCTTGGCAAGTTGGCATACAGGTCAGAGGTCATGGTCGTGGTGTCTCTGGTCTGGGTGGTGGTCATAGGTACAGAGGGAGTGGATGGAGAAGAACCTTCAAGTCCAGGATCCTCCTGGCTATTAACAGGTCCTGGATTCCCCATTGCTGGAAGCTATAGAGCAAAAAACACATCCTTTGACTTTCTTTCATAAAGTTTACCATCACTCACCCCCCCTCCCCCCGCCTTTTTTATATACAGTATTAAAGAGATAGTTCACCCCCCAAAAAATCTTTTTTTTCTATCGATTAGTCACCCCATGGAGATGGATATTGGATTTTTTTCCCCCACATTCCTAAGCCGATGATATGATGACCAGCGGACCGGTAGGCAGCAGTTCCGGTAGGAGACACAAAGGAGACTCTTTGTGTCTCCTACCAGAGCCGCTGCCGGTCATCAAATTATTGTCTTAGGAATGAGACATTAAAAAAAAATATCCATGAATTCAAGTCTCTATGGGATGACTGATCGATAGGAAAAAAGTCATTTTGGGGGTGAACTATCCCTTTAATCTGTGTGCTGTAACTGACTTTTCTTCAACTTTAACTTTAAACAAAAACAGTATTTTAAATGATTAGAATTTTTTCCCCAGTGCAACTGGCAAAGCTCAGGCAGTGATGATTAAAAAGTGATTTAACAGTCTTACCTGAAGAGAACCATATATTGTATTTGTCATGTCAATTCTTGCATTCCCTGAAAAAAATAAAATTGGTGCCAGTCAATTATGAATATGATACCCACTTTCTTTAATTTATTCACCCTCTTATAATAAGCCTTAATTTAGTGTTTTCAAACTATGCTTGAAAAAAACTATGCCTTCATGTTACTGCATTCACTTGCTACAGTATAGGCTACCTGTTCATCATGCCTTGAAGAATGGTGAAAAGTACATGCTGGAACTTACATTTGTTATAAATGCAGACAGCAATGAGAGCAGCTCCACATATGCCAACCACTGCAGCCACGCATCTCACAATAACGTATGGCAGTATTGACCTACGACCTGTGAACACACACAAGAGCCCGATATGACAAAATGTTTTTGATTCTTGATTTGACACATTTTCTGACAAAAGATATTTGTAAAATGACCTCCCTCTCTGTGTGTGTGTGTGTGTGTGTGGGGGGGGGGGGCACAACAACAGCAATGGCAGCGGCAACATTGGACTGAGCTGAGACTGCATGGGAAGACTGCATGTTTCCCTGCTGCGGACCATTCTGTCTCTCACTCTGTGTTCAGAAATGTTGCCTTAGAGCTAAGACGAGTGTATTGTTGTCTTTACTCTGAAAGCGAGGTTGCAGGTTTTACCATCTAAACTTAACCTCTCCATCTGGTTTCCAGGCAACCATGCTCCTCCTCCCTGTATACATCATGTCACAGCAAATAGCTGAAACCATGTCCCACATCTTAAATGGGTGCCATGTATACAGGGGACTCTACATAATTATGCATGACAGAATAGTGGATTTGATGTCAAAAGATATCTCTTCTATTTTCAGGTCCTCCATCATGCTGTATTTAGGCGTTCTACTGTGAAGCCAAGCATGTTTAGCCTGTGTAAAGATGACTCAGTGTTCTCTAACATTTCAGCTAACACCCCGGATGTCATTGTTGTTAACGAAAACCATAGGGAGGTGTTCATTCTCGAGGTCGGCTGTACAGCTTAGAGGAAGCCTTCCTAACCACAAGTGCTAAAATATCTTCAGCTACAGCAGACCACCTCACAGCTAGGCTACAGATGTAAACTTAGTTTGTTATCTTTGGTAGCATATAGTGCACGTGCACAAGTTGGTTGTGAGGTGCCTACAAATGGCCGGCCGGGCCAAACAGTTAGCAAGGTACTGCTCAATATCAGCTATTATAGGAAGGAAGCAGCTCAATTTGGAGGAGGCGTTGTTTCCTTTACCCATGTTTGTTGTCTGCTGTGTTTGACAAGTATGCCAACATTATTGTATGTAACAATGTTCTGCCTTATAGGCACTTTGTAACTGCATGACTTTTTACATCACTTGACAACATTTAGGATGTGCCAGAATGGATTGAGGGGGGGGGGGGGGAAGTCCCTGTGACATACTAGCATCATGTCCAGGGTGTGTACTGTGTACTTGTCAGTGTTGGAAAGTAAGTACATGTACTCAAGTACTGTACTTAAGTACAATTTTGAGGTATTTGCACTTGAGTATTTCCAATTTCCAATACTTTTACTTCTACTCCACTGCATCTCAGAGGCAAACATTGTACTTTTACTCCACTACAATTACTTGAAAACTTTAGTTACTAGTTACTTTATAGATGTTGATTATTATTACAAAACATACATTAACCACGTCAGCCCTAAATACATTTGGGCCATTTGGTCCGATCTACAAGCTTACAATGTGTCGGGATGCGACGCATTGTGAGCTTGTAGATCTGCTATTTTCAAAGGATTTTCTTTGACATTTTATACAGTTGAAAACGTGGGACATTCTGCATCATGAGTACTTTCTACTTTTGGTACTTTAAAGTACATTTTGATACCAATACTTTTGTACTTTTACTCAAGTAAATTTTGAATTCCGGACTATTTCTACATTGCAGTATTGATACTGAAGTAAAACATTTGAGTACTTTTTCCACCACTGCACTTCACCTCCTGAAATTGTCAGTTCATCTATTTGCTGCCAGCCTCAGAATAATGGCCGGTACTCTTGTTTTGAAAGTATTACATACAAAATGTATAATTTTTTTAAAAAGTGAAACATGTTTCACCTGAATCCAGTTGACACAGTTGAGGCGTAATCTGCTTGGTGTCGTTGCTCCCGCTGACCTGGTTGCTATGGTTACAGAAGATGACTGACCCCTCATCAGACAGGTAGACAGAGAGGTGACCGGTGGAGGTCGTGACCTCTGAACTCTCCCCTCCTCCCTGCTGAGAGCAGTTATGGTTGTTGTCACATGTAAAAGTATTTGTGACAGAGGAGTTCTGGCTGCTGCAGGTCACTGTCAGGTTACAGGAATCAGAGCTGGACCACACTGAGACCACGGCCAGATGTACTGGAGACACTGGATCTGAAAATGAAGTAGGGTAGTGGACATGAAAAGGTTTGAGGACCACTGACATAGAAACATATTTTTTTTTCAGAAAACTGTTAGGATTAGGATTTTTTAAGACATTTGTTGAATCCCCAGAGGCAAATATTTGAGTAACAAATGTTCGCTTTAAAAAAACATATATATTCAAAGATTTGCACAAATTTTCAAGTAAAAAAAAAAAGCAGATCTACAAAGCTTGCAGCGCGGCACTCGATGCAGCGCTATGAGCTTGTATATCTGCTATCTTTTTTAAAGGCCAAAGAAATCTAAAAATGACACAGATGCGTTCCCAGTCTTAATGGGTTGAGGAACATTAGAAACATGAACCTACCTTGAACGATCACATTGTACTGAGAAACAGTGATAACTTCATCTTTAGACACTATTGCTTGGTAAAGTCCACTGTCTTGTTGCTGTAGATTCTTCAATAGCAAAGAATAATTTTCCAAAGAAAAATCAACTCTTTCTTGTATTTTTTTAGTTTTTTCATCACTGAAAGTGTATTTTACAATATTCTTGTCGTTGAATTTCCACTTAAGTTTGTCAGGGTCTTGTATCAGGTCAGGTCTCTGGATGTGTAGACGTACATCCTGTCCCTTCAGAACATGCTCTTGCTTCACATCACTGGACACCACTGGGAATTAATTATTACTCATTGTTATTTTTTATATGTTGATGAATTGAATACATAGGACCCCAATGGAAACAAGACCGCAAGGACGTTTTCGGTGTTATCCTTTTGACTGTGTTTGAATGTACTTGTGCTGTTTTGCATTTTTGGCTAATAAAATATTCAATCAATCAACACAACATCAACATAATAGTAATGGTATAATAAACAGTGTACAAGATATAAATAAACAAATTGTCAATCTCCCAAGTCCCAACTATTAGTATTTCAGCTGAGGAAAAATAAATAAGGTAAAGCCATGTTTCAATTAGGCTTCATGGTTATGTCTACACTTAAACTATAGTAGGTTTCAACAACGTTAACAACCAAATATATATTATGATATTATGATATATATAAATATATAGATAGCAGCGGTGTAAAGTAACTACTTAAGTACAATTGTGAGGTATTTGTACTTATATTTGTACTTTACTTGAGTATTTCCAATTTCCAATACTATTACTTCTACTCCACTATATCTCAGAGGCAAATATTGTACTTTTTTCTCCACTACAATTATTTGAAAACTTTACTAGTTACTTTGTAGATTTGGATTATTATTTATTACAAAACCACTTCAACCCTACATACATTTCGGCCATTTGAAAATAGCTGATCTACAAGCTCCCAATGCCTCCCATAAGATGTTTATACATTTGAAAACTTGAAATGGGACATGAGTACTCGTACTTTTGGTACTTTAAGTACATGTTGATGCCAATACTTTTGTACTTTTACTCAAGTACATTTTGAATTCAAGACTTTTACTTGTAACAGAGTATTTTTTAGTAAAAGTACTAAATGAGAGTACTTTTTCCACCGCTGGCTTCATGGTTATGTCTACACTTCAACTATAGTATGTTTCAACAACAACGTTAACAACCAAATATATATTATGAATATAAATATATAGATAGGTAGGAGTTCATCATACCTGAAGCTATGCAGATGAGGAGTCCCACGACCTTAAATGCAGACATTCTCAACGCCATGCAAGCTGCTCTCCTCTGTGTAGGAGACTGCATGTAGAAAGGAAGTACTATGCACTTTCTCTTCTCATAAGTGCATGAATTGGTAGCCCACAGAGCTTTGTCCTGTTTAAACCACAACTTCTGGTTGTTGCAAATTGCCTTTGTATATGCCTATGAACTAGTTTTTGCAAAAGCAGTGGTGGAAAAAGTACTCAAATGTTGTACTTAAGTAAAAGTATCAATGCTGCAGTGTAGAAATATTACAAGTAAAAGTCCAGAATAAAAAAAATACTTGAGTAAAAGTACAAAAGTATTGGCATCAAAATGTACTTAAAGTACCAAAAGTAAAAGTACTCATTATGCAGAATGTCCCATTTCACAAGTTTTCAAAAAAAGAATCTTTTGAAAATAGCCGATCTACAAGCTCGCCATGCGTCTCATCGCGACTAATTGTGTGCTTGTAGATCGGCTATTTTCAAATGGCCAAAATGTATAGGGCTGAAGTGGTTAATGTATGTTTTGTAATAATGATCAAAATCTACAAAGTAACTAGTAACTAAAGATTTCACATAATTGTAGTAGAGTAAATCTACAATATTTGCCTCTGAGATGTAGTGGAGTAGAAGTAAAAGTACTTTGGAAATACTCCAGTAAAGTGAAAAATACCTCAGAATTGTACTTAAGTACAGTACTTGAGTACATGTACTTAGTACTTTACACCACTGATTATAACCAATCCTTAAACCAATAGGTCCTACTTATGGTTGTAAGGGATTTTGATAGACCTTAATGACAGAATTGTCTGGGTCTGCCCGCGGCAAAATGTATCTTGGTGCCCCCCCCCCTTCTTCTTCCATTTGAGGCTCTTAAAATAACCCAACATAGAGCCTCCCTCAGAATCACACACGATTTACGGGCTGCTTCTGTCTTAAAAGAGTGCAAGTTTGTGTGTTTGTCCCATTGTTTATATAAAGTCTGTGAGAACCAAATAACCAGGCAGTGGTAAGGTAAGTTTGTCTTTACTGTTCAACTAGAAACGTTACAAGTTGGAGCTCCATTCAACTGCATACAGGCAGCACACTCAAGTGAGACACTCCAGTAAGTAGTCTCTGTTCCTTTAAGTCTTAAAGGAACAGAGACTACTTACAGTACACAAATAGCCAACAACCATAACTGTGTGTAGTTAATACACAACAGTTTACTTAGAAATATTTATAAAAATCCAGCACAATGCTGTTGCTCAGCAGCATCAGCTTTTATTCAAATTGACAGATATGTTGGTCCCTCTGGACCTTCATAGTAGTAGATTTTATTTGGTCTGTAAGGCAGTTATATACATACACTCTTCTTTTCACTCTTTTTTTCCCCATCAATAATAATTACAATAATAGTAGTAATAAATAATAAATAATAATGATGGTAATACACAGACCAAAAGGTGTAGGCTGAAGCCTAAGCTTATTATGCCTACCCTTTGCACATGTTAATAAACATCATGCTAAAAGGAGATACTAGCATACTGGAGTAATACAAACACAAAACAACCAAAACAAAACAAAGATCAAAACATACAAGATGTTTTGACAGAAACGAGTACAAAAAAATAAATAATCAAAGTACAATCACTTGAATTTGCAAACAATAAGGAAGAGAAGAAAGCAATGAAAGGTGCAAGAAGTTTTTTTTTTTTGTCACCCGATGTTGTCTTTTTTATAGGACACGTATATATATATATATATATACACACATACATATATATATACACATTCATATATATATATACATATTACGATTATACTACACCTACATCCTCATTTTGTATATACAAATTAGAATATACTTCACTCTAAGGTTCTATATTTATTTATTACTTTTGATTTGTACATCTTTTTAAATTTATATATAGAGCTACAGTTTTTTAAATCGTCATCTAAACTATTCCATAATTTTACCCCTATTACCGATACACAGCTGTTTTTGTTATTTATTCTTGCGTTATTTTGTTTGAAAATGGCAGTTCCTCTGAGCTCATACTGGCTCTCTCTGGGGTGAAACAGTTCCTGGACACAGGTAGGAAGCAGATGATTGTGTGCCTTGTACATTATGATTGCGGTACTCAAGTCAACTAGATCCTGTAGTTTTAAAGTTTGAAAATCAATGAATAATGGATTTGTTGGGGCAAAGTAGTCTGATTTGCTTACAATTCTTAAGGCCTTTTTTTGAAGTAAAACTATTGATTTAATAACCGTTTTGTAGTTGTTCCCCCACACTTCCACACAATAACTCATGTATGGGAGTACGAGGGAACAGTACAATAAGTACAGTGACTTTTTGTTTAGTATTGGTTTCATTCTGTACATTACTGCAATGGTCTTCGCGTTTTCCAATTTACTTTACTGTCTATTGTAATACCCAAAAACTTAGTTTCAAATACGCGTTCTATTTCTACGTTATTAATCGTAATTTTAGCCCCTTTGGTAATTGGTCTATTACCAAAGATGATGAATTTAGTTTTACTTATATTAAGTGACAATTTGTTAAGGTCAAACCATTTTTTAAGTACTGACAGTTCATTTTGTACTGTGTCCAGGAGCTGGTCCAGGTCTTTACCGGAGCAACACAGACTGGTGTCGTCTGCAAAGAGGACACAGCTCATTTGATTAAAGATTTCACATATATCATTTGTGTACATTATGAACAGTCTTGGACCCAGGACTGAGCCGGTGTTCATCAGTGTGTTGTTCACAAATTAGAAAGGAAATATTAAAAATACAATAAAATTCCCCATCAATAAAGTCCACACAGTCAGGTAACAGGAATCAGGGCTGGAGGACACTGGGGCTCCTGCCTGGTCTGCTGGGGTCACTGCATCTGGAACAAATATGAAGGTCTTTATTTAACATTTTTACTTTTACTTCTTTGAACTTGGCCTCCTCCTGTCTTTCCTCTACACCAAAGCTCTTAGCTAAAAAGAGCTGATCTACAAGCTTGCATTGCGACGCATCGTGAGCTTGTACATGTAGATGTAGGCTACTATCTTTTACTAGGGTTTGTGTGACCTCTGTTTTGGGGGCAGTATAATGTTAATGTTTATCAGCAGTCTAAAAGTGAAGAAAAGGCTGCACACTGCTCACAGCCACATGCAGGGTAATTTAACCCATTAAAACCAAGAACGCATCTGTGTAACCACTTTAACCATTAATTTTATACTTTGGCTATTCAAAAATAGCAGATCTACAAGCTCATATCTGCTATTTTTGAATAGCCAAAGCAATCTAAAACTGACACAGATGCGTTCCCGGTCTGAATGGGTTAATGATAACCAACGTTTTGACCTGGAATGGTCTTCATGAGGGATTGAATGTTTAGCAGCAGCAATTGAATGGTTCACACAGCACTGATGATTTTTATTTTATTTCCTTTCCAGTGTATTCAGTACACACACTGACACAGCAGTGATATCAGCACAGCTTGGTGCTAATGGACTAACCCACCATTTTATTTGGAGGTATTTGGCCTCTATGTGTCCTAACCAGATGGCATGTGGTTCTCCAAATGGGGAAAAGGAACTCATGCAGCAACATTTTATTTTATTTATTAAGAAATTTCACTAGAGGATAAGCCCTTTGCCCTTGAGATGGGGCGTATGGGGGGGGGGGGGGGGGCTTTCTTTTACATTTCTCTTCATTCTCTCTATTTTCTCTTATGTTTTAGTGAAGAGGAAAACAAGAGAAGCTAACCCCAGATGCACCAAACCGTCTTAACATCCAAATCTGTTCTCACCCACGTGCTGAATGATTTTATCGATCACTAATGTTAAGAATGTGATTTATATAGCACATAGAATAGGTTTAGTTATTACCTTACATTTGTCAAAAAGCTTCTAAAACAGACATTTGAAGTGTACTTGTATTTGGACATATTTTCATAACCATTATACTATTTGATAGTGTCAAAGCAGAGGCCATTTTGTTGCTTAAACAGAAACGTCCATGTTTTGGATTACTTAAAAGGAACCTACCTTCAATGTTCACATTATACTGTGCAACAGGTACGTCATCAAGTTCTATTTCTATTATTGCTTGGTAAAGTCCACTGTCACTCTTTTGTAGATTCTTCAACAGCAAAGAATAATTGTCCTCCGAAAGATCAACCCTTCCTTTGTAATTTGCATAGATTGTTTTATTTTTGCCACTGAAAGTATATTTTGCTACTAAGATCCTGGTGTTGAACATCCACGTAAGGTCTTCAGCGGCTTGTATCAGGTCAGGTCTCTGGATGTGTAGACGTACATCCTGTCCCTCCAGAACATGCTCTTGCTTCACAACACTGGACACCACTGGAAATCACAAAATGTTTTCAGCATTATACACAAAATGTTATACTATAAAGTATAAAACAAAATGTTATACTCTAAACGGTCAAACTAAATGTTATACTCTAAAGGGTAAAACAAAATGTTATAGCCTACTATAAAGTATAAAACAAAATGTTATACTCTAAAGGGTAAAACTAAATGTTATACTATAAAGTGTAAGGAAAAAATGGGAAAAAAGGAGAGAAAAAAGGAAGGAATCAAAAACAAAAAAGGTATCTACGTATTTACAATATAGCAACACGTTTTTTGTTATCCTTTTATGTAGTGGTGTAAAGTAACACCGTACGTACAATTTTGAGGTATTTTACTTTACTGGAGTATTTCCAATTCACTACAATTATTTGAAAACTTTAGTTACTAGTTACTTTGTAGATTTTGATTATTATTACAAAACATACATAACCACTTCAGCCCTATTATAGGGCTGAAGAAAAAAAAACACAAAAAAGTATATAGGTATAAAATAAATGTATATAGGCTATATACATTTCGGCCATTATTGAAAATAGCAGATCTACAAGCTCAATGCGTTGCGATGCAACGGGACGCAGCATAACCCCACGTTTGCAACTACTTTCGCCTGCTAGTAGTGATACTAAGTTAAAAAGAAATAGTACTTTTTCCACCACTGCTAATAAAGTATTCAATCAACCAAAAAAAAAGCATATCCATCCGTGCAGTTTGTAGGCCTACATGAGGTTTAGACATAAGGTGCATGAGCAGCTGATATAAACTGTTCATGATATACATGTGTCAAGTTCAACCACATATAAGTAAGTCCACAAAAGGTCACTTTTAGGTCCATGAGGAAAAGCAAAAGTCCAAAACCAGTGATGTGCATTATAGCTGAAGTTTAGACGCATTCATATAATTTTGAGGTTTATTTTACCTGAAGAAGCTGCCATGATGCAGATGAAGAGTCTCACGTGAAATGCAGACATGCTCTCTGTAGAAATCTGCATGTAAAAACAAAACAAAACAATTATGTGCTGTCCTATTTTAGTATTAGTTGGCTACACAGCTTCCACTCTGCTCTGTGACCACATCGTGTTTTCTGCTTCTCTGCTCTGCAGACTGTCACGGTCAAGTGGTGGAAAAAGTACTCATATTATTTACTTAAGTAAAAGTATCAATACTGCAATGTAGAAATACTCTGTTACAAGTAAAAGTCCGGAATTCACAATCTACTTGAGTAAAAGTACAAAAGTATTTTCATTAAAATATACTTAAGTACTGAAAGTAAAAGTACTCATTCTGTAGAATGTCCCATTTCACAAGTTTCCGAATGCATAAAAATGCTTTGAAAATAGCAGATCTAAAAGTTTCTAAATTGTTATTTTGATCAACGTTTGCCTGCCATCTCTCCTAATGGTAGGCTATCAACATCTATATATAATAACAAAATCGATAACAAAATATTCTACGTTTTTCTACGTTCAAATACCGAATAAGTAATGGACCTAGATATACTCAGAGGTGGACAGTAACGGAGTAAATTTACTTGAGTACTGTACTTAAGTACAGTGGCCATATAATTTCATGTGTCTGTGTAGTCCATGGACCACTGGTTGAGAAACAGTGGGATGTATCATGGAACAGAGGCGTATGGTCATTGGGGCCAATAATACAAATCAACATAACAACATTAGCAGCTCATTTGCATTCGAATTTGCATTCGGCTCATATGCATTCGGCCGAATTGTTAATGAGTGGCCATCAGAAAACCAGTTTTGCCGTCAAACCGGTTTTCAATGGACTTATCAGCCATTGTTGCGCGATTCTGGCCCGGTCAACGTTACCGTCACCATACGCTGCTGTCATGGAATGTTTGCATTCAGTAGCAAGTGTTAGCAAAGCACTAATCTTAGCTCTAATCTCATCCAACACAACAGTGGTCCCCAGGTTGATTCTTAATCAGGGTGGTGGTCCCTGGTTCACAATCAGTTGAAAACCCCTGCTATAGAGCACCAAAAGCACTGCCATGGGCCCCGTGAAGCAGAGATCAAAGTAAACATCAAAGGCAAACACACAGGTATTTACACACACACACACACACACACACACACACACACCACCCCCCCCCCCACCCCCGGATTGAATTACAGCCACAGCAGCTTCTCCTATGAGAATGAACTGTACGGAACCACTGACTGACAAGAAGCAGCAATACATCAACTTTTACTGTGCATGGCACCCCTGTGTGTGTGTGTGTGTGTGTGTGTGTGTGTGTGTGTGTGTGTGTGTGTGTGTGTGTGTGTGTGTGTGTGTGTGTGTGTGTGTGTGTGTGTGTGTGTGTGTGTGTGTGTGTGTGTGTGTGTGTGTGTGTTGCTGTTAGTGACAGCCATAGCTCCTACAGTTCTGATCACATTCCGGTCATGGACCTTCCTCAGGCATGACCGAAATATTACCTTTTTAATAATACAAGTGTTCTCTCTATTGAGCGAGTAAAGACAGTGTGCAGGTTTTCCGGTTTTATTGTATCGTCTGCTGTACCAACACACCTGTTCTTGAGCTTCAAGGACAACTTTGTTTATGTTTGTTTTAGCTTGTAATTAAAGTAAATAAAAGATGAGTGTTCATTTTTTTCATTTACTGCTTTCTATAGTTTTAGCAATTTTCACGATCTTTTTTATAGTGCATTCGGGCAGGTGGCTAAATACGTCTTACACAATAATCCGGTGATTTCTTTATTATTATTTACAGAAGCTCTTCTAGCCCCCAATAACTCACATCTGACCATCAAAGACCACGGGACCTTTTTTATTGTGTAAAAGAAGACATATTTAGCCTAAATAATGTCTATCTTTTACTTACTTTAATTACAAGCAAAAAATTAAACCTTGGTTGTAAAAAAACGAAGTTGCCCTTTAAACCATTCAATCCGGGAACGCATCTGTGTCACTTTAGATTTCTTTGGCCATTCAAAAATAGTGCCACGCTATAAGCTTGTAGATCTACAATTTTTTTAAAGAAAATTGTGAAAATGTGTGCAAATCATTGAATGTATGTTTTTTAAAGCAAAGCATACAAGCAACATTTTTAACTGAAATCTTAGCTTCTGGTGGATTCTACAAGTCTTCTAAATCCTAACATTTTTTAAAAACTTATGTTGCTATAATATCAGTAGTTTTCAAACTTTTTTCATGTCAAGGACCCCCAAAATGATTTGTACTTGTCTGCGGACCCCCCCCCCCCCCCCCCCCCCCATCTCAAAATATGTTGTTCCAGGGACCCCCCAGAAGCAGAGATTTGAGTTAAAAATGTATATATATATATATTCAAAGATTTGCACACATTTTCACGATAAAAAAAAAAATCTGGATCTGCTATTTTTGAATAGCAAAGAAATATAAAGTGACACAGATGTGTTCCCGGATTGAATGGGCTAAAACCAGGTGTGCAAAAATGTTGGTTTACCTTAATGTCAGACACAAATAGTAAACTTGAACCTTGAAAGGGTTGAACAGCCCTTCAGATTTGATCAAAGACTTGGCTACGACCTTTGTCTATGGATTCAACTCATGTCAATCAGGGATGTATAAAGCTTTATAGACAGATGCGTTGAACCCTGTGCTACACTGCCTGGTAGGCTGGTACTGTAGACATCTTTCTGCTTCAAGGGTGATTGATTGGTCTTCCACCAAAGTCTCATTTGAATGAAGTGCACCGTGCCAAGACATGGAAATGAGCCCCATGCGGTCTTGCAGAGGATGTATGTACTACACTGTAGTAACTACAGTATAATGGAGTAATTCTCTCAACAACCTCCACACATTATTTCCACCAGCGTATGATGATGTGGAGAATGTCTGCCAGCAGCATCTGGCAGCGTGGTGTGAAGCAGGCACAAAGACCTGTGTGTTGCTGCTCTGCTGGAAGTAGACAGACTGGTATGAACTATATTTCTGACACATGGAGGGTTATTATACTGTATATTATTAGTTTAATTCCTGTCAACAGCTTGAAGTGACGGGGAGACTCATTTTCTAGGTCTCTGAAGTATTTGCTGGAGATGTGTGTGCGTGCGTGCGTAAAGAGAGAGAGAGAGAGAGAGAGAGAGAGAGACGCAGAGAGAGACGCAGAGATGGGGGGCGGGGTAAACAGAGGCAGATGTCCAAACGTGAGTGGTTCGAAAGACCAGGACTGGGAAATATGCGGTGCCGTGTGGGGCCTGGGCCATAATTCAAACTCAACTCTCACATGCTCACAACAGTCATTATCGCCAGCAATATAGTTGCAAGGCGTTGTGAGCTTGTAGATCTGCTATTTTCAAAAGATTTTTTTACATTTTGAAAACATGAAATGGGACATTTGTGCATAATGGCTACTTTTACTTTTGGTACTTTAAGTACATTTTGATGCCAATACTTTTCCACTTTCTACTCAAGTACATTTTTTATTCTGGACTTTTACTTGTAAGTATTTCTACATTGCAGTATTGATACTTTTACTGTGTGCGTGTGTCTGAGTGCGCGCTCGCAAGCAGTATCAACCCATTTAGGCTCATTAATTGTGGTTCACTATTCTCCCGATGTGAATGCCAAGTATTGTAATAATGACTCTAAAACAAGACTAATATCTTACCTGTGTGTGTTCCCTGGCTGTGAGAATAGTTCAGCCAAAGGGTTTATAATCATAAAGTCCTGACAGAAAATTCACTCACAGATCCGTGATTTCATACCCCCCACTTTTTGAAAAAAAAATAAAAATATAATATATATATATATTTTTTTTCGATAATAAATCGGTAAAATCAGGCAAAAATAAGAATTAAATAACCTATTTTTGAAAATACAAAATACGTTTACATTTGACAGTTACAAATGTTCGCTTGAAAAAAATATTCAAAAAAATTATATTCAAAGATTTGTAAAACTTTTCACGATTCTTCAAAAATAGCAGATCTACAAGCTCATAGCGCGGCGGCTCGGTGCCGCGCTATGAGCTTGTAGATCTGCTATTTTTGAATAGCCAAAGTATAAAATAAGGGGTATAGTCCACCGAAAGTCCATCCCCCCCACCTTCTGAGAGCCTGTGACCTCCCTGCAGGTTGGTAAAATAGTAGGGGGTACTAAGTGAAAAATCGATACGCGGCGGATAAAAGCATGAAATTTGATACAGATGTCCCTTGGGTCATCCTAAAACATCCTAGAAGGGGTGCCCAAAAAAATCTTAAACAGGAAGTGAGTTATGGACAAAATCCAAAATGGCCACCTAAACTGTTGACCGTTGACTCAAAAGACACCAAAATAATCTCCAAAAAGCATAAAATGTGGCACACATGTCCTTTGGGTCATCCTAAGACATCCTAGAAGGGGAGCCCAAAGAAATCTGAAACAGGAAGTGAGTTATTGACCAAATTGAAAATGGGCGCCTAGTGTTGTCGATTGACTCAAAAGACAACTAAATAATCTCCAAAAAGTATAAAATGTGTCACACATGTCCCTTGGGTCATCATAAGACATCCTAGAAGGGGTGCCCAAAAAAGTCTTCAACAGGAAGTGAGTTATTGACTAAATTGAAAATGGCCGCCTACAGTGTTGGCGATTGACTCAAAAAGCCTATAGAATCTCCAAAAAGTATACAATTTGGCACATATGTCCCTTGGGTCATCCTAACACATCCTAGAAGGGGTGCCAAAAATAATCTGAAACAGGAAGTGAGTTATTGACTAAATTGAAAATGGCCGCCTACAGTGTTGAAAGATGATGCAAGATACCTACAGAATCTCATAAAAGCATGAAATGTGGTACAAATGTCCCTTGGGTGATCTGAACGCATCCTACAAGGGGTGCCCAAAAAGGTTTTAAACAGGAAGTGACCGCCTAAAAGCAGTTGACACAAAAGAAAACATAAGGGGACGTCATAAAAGTGTATAATTTGGTACGTACATTGAGTGCTTCTTAATATATCCTAGAAGGGGTTATTTATTTGTTTGCTTGTTTATTAAACTTTTTAGGAAGGGACCATGTTGAAGAAATTCTAAATGGCTGTTTAAACAGTTGACCATGGCAGTCTGCATATTATGCAGACTCAATACGACAGGTTATGCAGTGCATAACTTGCCGTATTTTGTAGTCTACCTTCTGTTTTCATTTCTACATCACTTATTTATTTTACTTTCTGCATAATTTTTTTATTGTACTCTTTGAATCTTCTTTATTTATCTAACTCTCTGCATATTCTCATTTATTTTACTCTGCATCTTATCTTACTCTGCATATTCTTATTTTACTCTCTGCATCTTATTTATTTTGCACTCTACATCTTCTTGCTTGTTTTACACTCTATCTTCTCATGTATTTTCTTCTTGATCATTACTGTTTTTTTGTGATTAGTGTTTAGTAACTACATGTATTCATGTGTGCCATTTCGCAATTACCAGCACATTGGCATAATGCTCTGCAAGGTAACCCAGCATCCCGGCATCTACACTTTCTCGAACAGAAGGGCTCAGCTTTGCAGCCACACTTGAGTTCTCTACAAACTTAAGCAGCCTCTGGCAAGAGTGTCCATAAAGGTGTCCACGAATCAGCGACTTTAATTTATTTGTCAGGAGATGGTAGAGATTGCATAGCTTTCAGGCTTCTGGACCAAATGCTAGATTGGCAGCTCGATTTGAATATTGTAGCAGTGCAGCCCGTGTGGGAGGAGTGTTTTCCATTGAGAGACTATTCAAACTTTTTTTGGCACCCCTTAGGATGCATTCAGATCACCCAAGGGACATTTGTACCAAATTTCATGCTTTTATGAGATTTTTTATGAGTGTCTTTTGCATCATCTGTCAAGACTGTACACAGCCATTTTCAATTTAGTCAATAACTCACTTCCTGTTTCAGATAATTTCAGGCACCCCTTCTAGGATGTCTTAGGATGACCCAAGGGACATGTATGCCATTATGAGATTCTTTAGTTGTCTTTTGAGTCAATCGACAACACTGTAGGCGGTCATTTTCAATTTTGTCAATGACTCACTTCCTGTTTAAGATTTTTTTGGGCACCCCTTCTGGGATGTCTTGGGATGACCCAAGGGACATGTATGCCAAATTGTATGCTTTTATGAGATTCTTTAGTTGTCTTTTGAGTCAATAGATAACACTGTAGGCGGCCATTTTCAATTTTGTCAATAACTCAGTTCCTGCTTAAGATTTCTTTGGGCACCCCTTCTAGGATGTCTTAGGATGACCAAAAAGACATGTGTGCCAAATTGTATGCTTTTATGAGATTCTTTAGTTGTCTTTTGAGTCAATCGACAACACTAGGCGGCCATTTTCAATTTAGTCAATAACTCACTTCCTGTTTCAGATTCCTTTGGGCACCCCTTCTAGGATGTCTTAGGATGACCTAAGGGACATATGTGCCAAATTTTATGCTTTTTGGAGATTCTTTTGGTGTCTTTTGAGTCAACGGTTTAGGTGGCCATTTTGAATTTTGTCCATAAGTCACTTCCTGTTTAAGATTTTTTTGGGCACCCCTTCTAGGATGTTTTAGGATGACCCAAGGGACATCTGTATCAAATGTCATGCTTTTATCCGCCGCGTAACGATTTGGCCATTTTTTGTGCTTAGTACCCCCTACTAAAAGTGACTATAACAGTTTTGCCCTCTCAGTCCTTTGAGCGAAAGAAGCACCGCCCCTACTGGATCACTGCCCGCGCAGCATAACTGTCACACCATGACTTCGCCCCTCCCGTTTGTATACGCCTAGCCTACGCCTACTCGTATCTCCCGTATTGTTCAATAAAAAGCATTTTAATCCGATCGCCGGCCATTTTCTCCGATACTTTCAACCATGCGACAGTAATGGTTTTGATGCCAATACTTTTGTACTTTTACTCAAGTATTTTTTTATGCTGGACTTTTACTTGTAACAAGAGTATTTCTACATTGCAGTATTGCTACTTTTACTGTGTGAGAGTGTGTGTGTGTGTGTGT
Organism: Gymnoscopelus braueri; assembly: GCF_963280865.1. NCBI lineage: Eukaryota > Metazoa > Chordata > Actinopteri > Myctophiformes > Myctophidae > Gymnoscopelus > Gymnoscopelus braueri. Next base: position 5,066,014 of record NC_137611.1, read on the forward strand.
GTGTGTGTGTGTGTGTGTGTGCGCGTGCGTGCGCGTGTGTCTGAGCGTGCACTCGCAAGCAGATAATAGAGCACCGAAGTCCTGACGTGACTCGTTCATCCCCAGGTTTGCGGAAGTAATTTCTCTATGGAGAATAACATTGGGTCATCTTAGAATCGTCTCATATAAGAATTGTGGTCCAAAAATAAACACCGCGTGTCGGCGTTATTGTCAGGGAGGGGGTTCTGTATCGTTTATGATAGTCAGTCACTTATATTTGATACAGTCTGTTTCTGGCGAAAATTTAACTAATTTGGCGGAAGTAACATTAGCGTTTTTTCACCGTCAGTTGATGCTTCATATCCATAAGAGTCAACACGCCGGGGTCATTTGTTTATTTTTGGAACACAGTTCTTATTTGACGCGATATTAAATACGTCTATGGGATTCAGAACGGGGGTGGAAAACTGCGAACCAGGTAGACAAACAAAGGATGTGTAAATGACGTCAGACTTCGGCGGTCTATAGGCAGCATCTATTAATAGAATAATATTATAAACTCATCTAGTCAGGTTAAAGTCACCAAACACACTAGACTACAGCATTGTGTTTCACTATTCTCCCGATTTAAATAACAAGTATTGTAATAATGACACTAAACCAGTATTAAGTCTGACCTGTGTGTGTTCCCAGGCTGTGAGTTCAGATCCAGTTGCTGCCGGATTCTCAGCTGCTGCCGATGTTACTGGTGTGTTGTCTAACTGCGTTTTGCCAGTCAGCGCACTGAAGTAACACAAGAACAAGAAAACTCACAATCACGACACGATGATGATCGGATGATCTTCCGCAAATGCCAAGTTAACTAACGTTAGATAGTTGTTGCCTGTTGCTGAGTTAACCATTATTATCGATATTTATAGACGCTAAGTTTGTTTGAAGCAAGTGACTGACCTCTCCTTGTGCTTGTTATGGAGGTGACGGAGAAAGTTGCTTGTCGTGGATCCTTTTTCTTTTATGACCTTCCCACACTCTTTACATGTTGCTGTTCGGTCGATTCCATGTTGTACGAAGTTTTTATAGGCAAAGTTTATAATGAACGGCACCACAGCAGCTGGAGTTGATGCAGCCGCACTGGTGCTCGCCATGTTTGTTTACGTTAATGAGCAACGCGTAGCAGCTTGACTTAGGAGACAGGGGAGTGGACGTTTTCGGGGCATTTCATTCATTACTGCGTCCAAAAAAATACATAAAATAAAGATTGTCCACGAGTCTTTGAGGCTCTCATTATTGGCTACTCGAGTGCGACTCGAGTCCGAGTCCCTAACTCGAGTCCCCATCTCTGATCTCGCGTAGCCAGACAGTTTAATTCGGTTAATTCGGTACAAAAAATGTATACTCCATGAAGTGTATATGTGTGGCAAAAAGGAAACGTTGCAGGTTTTTTTTTTATATATATATATATATATATATATATATATATATATAAGCTCATAGCGCGGCACCGAGTGCCGCACTATGAGCTTGTAGATCTGCTATTTTTGAAAAATATAGATTTTTTTTTTCCCCAAAAAAACTGTTAGGATTTAGAAAACTTTTTAAAGAATCGCCTCAGGTCTTAATGGGTAAAGATAGGCAATAATACTATTGCACGGGCAAAACAATCAACCCAGAACAATGTAAAAATGAGAGGTTATTTATTTATTTTCTCTCTTGTGCAGGTTATGAAAAAATGTGCAGACTCACCAGAACCAGAGGCTTCGTGCATCACCCTACACCCTGGCTTCTATGCAGTGTGCCTGAGCCCATGGCTTCAGCAGCACGAGCACGACAACATGGTCCAGCAGTACGGTCCCTTTGATCAGAATTTCACAGATGAGGAGTGAGTATGAATAACGATTATGTTTCTGTAAGCCGTTGTTGTCCATTTCCTCTTGGTATCAAATCAATGCTTGTCAAACCATTTCACCTTTTATGATGTCATCAAAATACATATAAGTTCTGTCCCAATTCAAGATCTTCATTATTGTCTTGCATTGCTCTTATTCACTTTGATTGATCGATTGGATATTTTATTAGGCAAAATGTAAAACAGCACAGTTACATTTAAAATACTTTGTCTAAAAAACAGGGGTCTTCAAGGTTTTTCAGGCCAAGGACCCCCTAGCTGAAGCAGGGACCCCCCACTATATTGTATAAAATCGTGTTGCAGATTCAACGTTTTCTTTTACGGTACTTGTTCTACCATTTTTCCCTCTACAGTACCATACCTCTTTGCCAAAAATAGCAGATCTACAAGCGAGGCGTTGTGAGCTTGTACATTATATTACATTACAGTCATTTAGCAGACGCTTGTATCCAAAGCCACAATAAGTGCATTCAACATAGGTGGGGAACGAAACTAGTAATCACCAGAAGCATTAAGTGTATTCTCTTCTAAAACAAGCAACTAAGAGTATACCTAGCGCTAAAGTAAAAGTGCAACATATCAGCTACCTACTTTCATAAACAGATGAGACAAAGTAGGAAAATCAAATGAGCAAGAGCTAAAACAAATAAGTGTAACGAATAAACAAGATCCAATAAAACAAAGCAGGAGTTCGTACAACTTGTAGATCTGCTATTTTTGGCTAAAGTTCTCCTCAGAAAAGGGACGCTAGGGTTCAACTGGTTAATGCAAAAAAGAGAAAAAATCATGTCACACAAAGATTTGGCGGCCCCCCTGTAGTAACTCTGAGGACCCCCTAGGGGTCCCGGACCCCCTGTTGAAGACCCCTGGTCTAAAAGGTCAGTTCAAAAAAGTCTTTGCGGTCTTGTTTCCAATGAGGTCCTTGGTATTCAATTCATAGTCATATATATATAGTGGCACTACAGTTCAAATACAAACACAAAAATACAGAAAAAGATAACACTATGTACAAACAAAAAGCAGGAAAAAAATAATCAAGCTATATGTACAAAAAAAGGGTGGGGGGGGTCGTCTGTCTAACGCATACATAGGCAACTGGCGGCCCCGGGGCCACATGCGGCCCCCACCTGCACTTAATGCGCCCCGCAGGTTAATATCGTATATATTCAGCTGTTACAATACCAAACATGCAAACATGACCCGCTTTAATTACTTCAGTCTATATTAGTAGCTTAATGACTAGAATAAAAATTCTATTGTCTTTTTTATCTCCAACGTATTTGTATTTAAGTTCAAAAAGTTAACTTAAGTATAACTAAATGCATTTGAAATTAAATTAAAATGTAACTTTTCAGGATTCCAAAATAGCAAAAAAATAATCTGGATTCCAATTCAAAAGTAGCAAAAATAGCAGATCTACAAGCTCAAAACGCGTCGCATCGCGACGCGTTTTGAGCTTGTAGATCGGCTATTTTTGCTACTTTTGTGTGACATGGCGAAGTACGGCATTCAGTTCCGAAAAAAGTTAAAATAGGGAGATAAGAGGTGTCTGCCCAACAGTATATGCAATGTGGCCCTCTGGAGTGAGTGTGGAAATACAGTGGCCCTCTCCATCATCAAAGTTGCATCACCCCTGGTCTAACGGGAAAATAGTACTACCTCCTTTTTTTGGCCTCCTGAAAGGTGAATTTTCAGGGCTGTTTTAAACGAGCCCAGTGAACTGCACTTTTTGAGGGATCACTATGTATGTGCATGTTGCATGAGTTATTTTTATCTCATTTTCGCATCCATGTCGTTGATTCTGTTTTAGACGTTACCGGCACACAGCATACCGGTCCTTCGCGAGATGGTGTTGGTTTTACCTGGGGAGAAACGTCCGCGTCGTCATCCCGTCGTGTGCGGTCAACAAAATAAAAGCTTCCTTCCCATCTGGAACCACAGGCGTCTGGCTGCCTCCACTGCAAATGGAATGATTTCTTTTTTTCACAAATAAATGACGATAATGAACAGAAAACGTGCTTTATTTTGCAGTTAAGATATTTAATTCAAGTGCAACAGATTACTGCATGTTCCTGGTTGGGTTTTGTCATCTACAAGTTAATAAAACTTTCGGGCAAGTGGAGTATGCAGTATTCAGGTTGCCCGACAGGCAAGTGCATTCTGTCTTCATACAATATTATAATATAGGCTATTTATGAAGAACAATGCTACCTTTTTACAACTAGCAGTTGTACTCATTCTGTTGCCACTCTGACTGTTGACTGTTGACTGTTGCCACTCTGCAGCTATCGATTGGATTTCACATGAATTTGTTCTACATGCGTCAATTTCACCATCATTTTATAATGGAAAATCTCCTTTTCGGGCAAGTGGGCATGACCTTTGGGCAATTATAACATGACCTGTAGTACAGGTACAGGTTACGACAATACGATATTGTCACAATATCGATAAAGGTATTTGTTATTGCCCAGACCCATTTGAAATAACATTTTATTGTCTCCGCCGGAGGCGGAGAGTATGTTTTCGCTTCGTCCCGCTGTGTGTCCCCCTCCCCCCTAGCCAAGCTAACATTGGTCAAGCTCCACGTGACACGTGACAATATGTTGACACCAATGCTTTTGATTGGCTAGAGGGACGCATGACGAAATAAAATCCTATAAATAGGTGTGTCACTTCAAAATGCCATTTATGTTTTTTGAAGTGAGGTAAGACAGGATCAATCAGTCTTGATTGGAACAGTACCTTCCAGTACAAATCACCAGAGGTGTGTGTCCCTCTGAGAACACCTAGCATTGGTCAGTTTCACGTGACATCACAATATGTAATATAAATATATAAATAGCTTAGACAGGAGAGGCTGAGATCACACAATGAAACTAACTCCCATTACGCAAACTGAAGAAGCAGCAAATCATCATCTGAAACCTGATGAAGAAGCAAAGGCGCAGAAGGCCAAAGCTAAGAAACGGAGAGAAAGAACACTAAACAGAGACAAAGAATCCCTAAATGACGAGCCACAAATCTCATTAGATACAGTAGATACATGTTCTATTTTAAGTAAGAATTAGAACATTCCTAGAGAACTATGGTTAAAGATAGGGTAAGTGATTTCATTTGATTAAAATAGCACACGTCTGCTGGCGGAGACTTGTGCGCCGAGGAGCACATTTTCTAGTTTTACTGTCGTGCCACCTAGTGGCCCACCCCTCATGAGATTATATGACAAATTTTCAGCAATCCTATCAACACCCCTCAACTCAAACCTAACCCTTTTAGGTTCAGGATGTAGCCTATACAAGTAGTCTAATATTAAAACTGCCATTGCACATTGTAACCACAAGGTGGAAACATAGGCCTATACCACTATATTTAATTCCTCCCCACAGTTACCACCAGTGAGTGCATCAAAATGCTTTACTGGAAACATCTACAGCAAATGTTCCCCAAATGAAGCTTAAAAAAAAAGTACAGTGAGTTGACCTGGATGTATTTTGAATTAAGTTTGATTTTGGCAAAAATCATAGTCACAACTGTTTTGGTCTATATTGAGATCATGGTTATTTGACACTTATTTTGTAAACATCATAGATAATTTTTTTTACTGAATATAGTTCTGAAAGCCTATACGAACCCCGACGTCAGAAGGATCATGTATTGCCCTTTACAATTAGATTCTTTGTTTGTCATCATCCATCTTTTCCCACGACTGGTCAATTCAGCCATCTCTTTTCAGTAGTGGTGGAAAAAGTACTCCCATTTTTTACTTAAGTGATTGATTGATTGATGTACTTTATTTAGTAAGACATGAGAACAACAGTACATGGAAGTACAAATTCACAATACAAGGTCTACTAAACTGGGAGACTCATTAAGCACTGAGCTTGTTTAAGATGAGAACCCCATGCACACAAATCATGATGACATATAAGAGACAGACAGATATACACACTACTATACAGAATGTCATACAATCAGTTTACAGGTTACTGGTATGAAGAGTGAAAAATATGTACAAGAGAAGAAATAAGGGGGGGGGGGGTGGGTAGGGGGGTAGGTTAAGACTTAGACAGGGGCCATTTTAGAATTGCAGCCTCCTGAAGGTGTATCTTTAGGGCAGTTTTGAAAGTGAGTAGGGTTTTACACTCCTTTACTCCTTTTGGTAGGGCATTCCACATTTTTTGATGAATAGCAGGAGAACAAGTTCATCCCCTTTGTTGAGCCAAATCTGGGTTGAACATGATTTGTATAGCTGCCTCTGGTGTTATGATCGTGGACTTCATTAACATTTTGGAAGTATTTTGACAAATACAGGGGGATCCCAATGTTCTTGAAGACCAGGCCCATAGCAAGTTGCTGTACTCTGTCCTCAACCCTAAGCCATCCAATCCTAGCAAAATGAGCAGGGGTTAGATGGGTTTTGGGATTGAGGCCAAGAAGTAGCCTTACTAGTTTGTTTTGGGATGTTTGGAGCCTTGTTTTTAAGGCCTTGGAGGTGTTGTGATACCATGAAGTGCATGCATAATCATAATAACCTTGTATGAGGGCCCCTGCAAGAATCTTCAGAGTATTCTTACTGACTAGACGTCCAATCCTATACAAAAAGCGTACTCTTTGGTTGACCTTTGACCTTCGGTTTCTTAGATCACGTCATATAAGAACTGTGTTCCAAACATAAACACACCACCCTGGCGTTTTTGTCAGGGGGGTGGCTCTGCATCGTTTATGATATTCATTCATATTTGATACAGCCTGTTTCTGGCAAAAATTGAATTAATTCTGCCTTAAAAGTCTTAAGAACTACTACTTCCGGGTCTGAAATCACTGTCCCCACAGCAGCCGCGTTCATGGGAAATGTAGTCTTTGGGTTGTTTGACTCGTTTCTAGTGTTTATATTGTGTTACTCATTGGGTAAATGTGTACATTTACACCTTCAGTCGATGCTTGAATCATATCCATATGAGTAAAAACGCCAGGGTGGTGTGTTTATTTTTGGAACACAGTTCTTATATGATGCGATCTAAGATTCCCCAATGAGGATATCAATACATAAAGTAAAGCCATGAACCTGCGGAATGCGCACTGGCAGTGACGTCAGGACTTCGGTGCTCTATTAGGTTTATTAACCTTGGCATACAGGTCAGAGGTCATGGTCGTGGTGTCTCTGGTCTGGGTGGTGGCCGTAGATACAGAGGGAGTCGGTGGAGAAGAAACTTCAGGTCCAGGATCCTCCTGACCATTAACAGGTCATGGATTCCCCATTGCTGGAAGCTATAGAGCAAAACACATCCTTTCTTTCATAAAGTTTACCGTCACTCAAACTCCCCGCCCCGCCCCCCGCCTTTTTTATATACAGTGTATTAAAGAGATAGTTCACCCCCCCCCCCCCCCCAAAATATTTTTTTCCCACATTCCTAAGCCGATGATATGATGACCAGCGGACCGGTAGGCAGCGGTTCCGGTAGGAGATACAAAGGAGACTCATTGTGTCTCCTACCGGAACCGCTGCCGGTCATCAAATTATTGGCTTAGGAATGAGACAAAAACAAAAAAATATCCATGAAGTCTCCATGGGGTGACTAATCGATAGAAAAAAAGGCATTTTCGGGGTGAACTATCCCTTTAATCTGTGTACTGCAACTAACTTTTCAACTTTAAACAAAAACAGTATTTTAAATGCTTAGAAAGGGTTTTTCACAGTGCAACTGGCGAAGCTCAGGCAGTGATGATTAAAAAGTGATTTTAAAAGAGTCTTACCTGAAGGGAACCATATATTGGATTTGTCATGTCAATTCGTACATTCCCTGAAAAAAATAAAAATGGTGCCAGTCAATTATGAATATGATAACCACTTTCTTTAATTTATTCACCCTCTTATAATAAGCCTTAATTTTGTGTTTTCAAACTATGCTTGAAAAAAAACTATGCCTTCATGTTACTGCATTCACTTGCTACAGTATAGGCTACCTGTTCATCATGCCTTGAAGAATGGTGAAAAGTACACTGGAACTTACATTTGTTATAAATGCAGACAGCGATGAGAGCAGCTCCACATATGCCAGCCAGTGCAGCCACGCATCCCACAATAACGTATGGCAGTATTGACCTATGACCTGTGAACACACACAAGAGCCCGATATGACAAAATGTTTTTGATTCTTGATTTGACACATTTTCTGGCAAAAGATATTAGTAAAATGACCTCTCCCTCTGTGTGTGTGTGTGTGTGTGTGTGTGTGTGGGGGGGGGGGCACAACAACAGCAATGGCAGCGGCAACATTGGACTGAGCTGAGACTGCATGGGAAGGCCGCATGTCTCCCTGCTAGGGCATTCACAACTAATAACTAATTTGACCCAGTGGTAGTCGACTAGTCGAAATTTACATCGCATGCGGGGGGGGGGGGGGGGGGGCATTGTTTTAATGCCATCCTACTACTATATTACTATTATTATTATCCTCCTGCCCTTATTTTTATGGCGTTTTAAGGGAAGCGCTTCTGGCACAGCACCACAGCAGCGTCTCCAAGGATCCCCATTGCCCAATAATAGGCTTTTATTGGGCAAAGTGGTTATACTAGTCGACTAGTCGGTGAAAGCCCTACTCCCTGCTGCAGACCATTCTGTCTCTCACTCTGTGTTCAGAAATGTTGCCTTAGAGCTTAGACGAGTGTATTGTTGTCTTTACTCTGAAAGAGAGGTTGCAGGTTTTTCCATCTAAACTTAACCTCTCCATCTGGTTTCCAGGCAACCATACTTCTCACTGTATACATCATGAAAACCATGTCCCACGTCTTAAATGGGTGCCATGTATAGGCTACAGGGGACTCTACATAAGTAGGCATGACAGAATAGTGGATTTGATGTCAAAAGATACCTCTTCTATTTTCAGGTCCTCCATCATGCTGTATAAGCATTCTACTGTGAAGCCGAGCATGTTTAGCCTGTGTAAAGATGACTCTGTGTTCTCTAACATTTCAGCGAACACCCCGGATGTCATTGTTGTTAATGAAAACCATAGGGAGGTGTTCATTCTCGAGGTCGGCTGTACAGCTTAGAGGAAGCCTTCCTAACCACAAGTGCTAAAATATCTTCAGCTACAGCAGACCACCTCACAGCTAGGCTATAGATGTAAACTTAGTTTGGTAGCCTATAGGGCACGTGCACAAGTTGGTTGTGAGGGGCCTACAAATGGCCGGCCGGGCCAAACAGTTAGCAAGGTACTGCTCAATATCAGCTATTATAGGAAGCCGCTCAATTTGGAGGAGGCGTTGTTTCCTTTACCCATGATTGTTGTCTGCTGTGTTTGACAAGTATGCCAACATTATTGTCTGTAACAATGTTCTGCCTTACAGGCACTTTGTAACTGCATGACTTTTTACATCACTTGACAACATTTAGGATGTGCCAGAATGGATTGAGGGGGGGGGTGTTAAGTCCCTGTGACATTACTAGCATCATGTCCAGGGTGTGTACTGTGTAAGTACATGTACTCAAGTACTGTACTTAAGTACAATTTTGAGGTATTTGCACTTAAGTATTTCCAATTTCCAATACTTTTACTTCTACTCCACTGCATCTCAGAGGCAAACATTGTACTTTTACTCCACTACAATTACTTGAAAACTTTAGTTACTAGTTACTTTATAGATTTTGATTATTATTACAAAACATACATTAACCACTTCAGCCCTAAATACATTTGGGCCATTTGGTCCGATTTACAAGCTTACAATGTGTCGGGATGCGACGCATTGTGAGCTTGTAGATCTGCTATTTTCAAAGGATTTTCTTTTCCATTTTATACAGTTGAAAACGTGGGACATTTTGCATCATGAGTACTTTCTACTTTTGGTACTTTTAAGTAAATTTTGATACCAATACATTCGTACTTTTACTCAAGTAAATGTTTAATTCCGGACTATTTCTACATTGCAGTATTGATACTTTTACTCAAGTAAAACATTTGAGTACTTTTTCCACCACTGCACTTCACCTCCTGAAATTGTCAGTTCACCTATTTGTTGCCAGTCTCAGAATAATGGCCGGTGCTCTTGTTTTGAAAGTATTACTAACAAAATGTATTACATTTTTTTAAAGTGAAACATGTTTCACCTGAATCCAGTCGACACATCAGAGGCGTAATCTGCTTGGTGTCGTCGCTCCTGCTGACCTGGTTGCTATGGTTACAGACGACCACTGACCCCTCAGACATGTAGACAGAGAGGTGACCGGTGGAGGTTGTGACCTCTGAACTCTCTCCTCCTCCCTGCTGAGAGCAGTGATGGTTGTTGTCACACGTAAAAGTGTTTGTGACAGAGGAGTTCTGGCTGCTGCAGGTCACTGTCAGGTTACAGGAACCAGAGCTGGACCACACTGAGACCACGGCCAGATGTACTGGAGACACTGCATCTGAAAATTAAGTAGGGTAGTGGACAGAGGTTTGACAGAGGTTTGAGGACCACTGACATAGAAACATATGTTTTTTCAGAAAACTGTTAGGATTTAGAAGACATTTGTTGAATCCCCAGAGGCAAAGATTTGAGTTACAAATGTTCGCTTAGTTAAAACTAGAAAAAGTGCTCCTCGGAGCCTCCACTTGAAATCTGAAGATCAGAGCACTACGTCACGCGAAGCTTGGCCAATCAAAAAGAGAGAGGGACAGGGAGGAAAAGAGGGACGTCTCGCTAGATGAGATTGAAATCTCGAGATTTCAATCTCATCTAGCGAGACTTCTGTTTTTTCTTTTTTTTTTGGACAGTGTTCTGTCACAATGAACGTCAGATCTCTCACAAAAAGAAAAAGAAAAAAATAAGCTATTAAAATATGTGATCTAACCTAAGGCCTATCCGCGCACATTTTAAGCTGTAGCAGACCAGGGGTGGAGTTATGACATTTTTCTACTGTACCATTCATCCTAAGATATCATAACATCATAGAAAAGGTAATAAAACTTTAGTCCAAAATTCTCCTTTAAAAGAAGATAAAGTTAAAGATCTTCAAAGCTTGTAGCGCGGCACTCGGTGCAGTGCTATGAGCTTGTATATCTGCTGTCTTTTTTAATAGCCAAAGAAATACAAAAATTACACAGATGCGTTCCCGGTCTTAATGGGTTGAGGAACATTAGAAACATGAACCTACCTTGGACGATCACATTGTACTGAGAAACAGTGATAACTTCGTATTTAGACGCTATTGCTTGGTAAAGTCCACTGTCTTGTTGCTGTAGATTCTTCAATAGCAAAGAATAATTTTCAAAAGAAAAATCAACTCTTCCTCCTTGGTAGTTTGGATATATATTCAGAGTTTTTTCGTCACTGAAAGTGTATTTTACAATTTTATTGCCGTTGAATTTCCACTCAAGTTCGCCAGGGTCTTGTATCAGGTCAGGTCTCTGGATGAGTAGATGAACATCCTCTCCCTTCAGAACGTGCTCTTGCTTCACATCACTGGACACCGCTGGAAATTAATTATTATACATTGTTTTTTTTTATATGTTGATGAATTGAATACATAGGGCCCCAATGGAAACAAGACCGCAAGGACTTTTTCTGTGTTATCCTTTTAGACCCCGTGTTTGACAGTACTCATGCTGTTTTGCATTTTTGTCTAATAAAATATTCAATCAATAAAACAACACAACATCAAAATAATACAGAACGTGTTAGTAATGATATAATAAACACTGTAACAAAAAAATGATTATGTAAAAAAAGAAAAGAAAAATGGTTGTCTACACTCAGTGGTGGAAAGTAACTAAGTACATTTACTCAAGTACTGTACTTAAGTACAATTATTAGGTATTCTTTACTTTACTGAGTATTTCCAATTTTCAGTACTTTTACTTCTAATCCACTACACCTCAGAGGCAAATATTGTCTTTTTACTCCACTACAATTATTTGAAAACTTTATTTACTAGTTACTTTATAGATTTTGATTATTATTACAACACATACATTAACCACTTCAGCCCTATATACACATTTTGGCCATTTGAAAATAGCCGATCAACAAGCTCACAATGCGTCGCAATATGTTTATACATTTGAAAACTTGAAATCGGACATTCTGCATAATGAGTACTTTTGCTTTTGGTACTTTAAGTACATTTTGAATTCCAGACTTTTACTTGTAACAGAGTATTTTTTATATTGCAGTATTGATACTTTTACTTAAGCAAAAAATGGGAGTACTTTTTCCACCACTGGCTTCATGGTTATGTCTACACTTCAATTATAGTACGTTTCAACAACAATGTTAACAACCAAATATATATTCTGAATATAAATATATAGGTAGGAGTTTATCATACCTGAAGCTGCTATGCAGATGAGGAGTCCAACTACCTTAAATGCAGACATTCTCAACGCTAAGCTGCTCTGTCTAGGAGACTGCATGTAGAAAGGAAGTACTATGCACTTTCTCTTCAAGTGCATGAATTGGTAGCCCACAGAGCTTTGTCCTGTTTAAACCACAACTTCTGGTTGTTGCAAATTGTCTTTGTATTTGAAGTAGTTTTTTGCAAAACAATTTACAGGCTGCTTCTGTCTGAAAGGAGTGCAAGTGTGTTTGTCCCATTGTTTATTTAGAACCAAATGTACTTTTGGTCCTAGGAGATATTTAAAAGTGTTTAAGCTGGCCTTTCAGGTCCAATATAGCCTATACAATACCATTGTTTTACAACTAAACCAGTAAAGAAAGATTATAATAATAATGGATAAAATCCATTGTAGTAGGGGAGTTTAGAGGCTCCGTGAGCACCCCAAAAACACATCTCTGTAACCTGTTTTTTTAGGGCCCTTATGGTGTCTAGTTAAGATTTATTCTTGTTGCCCTGGTCAAATAATGGCCCATGGGGTTCATTTTAACCGTTTCTGACACCTATTCCCAATCAAACCATAAAATGGAGATAACAGAAAATACCATAACTCTTGAAGTAAACAACATACAGAGACAAATGAACACATGTTTCTATATCATTTGGACCCAAGGAATGCATTAAAGTGGTTATTATTAAGATTCAAGCACATCTTGACTCTATTGCAGGGCAGAAATAGCAAAACAATTGAAGAAAATGTTGAAATCACATCTATATTTCTCTTTGTACTACATTTTCAAGGTGTATTCTTTTTTTTACCATATGTCTTTTAGGACCTTAAAGGTGTCTAGTTAAGTTTTAATCTTGTTGCCCTGGTCAAATAATGTCCCATGGGGTTTATTTTAACCCTTTGTTACACCTATTCCCAACCCGAACCATACAATGGAGACAATAGAAGATACCATAACTCTTGAAGTAAACATCATACAGAGACAAATGAACACATTTCTATTTATCATTTTGACCCAAGGAATTCATTAAAGTGGTTATTATTAAGATTCAAGCAGGTCTTGACTCTATTTCAGGACAGAAACGGCAAAAAACGAACAGAAAATGTTCAAATCACATCTATATTAATCCTTGTGTAAGTGTCCCCGACACTTGCTGTTTTTAACTTCAATTATTTTGGTTTGAAGTTGCTCTGTTTATTTACGTTATTTTGGGATACCTTTATTTTGATACTTCCTGTACACTGGGTTTACCTTTATTTTGAAACATCCTGTCACCGCACCGGCACGCACTTAAACCAGCTCGCTTCACACACCCCCCATGCATTCACACTCAGTCTGTGACAGAGAGACGGCGTGTGTGTGTGTCCTAGCAGAGCAACACGGTATGTTTGTTGGAAATGCCTCACACATTATTTCGGTAAATGTTGAACCCAGACATGTGTAGCTTCAGTGTACTGAGCAGTTTGTATTTTCCACAGTGCCTGCTGTGACCAGTGTTGACATGCAACTGTTTATGATGGGTGACAATGAATCATGGTTCCAGGTGGCATTCAAACAGAGATGTTAGCCCCTCGATAGCCGGAGCAAGGTATAGGATTGTTTGTTTTGTGTTTTCATTTGTTATTTACTTTGGGCTTAATTACTTTTGTTTGTTTTGTTTAGGTATATGATACTTTGGTTATGGTGCATTTTGCTTTATGTCTGCTTGGGTTTCTATGTTAAATGACTTTACTTATATTGACAATCAACTAAAGTATTTTATTGTTGAATTGTACTGAAGTGATTAATTCAAATGCACTGCTTTTATTGTTGAATGAAACTATGAAATATTTGTTTGTAAAAGTATTTATTCTTTTTCATAGTTTTCACGGTGTTGATCCACGCTTCCAAAGAGAAAATAAAAACACCCGTTGAAACCAATCCGCTTCATCATTTACATCGAGGGCGCTTACACCTTGTATTAAATACTTAAGGTGTATTCTACTTTACCCCATGTTTTTTAGGACCCTTATGGTGTCCAGTTTAGGGCATTAACGAATAGTGATTTATGGTATTTGAATTATTCGACCCAAAAGTATTCGAATATTCGATTATTCGATTTGATTATAAAAAATTAAAACATTTAATTTTTTTTAATTGCATTGATGACTCGACTCAAGGAATGCAAGTTGACGTCACACCAGAGCTCACAGCTGCATGTCTGCTCTAGAAAAGCCACTAAAAAAAAAAAATCTTAAAAAATAAAAGAATGCCTTTTTCTTTTTTTTCTTTTTTTTCCCCGAATAGTCGAATAGTGGTTTGATAGTCGAATAGTCGGTTTGATATTCGAATATTCGACTATTCTGTGAATGCCCTACTCCAGTTAAGATTTCTTCTTGTTGCCCAGGTCAACTAATGTCCCATGGGGTTCATTTGGTGACCATTTTAAATCGATGTCCACAGGAGTGGCGTTTTCATATCTGAACCAACGTACAAATACAAATAAACTCACTTTTTCATAGAATGTTTACACCAGGAATCTAATGGAAAGGTCACTGACATGGTACAACCATTCTTTATTGGTGAAAAACACACAAATATCAAATTCTGGCTTACATTTAGGCATAATATAACTTTCAATCATAAAAAAACATAATTTCACTGATCAGTATCATCCATCTCAACCTCTTCCCTCTTATCATCATCATTAAATATTGTTAGGATGATCATACACCAACCTGAAAGCCTTTTGAAATTTGGGGTTCTTCTGGAGCTTTTTGAGTGGTGCCACCTTGCCCTTGCCCTTGAATGAACTAGTACAGCCCTGATGGTACCCAAGCAGGGTGCTACAGTATGGCTGCCCAAGAGAGATTGCTAGCTCCGTGATATTTACCAGCTGACGGTGCCTGCCTGTGCCAGTGTCAAGGTAGATGAGCAGGTTGATGTCGTCATTAACATCAACAATCATTCTTGGCAAATCTGCTAACACAATAACTCACCAAAGTTATCTAGGTATTGATCAATCAACTCACTTCTCAATCTAATCCCACAAGTTTATGAGCTGTTCCTTCCACGATGAGAGCAGCTGTTTCACATTTTACCAGCCGGGATGCTGCCTCCTTACTCCCCCAGACCTTGAGCATCAACTGGCAGAGCTGTCGCTTATTTTCCTCATTGCCCAGAAAGAACTTAAAGTCCTGGGGTTTCCTGGTGGCTGGACCTTGCACTATGAATTTCTCCGAAAGTCCACGCCTCAGCCTCTACTGCGCCCTTGATGGAATCAAGAGTGGTCCATCCATACTGCGCCTTGATTCCATCAAGGCGCAGTAGAGGCTGAGGCGTGGACCAGCTTGCTTGCCCCCATGCCAGGACACACTCATCCCCCACATCCAGTGGGTGAACTATAGAGTGACCTGTTACAAGCGAGCAGCTGAGCCAATGATGATGGTCAGGGGTGGCAGAAGACGGAAGGAGGGATTTTGGAGCCTGTCTGGTCTTGTGGGCCAATTCTGCCCCTATCTCTCATTGACCTGTTGGCTGCTGGTGTCATCAGTGGTGATGATGATGAGAGGGAAGAGAATGAGGTGGAGTTTGATGATGAGATGGATGATACTGATCAGTGAAATTGTGTTTTGATTATTTAAGAAAGTTATATATTATGCCTAAATATAAGCCAGAATTTGATATTTGTGTGTTTTCACCAATAAAGAATGGTTGTACCATGTCAGTGACCTTTCCATTAGATTCCTGGTGTAAACATTCTATGAAAAAGTGGGTTTATTTTGTCTTTGTACGTTGTCTGGTTCAGATATGAAAACGCCACTCCTGTGGACATTGATTTAAAATGGTCACCAAATGAACCCCATGGGACATTAGTTGACCTGGGCAACAAGAAGAAATCTTAACCATCTTACCACCATAAGGGTCCTAAATTAAGTATTTAATACAAGGATTAATATAGATGTGATTTGAACATTTTCAACAGTTCGTTTTTTGCCGTTTCTGTCCTGAAATAGAGTCAAGACCTGCTTGAATCTTAATAATAACCACTTTAATGAATTCCTTGGGTCAAAATGATAAATAGAAATGTGTTCATTTGTCTCTGTATGTTGTTTACTTACTAAGAGTTATGGTATTTTCTATTGTCTCCATTGTATGGTTAGGGTTGGGAATAGGTGTAAGAAAGGGTTCAAATAAACCCCATAGGACATTATTTGACAACACGATTAAAACTTAACTAGACACCTTTAGGGTCCTAAAATACATGGTAAAAAGAATACACCTTAAAAATGTAGTACAAAGAGAAATATAGATGTGATTTCAAAATATTATGCTATTTTGTTTTGCCGTTTCTGTCCTGAAATACAGTAAAAATGTGCTTGAATCTTAATATTAACCACTTTAATGCATTCCTTGGGTCCAAATGATATAGAAAGATGTATTCATTTGTCTCTGTAGTTTGTTTACTTCAAGAGTTATGGTATTTTCTGTTATCTCCATGTTATGGTTTGATTGGGAATAGGTGTCAGAAAGGGTTAAAATGAACCCCATGGGCCATTATTTGACCAGGGCAACAATGTAAGGTGACTTATACTTCAGCGCATCAATCTCTTACATCGACCTCAGCCGCCTACTCAAAAAAATAATAATATCCACATTTAATCCCAGAGACCAGAAAGTAAAAAAACACCCTCGCATCACTTCCACCATGGCCGCCAAACGCCCCACAGGTTAACCCACCATTCTCACAAAAATGTAACTTCAGGTCCCACATGCGCAGTGTCCCGCTCGATAATGTCTCTCTCGCAGTCCCCCCAATGTCATCTTCTCACCCCAGCCGTGCCGTCCAGTGCAGTCCCCAGATTGTCCAACAGATAGCTGCATTTTCACAACAGAGCGCTCTACGGGCAATCGCAGGCGACAAGTTGTGCATCCAGACGAGTTGTACAGCCATCCTAGACCTGGTCATGAGGTCCTCTCCCTGCAGATCCTTGAAAAGTTGTCGTCATGTCGTGCCGATGTCCATAATCACCTACACGGTGGTCCCCCCACGTCTGTGGAAGAGAACATGATCCGTCCACCCACCGCAAGGCAAAGACTTCCCCGACCGCGCATGTTCTTCCGACGCCTGGCTCAGTATCCCTGGAGACTGACGTCCCCAAAAAAACAAACCAACGCGACTGCCGACTTAAACGCCATATGTCGTATCTCTTCCACTGCCGACAAGCCATATGTGGTATCTGAGAACCACAGACTTAAAGGCTCTATTGCACTTTTGTAGTTGCCAACAACGCCATATTGTAGATAGTTTCTTGTTCCAGTGGTGAGAATGAATGGAGTCATCACTAGTCAGTGAGGTTTCTTTGCTTCCAGTTTATTACAAGTACAAACAGCCTTCCTATGGAGCCTCAGCTCCCTCCAACAGCCTCACGGCGTTGGAGTTGCACACACACTAAGTCACAAATCAGTATGGTCTTTATAGCACTGAATAGGTGGGTGGGGGTCAGCCTTCAAAAGTAAGACCCCACCCAGACAAACAATAGATCACACTTTGAGTCCCTGATTCGATTTGCACCTGTATGAGCCAGGAAGGGGGGATGGGAGACACAAGCTAGACCTCCTGTCCCCCAGGTAAACAACAAAGAGAATGTTAATTGTACCGTCCACCCCCAGCTCAGGCCAACAGTCACCTCTCTGCTTGAATCCACTCGTCTGTCTGTAGGCTCCTTGTGTAGTGAATATATGACCTAGATTTGTATCTATGTTTATGAAATATACACATCAATTCCTTGGGTCCAAATGATATAGAAAAATTTATTCATTTGTCTCTGTAGTTTGTTTACTTCAAGAGTTATGGTATTTTCTGTTATCTCCATGTTATGGTTTGATTGGGAATAGGTGTCAGAAAGGGTTAAAATGAACCCCATGGGCCATTATTTGACCAGGGCAACAAGAATAAATCTTAATTAGACACCATAAGGGTCCTAAAAAACATATGGTAAAAAAAAATACACCTTAAAAGTTTAGTACAAAGAGAAATATAGATGTGATAATTGTGATTTGAACATTTTCTGCTAGTTTTTGGCTGTTTATGTCCTGAAATATAGTCAAGATGTGCTTGAATCATGAATTCCTTGGGTCAAAATGATATAAAAAAATGTGTTAATTTGTCGCTGTATGTTGTTTACTTCAAGAGTTATGGTATTCTCTGTTATCTCCATGTTATGGTTTGGGTTGGGGGTAGGTGTCAGAAAGGGTTAAAAATAAACCCCATGGGACATTAGTTGACAACGGCAAAAAGAAGAAATCATAACTAGACACCTTTAGGGTCCTAAAAAAACAGGTTACAGAGATGTGTTTTGGGGTGCTCACGGAGCCTCTAAACTCCCCTACTATTGTGACAGAATCCCATTTAGACATTTCTTTAAATGGAGGAATACAAATATTTATTACAGGTATTTTGCGATACAGGGTAAAGGTAAGACAGTATAATAATTGTCACAAATTAGAAATCTATGCAAAGGAAATATTCACACATCTACTTTGTTCAGATGCAGGTGCGTTGGACATAGTGATAACTGAAACAAGTAATTCATGAACACAAATCCTGCACACTGTGCACAATAGTCCATATTCACACGGCGGCCATTTTGGAATTTAACATTGCGTTGCTGTGGCAACTGGGGTGGCATTTCATTGACTTAATGGCAATATGGCCGCCGTGTGAATATGGTCTATGCTCTTGCTCAGCAGCATCAGCTATTATTCGAATTGACAGATGTTTCGAAAATTGGCTAATACTCAGGTAATGTAAAAATAGCAAAAAAGTGTACTTAAGTACAGTACTTGGTAATCAGAAGGTACCGGTTCGCCTCCCGGTTCCCCTCGAATACATGTGGAAACTGTCCCTAAGCAAGACACTGGACCCCTAACAGCCAGTCAGTCTGAGCAACCATCAGCTGCTCGGTGAAGCTGAAACAGAATTTCCCACGAGATTAATAAAGGTCCACCTTCATCGCTCTGTCTCTGAGAATGACTAAGGGTTAAATTATGTAGCCTACTTGAATTATTATTAAATGATACTTTGTGGTTCAACCGTGGTCTGTGGCGGGCCCCCTGGCTGCCACAGGTGCACTGTAGCTCCCATCCGCACCAAACTTGGCACAAACACTGTTCAGGGGTCTGCCATCACAATAGCCACACCAGGGGCCCCACCTACATTGCACACATAAGGGCCACAACAGCAGTGTTACCAGTGGTGTAAGTGCATTTACTCAAGTACTGTACTTAAGTACACTTTTGAGGAATTTTTACTTTACTAGAGTATTTCCAATTTTCTAAACTTTTCAATACTTCTACTCCACTACATCTCAGAGACAAATATTGTACTTTTACACGACTACAATTATTTGAAATCTTTAGAATAGTTACTTTGTAGATTTGGATTATTATTAAAAAACATATATAAACCATTTCAGCCCTATATACATTTCATCCATTTGAAAATAGACGATCTACGAGCTCACAATGCATCGCGATGCGGCGCATTGTGAGCTTGTAGATCTGCTATTTTCTCATTTGAAAACTTGAAATGGGACATTCTGCACAATGAGTACTTTTACTTTTGGTACTTGAAGCACATTTTGATGCTAATACTTTTGTACTATTACTCAAGTACATTTTTCATTCCGGACTTTTACTTGTAACAGAGTATTTCTATATTGCAGAATTTATACTTTGACTTATAATAATTTAGCACTTTTTCCACCACTGGCTGGATAGACCAGTCGTGGAAAAGATGGATGATGACAAACAAAGAATGTAATTGTAAAAGGCAATGCATGATCCTTCCGACGTCGGGGTTGGGACAGGCTTTCAGAACTATATTCAGTTTTAAGTTCAATAAATCTATGATGTTTACAAAATAAGTGTTAAATAACCGTGATCTCAATATAGACCAAAACTGTTACGTGATTGTGATTTTTTAGCAAATTCAAACATCTCTTGGAAGATACATAAAAAACACATCCAGGTCAACTCACCGTAATTAATTGAAGCTTCATTTGGGGGAAATGTAGATGTAGATGTTTCCAGTAAAGCATTTTGATGCACTGGTGGTGACTGTGGGGAGGAATGAAATATAGTGGTATATGTTTCCACCTTGTGGTTACAATGTGCAATGGCAGTTTTAATATTAGGCTACATGTATAGGCTACATCCTGAACCTAAAAGGGTTAGGTTTGAGTTGAGGAGTGTTGATATGATTGCTGAAAAGGTGTCATATAATCCCATGAGGGGTGTGCCACTAGGTAGCATGACAGTAAAATAAAATGTTATTTCAAATGGGGCTGGGCAATAGAACTTATCTTTCACCAAATACCTCTATCGATATTGTGACAATATTGTATTGTCACAATACAGGGGTTGACACTAAGGTCTCAGAGGCGCTTGCCCGTTGGGCAAGTGCAGGTCATGTTCTAATAGACCAATTATTTGTTTACCAACATTGAGACTGGAAGCACAGGTGATTGTTTCATGCAATCAATTCTCAACCTGTTGTTTTGGGGTGCGCTGGTTTCAGCACACCCCAACCCCCTCTTGTGTGTTGGCTAGTGCTGCGCGCCCTAGCGAGACCTGACAGAATAGGTTTAATTTGCAACCAGTATGACGCTTGCAACCAGTGTGACGTCGTCTGTTAAGGGGTCTATTGCTCAAAGGTCATGCCCACTTCCCGAAAAGTACATTTTCCATTATAAAATGATAGGTGAAATTTGCACTTGTAGAACAAATTCATGTGAGTGGCAACAGTCACTTTGAAAAAACAGAATGAGTTTAACTGCTAGTTGTAAAAAGGTAGCATTGTTCTTCATAAATAGCCTATATTATAATATCGTATGAAGACAGAATGCACTTGCCTGTCGGGCAACCTGAAAGCAAACTCCACTTGCCCGAAAGCTTTATTTACTTGCCACGGGCAGTCGGTCAAAGTTAGTGTCAACCCCTAAGCCCCTTTTTTCTGTGGTTTCAGATGGGAAGGAAGCTCTTATTTTGTTGACCGCACATGATGGGATGACGACAGAAATTTCTTCCCAGTTCTGTAGTGTAGTGTGTGTAGTGTAGTGTGTCCATCTGATCAATGAGACCCAGCCCGTCTCTCTGAGGACTTTATCATTATAAACCCTTTGGATTAACTATTCTCACAGCCAGGGAAAACAGACAGGTAAGACATTAGACTTGTTACCAGGTTGCTTGCAGCCTGGTCTAGGAAGAGACTGATCAACTAACTACTAAACACTTTCTAGCGACCTTTTCATCATTGGCTGTCCTTCAATCCTTTAAGCCAATGGGGACACTTCCCCGAGACTTCTCCATTCTCTGAACGACGGCCGTCCTCCCATGCTATGGGATCATAGCCCAGAAAGAAAAAAAAAGTGTGTGGTCGTCGCCACCAAACAAACTATTAAAAAAAAAATGTTGTGGTCGTTGCCACAAAACAAACTATTTAAAAAAAAACTGTGGTGCTCGCCGCAAACGACTTTCCTCCCCAGTCATGCAGTACTCGTGCGGACCGTGGTGGAAAATATTATTTGGCGGAACACGGGTCCATTTGGTTCCGTGCGGGGATGCTGGAGAGAGCAACCTGGTATTAATATGACTGCGTCCTCATTTCTTGTTTTAGTGTCATTACAGTACTTGGCATTTAAATCAGGAGAGTATAGTGTGAACCACAATGTGCCAAAGATCCTATGGGTTGATGTTCTAAATGGATGCCTAGATATCTGCTTGAGAGCGCACGCTCAGACACACGCACACGGACACAAGGAGCCAGTGTTGGAAAAAGTACTCCAATTCTTTACTTAAGTAAAAGTATCAATACTGTAGCGGACCCATCTGGGGCCTGTTCCTCAAAAGGTGAATTAGAGCTAAAGCCTGGCTTTTCCACCTATCCTGGCTTAATTTAGCCAGGATTAGAGCTGAGTCGGTTCCTCAAAAGGTGAATTATCTTGAAGATCAGTTTAGCCAGTTCACCCTGGCTAAGATTAGCCTTATCCGATTCCTCAAAAGAGAATTGAAGCAAGCCTAGCTTAGTTACCATGGCAATTTAGCTGTGAAGTTAGCCTGGTCAGGAGCAGGCTAACAGCCAAGCTTACTTAATCTAGTGCCTTGTTCTTCAAGTTTTTCCACAGTTAATTCAAAACATGTGTTTGTATATGGACTCATTTTAATGACCCTGCATTCAAATAAAATGAAATAAATACAATAAGATATAATCAAATGAATTACTGAAATAGTGTGTGACCATGAATCATAATCATAATTGTTTCACAATGACTATATTTATATATATATATATATATATATATATATATATATATATATATATATATATATATATATATATATAAATTATTAGTTATGGGTTTAAAGGAGCCTCTTTGTAAGTCAATGAGGAGCATATTTTAAATTATAAATTTCTAGTCAATGGAGAAATTATTTTTTATTTCTTGTCCACCTTTGGAGTTACATCATGATGGCAAGGTAACTACACAACCCAAACCTCTACCAAAGTGGTCTTGCAAATGTGGGGTTATTTATTGCGTGTCTCGTCCCGTCCCATCCCGTCACGGCCCCCTGTCGCGGTCAACCCCCGTTACTCCAGTAAAGTACAATACTCCAGTAAAGTAGAAATACCTCAAAACTGTACTTAAGTACAGTTGTAACTTTAAAATAATATACTGGTTGAGACTGCGAATATGGACTAGATTCCGGTCAGAGAATCAGGAGTCTGGAGAAGGGATTTCTTTCCAATGATTTATTGTCCATACAGTGTATGAGTGGGTAAGGGTGAACCTGTGGCCTGAAATGAATAACGATAAAGAAAAACAAATTAGCATAATAGCATTAACATGAGCTCAAGCATTTATGATGCAATCACTAACAACAGGGTATCTGCACAGTGTGATAAGGCAAACAATAAACACTCACTCAGTGTAGTAAATATAAACACCAAACTGTCCAAATGTTGTAAAACACAGTAAATAACTGTGGACTGAATAAAACTTCTTAATTGTAAAAAACAAAAAAATAGTGAGTTAGATATACAAAAATGTTCTTGAATTTCTCTAATAGAAAGCAAAATTCAGTTTTTATATACATTTATAAAAGTTGAAATACCTTTGTCCACCAATTGTTTAAATATACTACTTGAAAATAAAAGGTAATGTGGGGTGTTCCAAATGGGAGCATAGGGTGATAGAGGTCTAGCCTGGTAAACACCCCCTCCCTCCGGAAATCTCATGCATTGCATTGCATTTGGTTTCAGGAAGGAGGGTCTGGGATTGCTCACAGAGTAAAGCTGCCCGAACCGCTGCGCATACGAACCAATCAGCGGCTGCTAGGGGCGGGATCATCCAATCACCTGCCTAGTAGCTTGAAAAAATGAAACTCCGTCTGTCATCGATTCTGCGCCCGGAGTCTCAGATGCAAGTACGCTGTGAAACAAAATGTGTGTCGCAAGCTTCTTCCATTTGACGGAGTGAGGTTAATAGAGGTCTTCTCCAGATCAAAAACTTATGAACAGAATCCCATATATTCACAGAGTGGAGTATACACGGGTTATTTGTTATTTTCTTTAGATTTTTCATTCCACAGTACATGTGACATATCATAATTTTCTATTCTGACCCATGCACATGATTCACTAAACCATTGTTTTAATGACTTTAGTTGTGCTGCCCAATAATACAATTTCATATTTGGAACCCCGAGCCCACAAAGGTACAGTACATTTAAGCAAACTCTAGAAACTTCGAACCACTCCGAAAATAAAGATTGGATTTTCTTAAACACATATTCTGGGACCATTATGGGAAGCATTTGAAATAAATATAATATGCATGTTCTCCCTGTGTCTCCTAGGGTAGATACCCTCACAAAAACATGCAGTAATCCTGGTCACTATACTGCCTCCCCCTGGCCAGCCGGGGCGCCTGATGGAGGGGAAGGGAACTGGTTGGAATAACGTGTTCCTTCCACGCGCTACGTCCAACCAGGGAAACTCTCCCCTGTCAGGTGACAAGAAGGTCAGTTGGCTCTCATGCATTGAAGGAGGCATGAGCTCGGCCCTGGCCTCCCTAGGTTGGCAGAGGGAAGGTAGTGCCCAGGATTACATAGACAATTGGCACTGGGTGTAAAAAAAATAGGGTTACAAAATCGTGGGATAAAAAAAATAAAAAATGAAATAAATATAATAGTCTAGGTAAGACATTCATTTTTAGAACATTTACACGGCCTACAATAGATATTGGAAGCGTCTGCCATCGTTTCAGATCTGCCTCTATGGATTCAAGTATTGGGACATAATTTATCTTGAACAATTCCTCCAAATTATCTATAATCCTTATCCCCAAATACTTCCCTCAATAATAAGTCAATTTCCACTGAAACCGGTTTTGTAGGGATCTACAATCAGAATCAGAAGACTTTATTGCCATGACATGTAGACATGTTAGGAATTTTGGTTTGATGTGTCTGTCTCACAGAGCACTTAAGTAGTTTCAGGTAGAATAGCCAAATTGATTGACCTGTTAAAGTGGCTGGGAGGGCCAGCACTCCCCGGCAGACAATTAGCAATCAATTGAAGTGGTTTAAACCAGCTCTGAAAGCGTCAGCTTTCAAAGCGGCTAGTGAACGAAGCCCGACTTAGTCAATTTACGACCTTCCACATTGAGTGCTTCTTCTCTTCATAAGCAGCATCAGTGTTTAGTGATATATAGTAGTGTGATAGTAGTAGTATTTATAGTAGTGTGTATATGTTTAGTGATCTACGATGTGTTTTCTTCCTATTCCTGTCCTCTGCTCTTCCTGGTGGTCGCAAAAACACTGGGTTACACCCAGATGTCGCGATAAAACTAATCTAATATATCCTACTCTTTCCACTCACGTCGAGCAAGTGGTAACGGGAGGGCTTTGGAATTGCCACTCGGCTGTGGTGGAAGGCAAATCTGCTTTCATCTCAGCCTACGCATCCTTGCTCTCCCTTAACTTCCTTGCTCTGACGGAGACCTGGATCAGACCAGAAAACACTGCTACGCCCGCGGCTCTGTCAGATGTGTACTCTTTCTCTCACACTCCCAGAGCCGTGCGGACAGGTGGTGGGGCTGGTCTGCTAATTTCCAGAAAATGGAAATACTCTCCTGTTTCACTGTCACAATTCTCTCCTACCTCATTTGAATTTCATGTGGTCACTGTCTCTCATCCAGTCAAGCTCGCTAGAGCGAACTCTCTCTCCTCCGTTCTGATACTCCTGGACCTGTCTGCAGCGTTCGACACGGTGAACCATCAGATCCTCCTCTCCACCCTCGAGGGGATGGGTGTCTCAGGCTCTGCACTCTCCCTGTTTGCATCCTACCTGACGGGTCGCTCCTACCAGGTGATGCTGAGAGGGTCTGTGTCAGAACCACACAGGCTCACAACTGGGGTTCCCCAAGGCTCGGTTCTGGGTCCTCTTCTTTTCTCTCTCTACACTACATCTCTGGGTGCTGTCATCCACTCCCATGGCTTTTCCTACCACTGCTATGCCGATGACACCCAGCTAATCCTCTCATTCCCCCCCTCTGATACCCAGGTGGAGACACGCATTGCTGCTTGTCTGGCTGACATCTCGGAGTGGATGTCGACAAACCACCTGAAGCTCAACCTGGACAAGACCGAGCTGATGTTCCTCCCGGGGAAGGGCTGTCCGCACCGAGACATGGCCATCACCATTGATAATGCTGTGGTGACCTCAACTCGGACTGCGAAGAATCTGGGTGTGACCCTGGACGATCAACTGACGTTCTCGGCAAACATCGCATCAGTGACGAGGTCCTGCAGATTCCTGCTCTACAACATCAGGAGGATTCGCCCCTTCCTCACGGAGAAGGCAGCCCAGGTGCTCATCCAGGCTCTCGTCATCTCCCGCCTGGACTACTGCAACTCTCTCCTTGCTGGTGCTCCGGCATCTGCCATCAAACCCCTGGAGCTTGTTCAGAAAGCTGCGGCTCGTCTGGTGTTCAACCGCCCCAAGTTCTCCCACACAACCATCCTTCTCCGCTCTCTACACTGGCTCCCCGTAGCGGCTCGCATCCAGTTCAAAACCCTGGTGCTAGCCTATAGGGCAGTGAAAGGAACAGCTCCTTCCTACCTCCGGGCTATGGTCGATGCCTACACCCCTGCCCGACCACTTCGGTCTGCCACCTCGGGGCGACTGATTGCCTCGTCACTCAAGGGTCCTTCTGGCCGATCCACACGGTCACGACTCTTTTCTGTTCTGGCCCCACAGTGGTGGAATGAACATCCCACTGATGTTAGGACACCAGAGTCACTGCCCATATTTCGCCGCAGGCTGAAAACTCACCTCTTCAGGAAACACTACCCTTCCTCTCTGTCTGACCTACTTGTTGTTAACTAGTTGTACGAACGCTTGTTTTCTATTGCTGTATTGTTTATTGGATTATTGGATTGTTTATTGGATCTTGTTTAGTCGATACACTTATTTGTTTTAGCTCATGCTCATTTGATTTAGCTATTTTGTCTCATCTGTTTAAGGAAATAGGTAGCTGATATATTGCACTTTTACCTTAGCGCTAGGTATACTGAGGTTGCTTGTTTTTGCAGAAAATGCACTAAAGACTTCTGGTGATTAGTAGTTTTCGTTCCCTACCTATGTTGAATGCACTTATTGTAAGTCGCTTTGGATAAAAGCGTCTGCTAAATGACTAATGTAATGCAGTGGAGCGCAGTTTACAACAGGACTGGTGCAAGACAGGACAAGACAGTGCAAACCACATCATAGTGCAAACAACAAGTAATAAATAAAAATAAATATGTTAAATTGTCTAACAAGTGTCTTGTCAATTTGAATAAAAGCTGATGCTGCTGAACAAGAGCAGTGTGTTGTTCACAAATTAGAAATGAAATAAAAATACAATAAAACTCCCCATCAATAAAGTCCACACAGTCAGGTAACAGGAATCGGGGCTGGAGGACATGGGCCTCCCTGCCTGGTCTGCTGGGGTCACTGCATCTGGAACAAACATCAAGGTTTTTATTTAACATTTTAAACCCTTTATACGTCTTTGACTGGGTTCTCCCAGGGCTCTGAACTTGGCCTCTACACCTATCTTTCCTCTACACCAAATCTCTTAGCTAAAAAAGAGCTGATCCAAGCTCACAGCGCATCGAATTGCGACGCATTGTGAGCTTGTACATGTAGATGTAGGCTACTATTTATTTTTACTAGGGCTTGTGTGACCTCTGTTTTGAGAGCAGTAATGTTAATGTTTATCAGTGGTGGAAAGTAACTAGTACATTTACTTAAGGTATTTTGAGGTATTACTTTACTGGAGTATTTCCAATTTCCAATACTTTTACTTCTACTCCACTACATCTCAGAGGCAAATATTGTACTTTTACTCCACTACAATTATTTGAAAACTTTAGTTATTTCATACCTTCATAATATGCTTACTTATGGGATATCATTGCCCCCTAGCGATGCACAGAGCACAGCACATGGACTCCCGGTTACAATTTCCTATTGGATAGGGCCATGTTACGCGAAACCGGTAAACCGGAAGGGGTATAAATACCCTCGCGTCACTGGGATACTCCCTCTTCCTTCACTCTGCCAACGCGAACACGCACGAGCCTGAAGCCTGAAACAGCTAAACTACGGAGAAACTTAGAAAATCCAACAAAACCCACAGCGAGGGCACCCAGTGCCACTCTACGGGAGTTTTTCGTTAAAAAGTTTCTGTTATTATTAACGCTCCCCGCGTTACCTTCGATTTATTACTTCTTTCCTGTCCTCTCTGTTTTCCTGCCACGAGGTGTGAGTTAGCTGCCTTGTTAGCTAGGCTAGGCCGGATGCTAACGGCTAAGCTAAGTGGCTACCTAGCCTTTGTTCTCACCTCGTGTCAACAGAGAAGGAGGAATGGAGGCGCCACGGGCCTGCGGCCTGCAAGGCTGCAGCCTCCTCGTCGCCGCAGACGACCAACATCGGCTCTGCATATCCTGTCTGGGGCCTAACCACGCATGGCTCGCTCGACACCGGTCAGGAGACGTGGACGCGTGCAAGCCCTGCGACGATTTCACGGTACACCAGCTGGAGCACCGGCTCAATAGGGCCACCGCGCTAGCGGCGGCGCTCGCCTCGACGCTCCCCTCGCCATGGACTCCGGAGCGTCGGCGGCGAGTGCTAGCCCGGGGGCCATGGGCCCACCGCTGCATGCTGCTCCACGTTCCAGCGGTGCTTCCAGGAAGGTCCGGCGCGAGGATGCCTTTAGGGCGCTAACCTCGTCACCGGTCCAGGCCAGTGCTGTCGCGGCCAGCGGCCCTCCTCTCTCCCCCCCTGCCTCCCTCCTCGCCTGGGGCGACACACTGACACCGGACGGCAGCGTCGTATCGGACGGCGAGGACTCCGAGGGAGACGACGTCCTGCACGTTGGGGGAGAAGAGGACGAGGAGGAGGAGATCACCTCCTACCAGCAAACCCAGGAGGTAACGATGACCAGCCCGGGTCCTCCTGGGCCTGCAGCGGAGACGGAGGAAGCGGCGGAGGCTCCTAGCAAGGCGAAGGAGCCCGACGAACCCGTGCTCAAAAGGGCTATCGCCAGATGCTGCCTGGCGCAGCCCATGGAGCCTGCGAAGGTGTCCGTCGGGGTCCCCATTCCGGGGTTCCAAGGTCTGGCACCCCTCCCTCCCCGACAGGTCGAGTCCAAGCTGAGAAGAGAACCAGAGAAGCTAGGCTTCGTAGTGGACATTCTCACCGGTGCGGACCTGGGGGTCGTCGGCCCCCCCCCCATGGACCCGACCCTGGCCAGCGCCATCGAGGCGGCGAAGCCGGGCTCAGTGAAAACAGGTACGGGGGAGAAGCCTGTCTTCGCTGACCACGGCAAAAGGGCCAACACCGCGTCCGCGACACTGAACACACCGTACAAAGCCTCGGGCTCGGCTACAAAGGCGTTTAACGTTGTGTCGCTTCTCCAGGGCTCAGCCGCCGTTAAACTGAAAGAGCTGGTGGCAAAGCCCCTGGAGGATGATAAGCCATCGGCGGATGTCCACGCCGAGTGGGTCGGGGATGAGAAGGAGCTCGCGAGACTGGTCCAAATCGCTATCCTCTGCACCTGAAACGGGCTGATGTGGACGGGCTGGGCCATGGCCCTCGCCGCGGACCTGGAGAGGGTCAAATGGCTCGATCTCACTACAAGGCTATTCTGTCTACGGGACTGCTGAGCCTTCCACTCAGAGTGGACAATCTGTTCGACACCGCCGCCGACCTGATCAACAAGACAAAGGCGGCGGAGAAACAGATGCAGGAGACAGCCGCAGACCTCCTCTCCCCCACCGTTCCAGCTGTGGCTAGGCCGCGCCAGCAAGGAACCGCGAGTGGGACACGTACTACTGGACGCAAGCGAGGTGCATCCAGGTCCTCCTCCACCAGAACCAACTCCTGGGAGCGTCCGAATGGTTCTCTTGGAGCAGGAGACGTCAGGCGCAAAGACGAGAAACGCGCCCCTCCACCCACTTGGCCGGCATCATGCGGGGCCAGCTCCCCACTTGGGGAAAAGAACTGGCGCTCACCTTGCCCTGATGGACAGAGTCGAGGACGGCTCCTCGGGTGCACCAAGACTAAAAGAGACGCTAAAGACAATGAACAGGGTTCAGTTGCCATGTTGTCCTTTGGTCCCAATGTGTGTTTCAAATGTGCATCGTGTGTGGAATAAAAGTATTGCCAACTACTCATTTTTTCCCATGTCAAAGAACGAGGCGGATCGCTACCCGAATCGAATGGGAAGCCCCGTCCTCAACAGTCTTTCATGAGCCCACAGTGCTCGGTATGTCCCCTGGACGACATTCCGAACACTGTTGGGACAGATCCTGTGCATGCCATGAACATGATGAAACAAATGCAGGTAGAGAAACCAATTGCAATGAATCAAATGTCTCAAACGTATTGCTTTCAAGGTGTAAAACAAGGGCTCTCTGCAAACACAAAAATCCTATCAGGGTCACGCCAGTTCCTTCTTCCGTCCGGCAGATGGCATCAAAGTGCCAATGTAGGACGGTGGAAAGGCAAGATGGCCGCCTCCCTCAACCTCCCCAAGATGGCGGGCGAGGAGAGGCGGAAGTTTGCATGTCAGAGAGCCCGGGTGTTACACCGGCGAGACTCCCCTTGTGGGGCGAAAGTTTCGTTCCGGGTAACAACACCACACAAGATGGACGCTTCCCTCGACCTCCTCAAGATGGCGGACGAGGAGAGGTGGAAGTTGACATATCGGAGGGCCCCGGTATTACACCATCGACACTCCCCATGTGGGGCGGGAGTTTCGTTCCGGGTAACTACAACACCGCTGAAGGGTTCCGATGTCACGTCACTCGGAGCGACGGCGTCTCCGGTTCCCATGGAAACGGTTACGCGCTCCAAGACGATGTCGTCATCAGCCCAGCTATCGCTAACAGGCAATGCTGCAGGGCCACGTCACGTGTCTTCCCCACGTCCGCTGAACGGACCAACGCTACCGCTGCTGCCCCTTGTGGACGCCTCCTCGATGATCGTTGCGATCAGACCGAAGGCGTCACTGGTTCCTATGGGAACGGGCACGCACTCCACGGAGCAGGTGACGTCAGCAGCCCCCACCAACCCCGTGAATCCTCTCGCTCGGTGCTTGACTCAATGGAAAGCTTGCAAACCGAACCCTTGGGTGCTACGCACCGTTCAAAAGGGCTACAGGTTGCAATTCTCCAGCAAACCTGAGAGAGGAGGTTTTGTCTCTCCTGAGCAAGGGTGCAATCAGAGAATTATCCCCGGATTAGAACCTAATGGGTTTCTATTCGGAATATTTCCTGGTGAAAAAGAAGGGGGGGGGGGGGGGCGTGAGACCTATTCTGAACCTGAAGGGTTTGAACAGATTTCTGAAGGTCTTCAATTTTCGAATGCTGACAACGGCAACGTTGTTACGCTCGATACGACAAGGGGATTGGTGGACGAGCATAGACCTCAAGGATGCCTATTTTCACGTCCCAATCTATCCTCCGCAACGGAAGTTCCTGTCCGAAGGGGTCAAGATAGGCGCAGACGCCAGCCTCTCAGGTTGGGGGGCTGTCCACGAAGGCTATTCAGCCAGGGGGATGTGGGACTCCGTACTGAGGGAGGCCCACATCAACTACCTGGAGCTGTTGGCGGTCTTCCTCGCTCTCAAACATTTCGAGAGCCGCATTGTGGGGTGTCATGTCCTGGTCAGAACGGACAATACCACAACAATGTGTTATGTCAACAAACAAGGAGGCTTGGGTTCCCTTGTGTTGGACAAACTAGCACGCGAGCTGGCCTCTCCCTCTGTTCAGAGACCTTCTGAGACAGGGAGGGAACAAGGTGTTCCACGAGGTCCCCCAGGAGCTTGACCTGTGGGTCTACCCCGTGAAAGGACGAGCCTGAGCTCGCAGGGCCTGCCCCCTGATGTGGTGGCCACTATACAGGGGGCCAGAGCCGATTCCACCAGACTTCAGTATGACGTCAGGTGGAACATGTTTGAGTCTTGGTGCCTAGGACGGTCACCATCAGTGGTGGCCTTCCAGGCACCTGTGGGCAGCATCCTGGTTTTCCTACAAGACAGGTTGAACCAGGATTTGGCTTTCTCCACCATCAAGGTGTACCTGGCGGCCATTTCCGCTTGCCACGAGGGGTTCGATGGCAAGTCGGTGGCTCATCACCCGCTGGTGCAACGGTTTATGGCCGGTGTTAAGCGGGTCAAGCCGGTTAACAGACCTTTGTTCCTGAAATGGGACCTGGCAGTGGTGCTGGAGGCACTGTGCCGTCCCCCTTTTTAACCTTTTGAGACTGTGGATCTGAGGATCGTGAGTCTCAAGACGGTGCTCCTGGTGGCCCTATGTACAGCTAAACGTGTCAGTGACATGCAAGCGCTCTCGGTGAGCCAAGACTGCAAGTGGTTCTCAGACGACGGCAAGAGGGTTGCTGAAACCCAACTTGGCGTTTGTGTCTAAGACCGGCATGATAGCTAGGGCCCCGGTGGAGTTGGGGGCTTTCCATCCACCACCGTTCACGTCGGTGGAGGATAAGCGACTACACTGTCTCTGTCCAGTAAGAACCTTGAGACTTTACTGTCAGAGGACGGCGGTCGGCCGTGGGTCGTCTCAGCTTTTCGTCTCCTTTGAACGTGGTCAGAGGAAGGCGGTGGCTAGACCGACTCTGTCCAGATGGATCGTGGAGGCGATCCGGTTGGCCTATGTGAGTAGTGGGTCTGTAGTCCCGGAGGGGCCCACTCTACTCGGGGTGTTGCCGCATCTTGGTAGCCTGGTAAACCCTCCCTCCGGAAATCTCATTTCCATTTGATTCCAGGAGTGAGTCTGGCATGAAGGCTTGTATGGGCGTTTCTAGTGCATTACCAAATAACCGAGCCAATCAGCGTCCTCGCTCATTGTTTTGTGATTGACAGCGGGGGTAGGCCAATCAGGTGGAACCCGAGTGGTTCACACGTCATTAATCAATACACCTTTCATACAAGCTGCTCATTAACATCAAAGACAAACCAATTACTCCTGGTGATAATCACTGCAGCCTAAAGTGGCTTAATTGGACATCAAAGGGCCACTTGGACATCAAAGCTACATTACTCCCGCCCAGCTCCAGCCCACAGCCAAATTGCCCATATAGGTCTACAGGCCAGACTCACTCCTGGAATCAAATGGAAATGAGATTTCCGGAGGGAGGGTTTACCAGGCTAGCATCTTGGGCCCTTTACAAAGGGGTGTCGATGCAGGAAATATACTCTGCGGCGAACTGGTTGTCTCCATCGACCTTTGCGGCCTTGACGTGGCAGCATCTGAGATGGCGCACACAGTCTTGGGTGTGGCGGCAGGTTCAAGTCAGGTGAATAATGAGCAAGCCTAAGGGCATGCTTTTCTTCCTGCTTGTTTCTTTCCCAAAGGGGTCAGGTTCTGACCTTTGGTGGCCTTTCAGCCTGGCCGTGACGACGTCGGGGATGTCACACATGGCCTTGGTTGTATGGGCTAGCTCAAGTCAGGGGAGTACTGTGTATGCCTGGGGGCATGCCTCTCTTCCTGCTTGTGCTACCTCTTAAGCCTCCCCTGGACCGGCTAGGCTAGGTCCGGGGAAGAGGAGGTCCTGGTTCTCTTGTCACTAGAGGGTGGACTCGGGTCTGACCTTTCTAGTTACACGAGACAGACTGTTTGGTCTGTCAGGGCCTTGCCTTTGTTCCTTTCCGCGTCCTGACCCAAGGGGTCAGGGGCGCCTGGGGCCACGGTCTTGCCGGGGGCGAGACCTGAGGCCATGGGCGTGCGGATGGGTAGGGTTACAGACTGGGGCTCCCCAGGGGGCGTTTATGTGTCCCATAAGTAAGTATATTATGGAGGTATGAAATAACAACTAGGGGTTACGTAGGTAACCCCAGTTTTATTAATACCGAAGTAATATGCTTACCAAAAACCCCTTCTGTGCGCGTTTGTGGCGTGCAGAGTGAAGGTTTTCAGAGGGAGTATCCCAGTGACGCAAGGGTATTTATACCCCTTCCGGTTTACCGGTTTCGCGTAACATGGCCCTATCCAATAGGAAATTGTAACCCGGGAGTCCATGTGCTGTGCTCTGTGCATCGCTAGGGGGCGATGATATCCCATAAGTAAGCATATTACTTCGGTATTAATAAAACTGGGGTTACATACGTAACCCCTAGTTACTTTGTAGATTTGGATTATTATTACAAAACATACATTAACCACTTCAGCCCTAAATACATTTCGGCCGAAAATAGACGATCTACAAGCTCATTGTGAGCTTATAGATCTGCTATTTACCAGTACAGCTTGGGGCAAATGGACTAACCCACCACAACAACACTGGCATTTTATATCTCCATTTTATTTGGAGGTATTTGGCCTCTATGTGTCCTAACCGGAACATAATAGGATCATGCAGAAACATTTTATTTTATTTATTTTGAAGTTTCACTGGAGGATAAGCCCCTTGCCCTTGAGATGGGGCTTATGGGGGGGAATATTTCACAGTTCTCTTCATTCTCTTTTCTATTATGTTAAGAATGTGATTTAGATAACATATAGAATAGGCTGTTATTACCTTACTTTATTCTAAAAGCTTCTAACACAGACATTTGAAGTGTATTGTATTGGGAAATCTTTTCATAACTATTATACAATTTGATTGTGTCAAAGCAGAGGCCATTTTGTTGCTTAAGCATAAACTTCCCTGTTTTTGATGAATTAAGGTACGTACCTTCAACGTTCACATTATACTGTGCAACGGGTACGTCTTTGGTGTGTCCGTCTTGAAATTGTCTTTCTACCATTGCTTCGTAAAGTCCACTGTCACTTTTTTGTAGATCCTTCAGCCGCAAAGAATTGTCCTCCAAAAACTCAACCCTTCCTTTGTAATTTGGATGGATTGTTTTATTTTCGTCACTGAAAGTGTATTGTGCTACAATGATCCTCTTATTGAACATCCACTTAAGTTCTTGCTTCGGGTCAGGATTCGGGTTGAGTAGAAGGAGATCCTTTCCCTCCAGAACATCCTCTTGCTTCACATCATAGCAGGACACCGCTGGAAATCACAAAATGGTATAAGCATCATCCACAAAATGTTATACCATAAAGTATAAAACTAAATGGAAAAAAGGAAGGAATCAAAAACAAAAAAGGTATCTACGTATTTACAATATTAGCAACACGTTTTTGTGTTATCCTTTTATGCAGTGGTATAAAGTAACTAAGTACATACTTACTTGATACTAAGTTAAAAAAAAACTTTTTCCACCACTTCTAATAAAGTATTCAATCAACCAAAAAAAGCATATCCATCCGTGCAGTTTGTAGGCCTACATGAGGTTTAGACATAAGGTGCATGAGCAGATGATATAAACTGTTCATGATATACAGTATCAGTGTGTGTCAAGTTCAACCACATATTGTCCACAAAAGGTCACTTTTAGGTCCATGAGGAAAAGCAAAAGTCCAAAACCAGTGATGTGTATTATAGCTGAAGTTTAGACGCATTCATATGATTTTGAGGTTTATTTTACCTGAAGAAGCTGCCATGATGCAGATGAAGAGTCTCACGTGAAATGCAGACATGCTCTCTGTAGAAATCTGCATGTAAAAACAAAACAAAACAATTATGTGCTGTCCTATTTTAGTATTAGTTGGCTACACAGCTTCCACTCTGCTCTGTGACCACATCCTGTTCTCTACTTCTCTGCTCTGCAGACTGTCACGGTCAAGTGGTGGAGAAAGTACTCATATTATTTACTAAGTAAAAGTATCAATACTGCAATGTAGAAATACTCTGTTACAAGTAAAAGTCCGGAATTCACAATCTACTTGAGTAAAAGTACAAAAGTATTTGCATTAAAATATACTTAAGTACTGAAAGTAAAAGTACTCATTCTGTAGAATGTCCCATTTCACAAGTTTCCGAATGCATAAAAATGCTTTTAAAATAGCAGATCTAAAAGTTTCTAAATTGTTATTTTGATCAACGTTTGCCTGCCATCTCTCCTAATGGTAGGCTATCAACATCTATAACAAAATATTCTACGTTTTGGGTCTGAGAGGCTAAATATCATCAAATGGTGGTCCGTGGTTCAAATACCGAATAAGTAATGGACCTAGATATACTCAGAGGTGGACAGTAACGGAGTAAATTTACTTGAGTACTGTACTTAAGTACAGTGGCCATATAATTTCATGTGTCTGTGTAGTCCATGGACCACTGGTTGAGAAACAGTGGGATGTATCATAGAACAGAGGCGTATGGTCATTGGGGCCAATAATAAAAATCAACATAACACCCTATAAGTCGTCTTTGTTTTCAAATGGGGCTCATTTGCATTCGGCCGAATTGTTAATGAGTGGCCATCAGAAAACCAGTTTCGCCGTCAAACCGGTTTTCAATGGACTTATCAGCCATTGTTGCGCGATTCTGGCCCGGTCAACGTTACCGTCACCATACGCTGCTGTCATGGAATGTTTGCATTCAGTAGCAAGTGTTAGCAAAGCACTAATCTTAGCTCTAATCTCATCCAACACAACAGTGGTCCCCAGGTTGATTCTTAATCAGGGTGGTGGTCCCTGGTTCACAATCAGTTGAAAACCCCTGCTTTAGAGAGTTTAAAACTATAAATCTCACTGGAGTTTAGGCTAGCACTAGTATTTAGCGCATAGTAGTGACATATGGTACTTTTTTGCCTTGAATATTCTTGAAAGGCAAAGAGTGACATGCTTTGTTTTTTGCCTTGAAAACAATGCATGCGCCTTGAATGGGGAAACGTTTTTATTTTATTAGGACTCATAGAATCACAAAATGTCCCTGGGCTGGTACCCATTCAAATGACCACTCGTGGGTCCTGACACCCACTACATTGAAAACCTAACATCACTGCTACGGCTTAGATGAGGAGTTATTTTGTTTCATTGGCATTGCTGAGGTTTTAGACATATTTTAGTTTGTTCAAGACAGTATATTTAAATGTATTTGTGGTTATTTGGTTATTTTATGCTGCACCACTAGGCTATAAAGATATTAATTAGATTACCCAATGTGCCCAATATTGCCTCGTTTAAAAAAAGAATCCAGCTAACAGCCCAAACAAAGTAGTCCATTGAAGTAGATAGGGACAACTCTTGTTGTCGAGGTAAGCACAACATTTTAGATCCCTTTAGAGCAGGGGTTTTCAACAGGTGGTCCGTGGACCACTTGTGGTCCCTGAAGGTATTGCATGTGGTCCCTGACCATGTTGCAATATGTTTTTTTCTTCTTGTTCCATGGAACAGTGCATATTATCGACCTGGTGACCTATGATGACATGTCAATGTTGTCAGTTTCTGAGAAGTCGGAGGTCAGGAAATCCCACAGAAAAGAAGGGGAAGTTGTACCGGATTGCCTGATGGAGTCATCATTATTAGGAAATGTGGCCATATAATTGCATGTGTCTGTGTAGTCCATGGACCACTGGTTGAGAAATATATATTTTAGTTTGTTCAAGACAGTATATTTAAATGTAATATGCAAGGACTTTTTTACTCTTACTTGAGTAATATTTCGACTAAGCTACTTTTACTTGTAGTGGAGTAAATTTAACCAGGAGTACTCTGTACTCTTACTCAAGTACTGGGGTCGAGTACTCTGTCCACCTCTGGATATACGTCCATTACTTACTGCTTTAGCCCCCTGGCTGATGAGATGCCCCCTAGGCCAGTGGTTCTCAACCTCTTCAGGCCGCAACCCCCCCAAAATAACAATATTTGAACTGGGGACCCCCCCAAAATAATCATATTTGAACTGGGGACCCCCCCCCCACCCTGACAAGCACTTGGAATTGTAGGAGTTGAGGCATTACATTTTGTTTGACTCAGTTCCAACAGATAAATATTGTGAAAATAGCCGATCTACAAGCTCACAACGCCTCACGTTGCGAGGCGTTGTGAGCTTGTAGATCGGCTATTTTCATTTTTTTTTGCCTCTTTCTTATTTTATTTGACAATTTGGCCGATGTTTGACCGGTTTTTATGTAAAGTTTGTTGACCTTTGATGCATTAATGGTCTTTTAAAAAACGAAATTGTTTAGATATTAAAACGGTCTTAAAAGTCCTTAAATTGTCACTTTACTGTCATCTGGGGGACCCCTCCAAAATCACGTGATGACCCCCCTGGGGATCCCGACCCACAGGTTGAGAACCACAGCCCTAGGCCAGGGGTCTTCAACAGGGGGTCCGGGACCCCTAGGGGGTCCTCAGCGTTACTACAGCGGGGGGCCACCAAATCTTTGTGTGATAGGATATTCTCTCTTTTTTTTTACATTAACTACTTGAACCCGAGCATCCTTTTTCTGAGGGGAACAAAATAGCAGATCTACAAGCTCACAACAACGCCTCGTGCTGCGAGCCGTTGTGAGCTTGTAGATCAGCTATTTTTGGCAAAGAGGTTTGGTGTATGTTACGAACATTCAGGGCATACTCACCCATACTCGCCTATCCCCATAAATGGAGACAAAGTCTGACAGTATAGAATAGCTAGAAAAGGAGATTCCTAAAACATACCTAGCTCTGACATCAAAACACTCCTTCTAGAAACCCCATATACGGAGATAACCGGAACCATCCAGGACTGACATCATAGTCCCCGGTTTGGGCATGACAGAAATAGCCAGCTCCATATGTGGGAATGCCTGACACCACCTGACATCACCGCCGTGATGTCAGGAGCCACCCTCAGTGGTATAAAACAAGCCGTATGTCAGGGTTGAACTAATCTCATCATCGGCATTAGACCCAGTCTTAACCCTTCCAGAGTGAACAACATAGACCCAATCAGGAATAGCTCATCAGACAATCCAGTGTCCTCGGCGACGCTCGAAGATCATCTTAACTCTCTCCAGAGTAGCAGGAGATTATCACGGATGGCATATTCAGGACGACTAGCTGGCCTTACAACCCAGCTAGGCCTTCACAGTGGCTCTTGAGTCCGGTTCTAAACAATCAGCCGATTATAAGTGTTTCAGTGTAGATGGAAAAAAAGAGCAGACCAAGTACAAAGTAAAAGGTGAAAGTATTGACGTTTTAAAGTGGTTAAATGTCTAAACATACAGTTGAATCCAACATGACAGTGATGTCAAACTAGTCTATGAAGCTATCTATATAATCTATGAAAATGTTTAATCTGCAACACAATTTGATACAATATGTAGTGGGGGTCCCTGCTTCATCTCTCTCAGCTAAGGGGTCCTTGGCCTGAAAAACGCTGAGGACCCCTGGTCTAGGCTCTGCACGCTACATTGAAGGCAGCGGTGGAAAGTAACTAAGTACTCAATTTACTCAAGTACTGTTCTTAATTACCATTTTGATGTATTTTTACTTTACTATTTCCAATACTTTTGCTTCTACTCCATTACATCTCAGAGGCAAATATTGTACTTTTACTCCACTACAATTATTTGGCAACTCGTAGCTCCAGAGAAGAAGGAGGACTCTGGAGGACCAAGGCAGCGAAATGCACACGAGGAGGAGGAGGAGGAGAAGTGTCAGGAGAAATTGTTTAGACATTAAAACGGTCTTAAAAGTCCTTAAATTGTCACTTTACTGTCATCTGGGGGACGTATGTATAATACGTCCCATTTAATGTATTTAATTTATTTTATTTTCCAAAAAAAATATTAAAAATAAATGAAAAAAGTTATCGAAAAAACACGGCCCCCTCGCATATTAGGAGGGCAGGGTGAGTCACCAGAACCAAGGACGGGTGTTTTTGACGAATCTAACATGTTAAAAATGGAGTTTGAAGTTATAATAGGTTTGTATAGGAAGGGGGCGTGTCTGATAAAATGAATATCAAATATCTAAATCCTGAATCAAGCAACTTAAAAATGGTCTGGGGGCTCACAAAAGCCTGAGTAGATGATAAAATGACCAAAAGTTTTTTTGAAAGTGAAATATCCCTTTAAGTTAACCCTCAAGCTCATAGCGCGGCACCGAGTGCCGCGCTATGAGCTTGCAGATCTGCTATTTTTGAAAAATCGTGACAATTTGTGCAAATCTTTGAATATACATATTTTTAATAGAGCCCGACCGATATGGATTTTTGTGACCGATACCGATAACCGATTTTAGAGAGGTTTGGATTATATCGGTCACCGATAACCGATATGCAACCGATATTGTGAAAAAAAGAGAAAAAAACAGAAAAGGCCTATTTTCATTCCAGCTAATAAAATTTGCTGGAATGAAAATAGGCCTTTTCTGTTTATTGTTTTTTTTACATTTACTCAAGTACTGTACTGTAAATGTTAAGTAAAATGTTGAGGTATTTTTTTTACTTCAATGGAGTATTTCCAATTTTCAACACTTTTAATTCTACTCCACTACATCTCAGAGGCAAATATTATACTTTTACTCCACTACAATTATTTGAAAACTTTAGTTACTAGTTACTTGTAGATTAAGATCTAGAATATTATAAACAAAACACCCACTTCAGCCCTATATACATTTCTGCCATTTGAAAATAGCAGATTTACAAGCTTGTAGATCTGCTATTTTCCAAAGATTTTTATACATTTGAAAACTTGTTAAACAGGACATTCTGCATAATGAGTAGTACTTTCTACTTTGTACTTTAAGTCAGAGTCCTGCAATCGTTTAACGGGTGAAAACGGGTGTAAAATATACTGACGGGCGGTTCTGAACTAAACGCGGGTAGGTAACATTTTATTGTGAAAATCAGAGAGCACCGTCTCCGCCCAAACAACGTCACTTGTGTAACTTAACACAGCACAACAGCATGGAGCACGCCGGTCAGTAATCTTAACTCTCAAAAACACATTGAACAACCTTCAAATTAAAACCATCTGACATGACAATGTAAACAATGACACATGCGTAGTGCGTATGTGCGCGTTCGCGCGTGTGGCTAAAGCTC
This sequence comes from Gymnoscopelus braueri, assembly GCF_963280865.1. Taxonomy (NCBI): domain Eukaryota; kingdom Metazoa; phylum Chordata; class Actinopteri; order Myctophiformes; family Myctophidae; genus Gymnoscopelus; species Gymnoscopelus braueri. Next base: position 5,106,708 of record NC_137611.1, read on the forward strand.
GCTCCTCCGTCTTCACTTGATTTCTGAACGAACCTGACCACTGAATGTAGCTCTATTGTTGAAGGCTGCTATGCTATCCTTTTCAACACACTTCAACACATGTGCACACATAGCACACTCGGTGCCGCGCTATGAGCTTGTAGATCTGCTATTTTTGAATAGCCAAAGAAATCTCAAAATTACACAGATGCGTTCCCGGTCTTAATGGGTTAAGTTAAATGGTGAATGTGAATCAAACATGAGAGCCTGGCCCTCTTGGGAAATAACGATGAATGTTGAAGTAATTATTCATGGAGGAGAGTTACAGATTGCTCGTAGCTCCAGAGAAGAAGGAGGACTCTGGAGGACCAAGGCAGCGAAATGCATACGAGGAGGAGGAGGAGGAGGAGAAGTGTCAGGAGAACACAACTCCTGCAACAACAACAGAAGCTTCTTCAAACGTGAGGCTTAGGGTTAACCATCTCCGCAGTATACTGTACATCACTATTGAAATTAACCACCACTTAAAAACCCACTCACGCACGTTGTTGTGTGGAGTCCCTCAGGACTCTATAATAGTGCATTTTCTGTTTTGGCTCTATAATATCTTCGCTGAGAAATAGGCAATCAAGCTTTACAACGCGTCGCACCGTGGCACATTGTAAGCTTATACGCCCTGCCAAGCCAAAGTGCAGTAAAGGCCTTTGCAGACAGGGTCTGTCAATCAGTTTTTACCGCATGCGAAAAGACGCACGAATCGAACTGGGTTCGATTGAAGAAAAAAACGCACCGCCGCAGCCACTTGCCGCACGGCAAATTCGGAGCCGGTGTGCATGAGGTCATAGAGAACCATGTGTTCATTTAACCCTTAAGACCTGAGGCGATTCTTAAAAAAAATCTAAATCCTAACAGTTTTTGGGGAAAAAAAATAATAAAAAAATCAAGATTTAAAAGAAATAGCAGATATACAAGCTCATAGCGTGGCACTTGGTGCCACGCTATGAGCTTCTATATCTGCTATTTTTGAATAGCCAAAGAAAGCTAAAGTGACACAGATGCGTTCCAGGGTCTTAATGGGTTAAAACATTTTCCGTTTTTTCCGTGCGAAAAATCGCACCCTGTCAGCAAAGGCCTTAACTACGGGGGAAAACAATCACTGAAAATTGGTTTAAAAGTGATTCAGCTGGTCAGCCAAATGAGATATCGGCATATAAGTGATATTACAATAAATTTATATCTGTTCTTGAGGTAATTGTTTATCCCCCAAAATCACGAAGGCTAATTTGACCTTTGGGATACACAAATAACTGGGTGTGTCCAAAAACGTAGTTACTGCTCTTTGGCTTGGCAGGAACAGATCAGCTACTTTCTGTGAAAGACGAAAATAGCTGATCTACAAGCTCACAATATGTTGCGCTGTGACACGTTTTGCTATTTTTTTGCTGAACGTTTGTCCCAGAAAAGGAATGGGGTTTAAGTTGTTAAAACTAGTAAGAGATTTGTGCAGGGATTATTAAAAGCGAATATCTTAGAATGTGTGTCGTGCTTGCATGACGGGCGTAAAAAAAAAGAACCAACATAAAAAACCTGGTACATCAGTCGGCATGTTATATGATAACATGCCCATCGGGGGTATTTCTCATGCACTGAAAACAGATCCTCACGACCGGCGTCAAAGCAAAATAAGCGGTAGGCTGCTATACAGATTTGGGACATAGAATATCAAAGAGAACCATCAAAGGCATGTGTGTGCACGCCTCGAAACACACGAGCGGACAAACAACTCCTCACACCAAAGCGGGCAAACCACAGGAAGCACCGTTGAATTAAGCAATATTACACGAGAGGGTGTGCTTTACCGTCATTATTGGCACGCCTGTGATGCGGTCAGGAACGAGCAGTGTAAGGTGCAAAGTCAGCCCCCTCTTGCTCCGGCAGCCAACCTCTCTGCACCATCTCTCTCACTCTTGAGAGCACGGGGTCCTTGGTTGTCCATGTGCGCACTTGCTCTGCTGTCACAAGTGTGATGTCTGATGTCTCCAACATGAGCACCCTCTCCTTTGGTGCAATGGGATCTGGGTTCCCCGGCAGGGGCAGACGGCTCAACGCATCTGCATTTCCATGGTACTTTCCTGCCTTGTAGACGATGTGGTACTCGTATGCCATCAAGGTTACAGCCCACCGTTGAATACGAGGGGACACTATCTGTGGAATTGCTTTCAGCTCATCAAATAGCGATAACAGGGGTTTGTGATCTGTCACAATAGTAAACGGCCGGCCAAATATGTACTTATGGAACCTTTTTACCCCGAAAATGACAGCCAGCCCTTCTTTGTCTAGTTGAGAGTAGTTCTTCTCAGCTGAGGTGAGCGTGCGAGATACAAACCCTATAGGTCTCTCAGCACCATTGGGCATGCGGTGAGAAAGTACAGCACCCACCCCATATGGCGAAGCATCACAGGACAGGACAATGTCTTTCTCTGGGTCATAGTGGACCAACACCTTTGCTGACTGCATCAACTGCTTTGAACGCAGAAAAGAGGCTTCCTGTTCCTCTCCCCACTGCCACTTGGTGTCTTTCCTGAGCAGCTTGTGGACGGGAGCCAGGACTGTAGATAAGTTTGGCAAAAACTTGTTATAGTAATTTAATAAACCTAAATAGGACTTTAATTCTGTCACAGTAGTAGGTGCAGGTGCGTCTTGTATTGCCGTCACCTTATCGTATACAGGTTGTAACCCTGTGGAGTCCACCCTGTGCCCCAGGAAAATCACTTCCTTGCTCATGAACATGCACTTATTCCTCTTCAAGCGCAATCCAGCCCTTTCCAATCTTTTTAGCACCTCCGTCAGGGTCTGAAGGTGCTCTTGGTCATTTCGCCCTGTCAAGAGGATATCATCTAGAAACACTGCCACATTCGGGATACCTTGCAATACCCCCTCCATAGTGCGCTGGAATATAGCAGGGCTTGAGGAGACCCCGAAAGGCAACACATTGTATGTAAACAACCCCTTGTGGGTGTTTATGGTCACATACTTTTTAGACTCCTCCTCTAAGGGGATTTGGTGGTATGCGTGGCTCATGTCCAGCTTAGTGAACTTTTGCCCCCCTGCCAGACTAGCGAACAAGTCCTCCACTCTAGGAATAGGGTATTGCTCTAACTTGGACACTCTGTTTACTGTCAGTTTATAATCCCCACAGATCCTAACACTGTTATCCGGTTTTAACACTGGTACTATTGGGGCTGCCCACTCTGCATATTTGACAGGCTGCATTATTTTCTGATGCACCAAGCGTTCAATCTCCGCTTCCACTTTAGCTTTCATGGCATATGGGACTGTTCTGGGTTTGAAAAACCTGGGGACGGCCTCTTTGTCCACATAGATTTTTGCTGGGGCCTCGTTAAGTCTACCCAATTCCTCCTTGAAGACCCTCTCATACTGACTGAGCACCCCTTGTAATTCACATTCTGCCCCCTGCTGTAAGTGATTTACTGCCCTCCAGACTATGCCCAGCTTTCTTATCCACTGTCTGCCTAGAAGACTGGGGCCGGTTCCTGGGACTACAACTATTGGTAGTGTCTTAACAGTATCTCCGTACTGTGCTGTCACTTTAAAAGTACCCAATGTCTCTACTGGTTGACCTGTGTAGGTTTTGAGCTTAAAAGGCCATGGTTTCAGTGGGGGTATTTTCCCTTCCCCCCACAGCTCTGCAAACTCGTCACTGTTCATCACTGTCACCCCACAGCCTGTGTCAAGTTCAAATGTCTTTGCTCCCCCATTCACAGTTAACGTTTCCCTGAAAGGCTCTTCTTTGGTGATCTCTGTTTCCTCCATATTATACATTGTGAAAAACACTTCCACATCATTTGACTCCTCTTTTTCCTCTTCTAGAGTGACATGATGTGCTGCCTGTGTTCTCCCTTGCCCCTCTGGCTTTCGCACTCCTCCCCCCTTAAACTTTTCAGGCCCTGCCGTCGAACTTTTTGAACGACACACCTTTTGAATGTGCCCCCTTTTACCGCAGCTATGGCATGTCTCCTGTATGAAACGACACTCGCTTGCTATATGCTGCTCACTGCCACACCTGTAGCACGCTCTTCGTTGATTACTCACTGTCCGTTGGCTCCGCTGCATTGCCATTTTATGCACAGTCTGGGGGGGGTCACCACATTGGGATTGCAAATCCTTTGCATCCCTATTCGCCGTCTCTATCGCCTGGGCAAGTTTCAAAGCCTTGTCGAACGTCAGCTCCGTCTCCGATAACAGTCTGCGTTGAATACGGTCATCAGCAATCCCGCAGACGAGTCTATCCCGCAACATGTCCTTCAGTTTGTCCCCATAATTGCAATCTTGTGCCAGCTTCCTCAGCACAGCCACATAGTCCAGCACAGTTTCCTCCGGTTTTCTGTTTCTGGAATTAAACTTGAAGCGTTGTACAATCTCGCTAGGTTTAGGATTGTAATGTTCTTTCAACAGTGCAACCAACTCATCAAACGTCTTATCCCCTGGCTTCTCGGGACTCACCAGATTCCTAATCAGGCTGTAGGTTTGACTTCCCACTGAACTCAGCAAGATAGCTTTCTTCTTATCAGCACCATCAATGTCGTTGGCCACAAAAAAGTAACTTAACACTTCACAGTATTCTTCCCAAGACTGGGTTTGACTGTTGAATGGAGCGGTATTTCCCAACATATCCGCCATAACGTCACTTTCTTCTGTACTCCTGCCGTTTTTTGTTGTCGTTTTTTTTTTTTTTTTTTAGTCGGTCACTTTTATCCTCGTCGCCATTTATGTAGTAACTTCACAGGACAACTCGTTGTTTCTAACGTGGATATTTATTCAGCTTCTCACAAGCAAACAAACACAGCCTCTTAGCTGGCCCTGAGCTGGTAACTAACTCACTTCCTGTATTTCCTGCATGTAGGTAGATCACTTCAAAGTAGGACTGAACTGCCCTCTGGTGGGCAGGCAGGGTAACCAATAAACATTCTAGATTCCCATTATTACAGTAATATTGCGATTATACAACAGTTACCAACAAAACACATCCAAATGTATTCATATTGTGGAGCAATTCATAATAAAAATGTTTCGCTATTATCCGTTTCCCTGTAAAGAGAAGAGTTTTTCACTGAGACATTAAATAGTCCCTGTAGCAGTGCTATGAGCCTGAGGCGCCGTCTCATCTACACAGCTGAGCTATCAATGCTTGCGCAGTGGAATGAATTCCAGTAGGCTATATGCTCCGTCGTACGACCGTGTCACGTGGCCAAAATAACTGATCTACAAGCTGACAACGCGACGCGTTGTGACGCGTTGTGATCTTGTAGATCGGCTATTTTCGCCGTGCGATACCTTCGTACGATAAAGTATAACATACACTGGACTGTTAACGAAATGGGAGTAATTTTACTTTAACACAGGAGGATATTTGTAACCTTCTAACCATTGATCAACCGTAAGTCCAAATTAACAACATAGTCCATTTTGCATAGCTGTTTGTTCTCCGGTGGCGGCGGTGGGACAGCGTGACTTCACAGCACAGCTGTGCCATATATGGTCTAATCAGGTGCGGACTGCAGTGCGGAGTGATTTATTAATGTGATTAGGCCCGTGCTATGATGCTGGTTTGAAGCACGGCTAGATGGCTATTTCAGCCAATCAGATTGCTTGGTCGGAACTACCTGTTGTATAATGGAGGATAAAAAACATCCCATCGGGGGAAGTTCTTCTTGCCAGACTTGACTCGGAGCGAGTGATAGCGAGAGTGAGGTTTAAAGCTTGTCCCCAACGGTTCCAGCCTCCACATCTAACGTTTACGAGCTGCAGTCTCACAACATTAGATCCGCGGCGATAACTACAGTAAAGCACATGTGGGACCAACATGCTATAGAGCGCCAAAAGCACTGCCATGGGCCCCGTGAAGCAGAGATCAAAGTAAACATCAAAGGCAAACACACAGGTATTTACACACACACACACACACACACACACACACACCCCACCCCCCCCCCCCCGGATTGAATTACAGCCACAGCAGCTCCTCCTATGAGAATGAACTGTACGGAACCACTGACTGACAAGAAGCAGCAATACATCAACTTTTACTGTGCATGGCACCCCTGTGTGTGTGTGTGTGTGTGTGTGTGTGTGTGTGTGTGTGTGTGTGTGTGTGTGTGTGTGTGTGTGTGTGTGTGTGTGTGTGTGTGTGTGTGTGTGTGTGTGTGTGTGTGTGTGTGTGTGTGTGTGCGTGTGTGTTGCTGTTAGTGACAGCCATAGCTCCTGCAGTTCTGATCACATTCCGGTCATGGACCTTCCTCAGGCATGACCGAAATATTACCTTTTTAATAATACAAGTGTTCTCTCTATTGAGCGAGTAAAGACAGTGTGCAGGTTTTCCGGTTTTATTGTATCGTCTGCTGTACCAACACACCTGTTCTTGAGCTTAAAGGACAACTTTGTTTATGTTTGTTTTAGCTTGTAATTAAAGTAAATAAAAGATGAGTGTTCATTTTTTTCATTTACTGCTTTCTATAGTTTTAGCAATTTTCACGATCTTTTTTATAGTAAAAAATTCAAAAATAAGAATTAAATAACCTATTTTTGAAAATACAAAATACGTTTACATTTGACAGTTACAAATGTTCGCTTGAAAAAAAAATTCAAACAAAATATATTCAAAGATTTGTCAAACTTTTCACGATTCTTCAAAAATAGCAGATCTACAAGCTCATAGCGCGGCACTCTGTGCCGCGCTATGAGCTTGTAGATCTGCTATTTTTGAATAGCCAAAGTATAAAATAAGGGGTATAGTAGTCCACCGAAAGTCCATCCCCCCCACCTTCTGAGAGCCTGTGACCTCCCTGCAGGTTTGTAAAAGTGACTATAACAGTTTTGCCCTCTCAGTCCTTTGAGCGAAAGAAGCACCGCCCCTGCTGGATCACTGCCCGTGCAGCATAACTGTCACACCATGACTTAGCCCCTCCCGTTTGTATACGCCTAGCCTACGCCATACTCGTATCTCCCGTATTGTTCAATAAAAAGCATTTTAATCAGATCGCCGGCCATTTTCTCCGATACTTTCAACCATGCGACAGTAATGGTTTTGATGCCAATACTTTTGTACTTTTACTCAAGTATTTTTTTATGCTGGACTTTTACTTGTAACAAGAGTATTTCTACATTGCGGTATTGCTACTTTTACTGTGTGTGTGTGTGTGTGTGTGTGTGTGTGTGTGTGTGCGTGTGTCTGAGCGTGCACTCACAAGCAGATAATAGGCAGCATCTATTAATAGAATAATATTATAAACTCATCTAGTCAGGTTAAAGTCACCAAACACACTACACTACAGTATTGTGTTTCACTATTCTCCCGATTTAAATAACAAGTATTGTAATAATGACACTAAACCAGTATAAAGTCTTACCTGTGTGTGTTCCCAGGCTGTGAGTTCAGATCCAGTTGCTGCCGGTCCCTGGATTCTCAGCTGCTGCCGATGTTACTTAGCCTGATAAACCCGTTATATTATTATACCTCTATGGGTAAACCCCCCTCCCTCCGGAAATCTCATTTGCATTTGGTTTCAAGAAGGAGGTGGTAGAGTACGCTGTGAAACAAAATGTGTGTCGCAAGTGTCGTATATTATGAGGCATTAGACCGCGTAATAGCAGGCTTTAGATGTAATAATATGGAGGAGAAGAGAAGCAGACAGACGTCAGGGTTTCCAGGTTCTAGAATCTCCAGTATGTTTATTCAGATTCAGCAACAAACAACCAGCATTCAGAGGAGCAGCCAGGAGCAGAGCCCCTGTTCCTCAGCCCTTCGGCCAAGGACTGCACTAGTCCTGAGTTAGCCCTGAAACATGACTGTCATACCATGACAGTCATGGTGCCGAGTCCCCCTGGTCTAAAGTTGTGTTCGATTTTTTCACATTGCCATCTCTCACATAAACATAAACGTTCAGATTTCAAATATAAAGTGCTTACCACCGAGCCACGGATGTTACAAGGCGATGCGGACCGCGATGAGTACCCGTATCTCCCGTATTGTTCAATAAAAAGCATTTTAATCCCATCGCCAGCCATTTTTTTTTTTTTTTTTTTTTGTTTTGTAATGTATCAGAGTGCAATACACCTCCCAACCATTAGTGTCGCATGGTTGAAAGTATCGGAGACAATTTGGAGAAAATGGCCGGCGATGGGATTAAAATGCTTTTTATTGAACAATACGGGAGATACGGGTACTCATCGCGGTCCGCATCGCCTTGTAACATCCGTGGCTCGGTGGTAAGCACTTTATATTTGAAATCTGAACGTTTATGTTTATGTGAGAGATGGCAATGTGAAAAAATCGAACACAACTTTAGACCAGGGGGACTCGGCACCATGACGCTTGTATACAAGCGTCATGTGAACCATGGCTAGTCCTGAGTTAGATTTTAGTCTCCCTCTTATAACACAATGGATCCACATTTGAATAGCCTACAGCCTGTTCATGTGGGTGGCTGTTGACCAAACAAATGGTAGTCTTAGGGACCAGTCGAAATTTACATAAGGGGGGGCATGGAGGAAATGTATGTGCCCTGATCTAAAATGCCATGACCCTCCCTTTGACAAAAAAAAAAATCAATGACCCTCCCCAAGTGATTACAAAAAAAAGAGTAACCCTCCCCGCCTAGAAATGTCACGATATATTGTGTCACGATATAGCCTATCGTGGTATTAAAATGTGATGATAGGTATTGTCATGATGTCATACTGTATCGTAATATTTTTTTTATTGTTTTTTTAATACAAAAAAAACACTTTCTTTTTTTTTGCCGGTGAAAGTTAGGAGTTTTTACTGTATGATATGAAATGTAAAGCTTATCATAATCATAGTAATTATTAATCATGTCCTCCATCATATTCAAGGTATTTTGGAGAGAAATGAAACAGACTCCAGTCAGTCACTTTCAGTTTAAAGCACTGCAGAGGGGAGGTGTTGTGTGTCAGCTGATGCTCGTTAATGTGACATGCATCTGCACTCTCAAATAGGCCTACATCTAATCTAAGATTGTATTATACTGTATCTGGTATTATAGATGTTTTTTAGCTGTTGGAAATAACTACGCTGCACTTGGTTGGTAAAGTCCAGATGACAAAAATATGAGGTTTGTGGAATTTATAGTTATGCAGTCTTATATTATATTATATTTGTTATATTAGTGTCTATCTGTCCTCTGAAACAATGGGTTTATAGTTAGTGAGAACTTCACTTCTCCATTAAGCTTGCACAAATGTATTTATTTGTGTGTACAAAGCACTTTGTAATTGTTTCTAACTTGCTTTATAACGTTATTTATAAGATGATGGCCAATGTTGATGATACATGAGAAAAGGACATTAATAATATATCATATCGATATCATGCCCAACATCATGTATCGTATTGTGAAATTCTTGACACCCCTAACCCTCCCCATCAAATACAACATGACATTTAAAACTGATATGTCCAATGTTTTGCTTTCCACATTGATTAGAACATTGCTGTAGTGTAGTCAGTCTTGTTAAATGCACAGTGTATCTGTAGTAGTGGTAGCAGAATGGATAGTGTTCTCATCTTACATGTGGGAAACCCATTGAATCCTGGTCAGATTGAAGAAAGTTGAATATTTGGTAACCAGTAGTTTAAAACTTTTGTCACTCTGCCCTTTTAATTATCAACTACAGTGACTACAACTACACTGTTGCCTACATAAAACAAATTAGGCTATCAATTATGGCCTGATGCTTCTGGTTTTACTTGTGGAGCTAGGCATCTATACACAACTGTCCATATAGATCCACATTAATCACATGCACAGAATTACTTCAAATGATTATGAATATCCAGTTATAGTAGGCCTATTTATAATGCATCTCTCCAATAACGCCTGTTGAAGTTTTGCTTAATTGTTCAACCACCATCGTTAAGACGCTGAATAGATTTGACTGGGTCGTTCACACTCGCTGTGCGTTGATGGCTTGTTAACGACCGTCATTGATTCTAAATAGACAAGGTGTTACTTGATTTGAATTCTTTGTATCCTTTGAAATGGAGAGGGGATATTGACCACTGTTCTGCTGTACTAAAAAGGTATATAAAAAACGGACTATTTTATCAATTCAAAATTGCATGACCCTCCCTTGGATTCAAAGTAAAATTAGCTGACCCTCCCTTGGACCAAAATTAGAAAGGCATGACCCTCCCCTATTTTCCTCCATACCCCCCCTTATGTAAATTTCGACTGGTCCCTTACCGTCTCCAGGTTAAACAAAGAGAAATGCTAAGTGTAGGCTACCCCCCACCCGGCTTGGTCATCCCTGAATACACTGTCTGTAGCTACTTGTGAAGCAAGCATATGGCTTTAGAGTACATTATGTTATGAGGGTTTTACTTGCATACTGTTCAGATACCACACAAGCTTCTTCCATTTGACGGAGTGAGGTTAGATGTTACTGGTGTGTTGTCTAACTGCGTTTTGCCCGGCGGGCGAGTGGGGAGAGAGTCAGCGCACTGAAGTCAAGGCACAGATAGTCTCGCGCATAGATCTATATAAGTGTATAAGTGTATATGTGTGGCAAAAAGGAAACGTTGGGGGGGGGGGCTTTTTTTTAAATATATATATATATATATATATATATATATATATATATATATATATAAGCTCATAGCGCGGCACCGAGTGCCGCACTATGAGCTTGTAGATCTGCTATTTTTGAAAAATATAGATTTTTTTTTTCCCCCAAAAAAACGGTTAGGATTTAGAAAACTTTTTTAAGAATCGCCTCAGGTCTTAATGGGTAAAGATAGGCAATAATACTATTGCACGGGCAAAACAATCAACCCAGAACAATGTAAAAAGTAGATATGTGCTGAACGTTCAGCATCGTTGCAGGTTATTTATTTTTGCTCTCTTGTGCAGGTTATGGAAAAATGTGCAGACTCACCAGAACCAGAGGCTTCGTGCATCACCCTACACCCTGGCTTCTATGCAGTGTGCCTGAGCCCATGGCTTCAGCAGCACGAGCACGACAACATGGTTCAGCAGTACGGCCCCTTTGATCAGAATTTCACAGATGAGGAGTGAGTATGAATAACGATTATATTTCTGTAGCCGTTGTTGTTGTCCATTTCCTCTTGGTATCAAATCAATGCTTGTCAAACCATTTCACCTTTTATGATGTCATCAAAATACATATAAGTTCTGTCCCAATTCAAGATCTTCATTGTTGTCTTACGTTGCTCTTATTCACTTTGATTGATTGATTGAATATTTTATCAGGCAAAAATGTAAAACAGCACAGTTACATTTAAAATACTTTGTCTAAAACATGGGTCTTCAACGTTTTTCAGGCCAAGGACCCCCTAGCTGAGAGAGAGATGAAGCAGGGACCCCCCACTATATTGTATAAAATCGTGTTGCAGATTCAACTTTTTCTTTTTCTAAAACTACAGTTTTTTCCTCTACAGTACCATACCTCTTTGCCAAAAATAGCAGATCTACAATATAGCAGATCTCACAACGCCTCGCAGCGCGAGGCGTTGTGAGCTTGTAGATCTGTTATTTGTGGCTAAAGTTCTCCTCAGAAAGATCTACAATATAGCAGATCTCACGTTGTGAGCTTGTAGATCTGTTATTTGTGGCTAAAGTTCTCCTCAGAAAAGGGATGCTAGGGTTCAAGTGGTTAATGCAAAAAAAGAAAAAATCATATCACACAAAGATTTGGCGGCCCCCCTGTAGTAACTCTGAGGACCCCCTAGGGGTCCCGGACCCCCTGTTGAAGACCCCTGGTCTAAAAGGTCCATTAAAAAAAGTCCTTGCGGTCTTGTTTCCAATGAGGTCCTTGGTATTCAATTCATAGTCATATATATATATATAGTGGCACTACAGTTCAAATATCAACACAAAAATACAGAAAAAGATAACAGTATGTAGGCTACAAACAAAAAGCAGGGAAAAAATAAATAAAGCTATATGTACAAAAAAAGGGCGGGGGGGGGGGTCATCTGTCTAACGCATACATGGGCAACTGGCGGCCCGGGGGCCACATGCGGCCCCCACCTGCACTTAATGCGGCCCGCAGGCTAATCGAATATATTCAGCTGTTACAATACCAAACATGACCCGCTTGAATTACTTCAGTCTATATTAGTAGCTTAATGACTAGAATAAAAATTCTATTGTCTTTTTTTATGTCCAATGTATTTGTATTTAAGTTCAAAAAGTTAACTTAATTATAACTAAATGCATTTGAAATCAAATTAAAATGTAACTTTTCAGGATTCCAAAATAGCAAAAAAAAAATCAGGATTCCAATTCAAAAGTAGCAAAAATAGCCGATCTACAAGCTCAAAACGCGTCGCGATGCGACGCGTTTTGAGCTTGTAGATCGGCTATTTGTGCTACTTTTGTGTGACAGAATGGCGAAGTACGGCATTAATTTACGAAAAAAGTTAAAATAGGGAGATAAGAGGTGTCTGCCCAACAGTATATGCAATGTGACCCTCTGGAGTGAGTGTGGAAATACAGTGGCCCTCTACAACATCATCAAAGTTGCATCATCACCCCTGGTCTAACGGGAAAATAGTACTACCTCCTTTTTTGGCCTCCTGAAAGGTGAATTTTCAGGGCTGTTTTAAACGAGCCCAGTGAACTGTACTTTTTGAGGGATCACTATGTATGTGCATGTTGCATGAGTTGTTTTTATCTCATTTTCGCATTCATGTCGTTGATTCTGTTTAGACGTTACCGGCACACAGCATACCGGTCCTTCGCGAGATGGTGTTGGTTTTACCTGGGGAGAAACGTCCGCGTTGTCATCCCGTCGTGTGCGGTCAACAAAATAAAAGCTTCCTTCCCATCGGGAACCACAGGCGTCTGGCTGCCTCCACTGCAAATGGAATGATTTCTTTTTTTCACAAATAAATGACGATAATGAACAGAAAACATGCTTTATTTTTCAGTTAAGATATTTATATTCTACAAAAATGTCTTCTAAATCCGAACTGTTTTTTGAAAAAACGTATGTTGCTATGTCAGTGGTTCTCAAACTTTTTCATGTCAAGGACCCCAAAATGTATATGTATTTGGCCGTGGACCCCCATCTCAAAATATTCAGTTCCAGGGACCCCCCAGAAGCAAAGACTTGAGGTACAAATGTTCGCTTTAAAGATATATATATTCAAAGATTTGCACACATTTTCACAATTTTTCAAAAATAGCAGATCTACAAGCTCGTAGCGCGGCACTCGGTGCCGCACTACGAGCTTGTAGATCTGCTATTTTTGAATAGCCAAAGTCTAAAATAATGTTGTTTTTTTTTAGCTCAAATCAAAAAATTACACAGATGCGTTCCAGCCAGGTCTTAAAGGGTTAATAAAACTTTCGGGCAAGTGGAGTCTGCTTCCAGGTTGCAAGTGCATTCTGTCTTCATACAATATTATAGGCTCTTTATGAAGAACAATGATACCTTTTTACTAGCAGTTGCACTCATTCTGTTTTTTCAAAGTGACTGTTGCCACTGTAGCTATTGATTGGATTTCACATGAATTTTGTTCTACAAGCGCAAATTTCACCCATCATTTTATAATGGAAAAGTTACTTTTCTGGCAAGTGGGCATGCCCTTTGTGCAATTAGAACATGATCATCATGTTCTAATTGTACAGGTTGTGACAATACGACAATACGATAGGCCTATTGTCACAATATCGATAGAGGTATTTGGTGAAAGATAAGTTCTATTGCCCAGACCCATTTGAAATAACATTTTAATTTACTGTCATGCCACCTAGTGGCCCACCCCTCATGGGATTATATGACACCTTTTCAGCAATCCTATCAACACCCCTCAACTCAAACCTAACCCTTTTAGGTTCAGGATGTAGCCTAATATTAAAACTGCCATTGCACATTGTAACCACAAGGTGGAAACATAGGCCTATAAAACTATATTTCATTCCTCCCCACAGTTACCACCAGTGAGTGCATCAAAATGCTTTACTGGAAACATCTACAGCAAATGTTCCCCAAATGAAGCTTCAATATTCATGAAAAAAAAGGTACAGTGAGTTGACCTGGATGTATTTTGAATGAAGTTTGATTTTGGCAAAAATCACAGTCACAACTGTTTTGGTCTATATTGAGATCACTTTATTTAATACTTATTTTGTAAACATCATAGATTTATCAATTAGATTCTTTGTTTGTCATCATCCATCTTTTCCTACGACTGGTCAATCCAGCCATCTCTTTTCAGTAGTGGTGGAAAAAGTACTCCCATTTTTTACTTAAGTAAAAGTATCAATACTGCAATATAGAATTCAAAATTTACTTGAGTAAAAGTACAAAAGTATTGGCATCAAAATGTACTTTAAGTACCAAAAGTAAAAGTACTAATTATGCAGAATGTCCCATTTCAAGTTTTCAAATGTATAAAATTATTTTGAAAATAGCAGATCTACAAGCTCACAATGTGTCGCATCGCGACGCATCTACAAAGTAACTAGTAACTAAAGATTTCAAATAATTGTAGGGAGTAAAAGTACAGTATTTGCCTCTGAGATGTAGTGGAGTACAAGTAAAAGTATTGGAAACTAGAAATACTCAAGTAAAGTACAAATACCTCAAAATTGTACTTAAGTACAGTACTTGAGTAAATTTACTTAGTTTACTTTCCACCACTGAATCCAGCCATCTCTTTTCAGTGGTTGGTTGAGTGTGTGACTGTGACTCATCTATTAGGTTTATTAACCTTGGCATACAGGTCAGAGGTCATGGTCGTGGTGTCTCTGGTCTGGTTGGTGGTCACAGCTACAGAGGGATTCTGAAGTAAAGAGTAGATGGATGGTGAAGAACCTTCAGGTCCAGGATCCTCCTGACCATTAACAGGTCCTGGATTCCCCATTGCTGGAATCTATAGAGCAAAAACACATCCTTTGACTTTCTTTCATAAAGTTTACCGTCACTCACCACCCCCCCCCTCCCGCCTTTTTATATACAGTGTATTAAAGAGAGTTCACCCCCCAAAAATTGTTTTTTTTCTATCGATTAGTCACCCCATGGGGATTTTTTTTCCCACATTCCTAAGCCGATGATATGATGACTAGCGGACCGGTAGGCAGCGGTTCCGGTAGGAGATACAAAGGAGACTCTTAGTGTCTCCTACCGGAACCGCTGCCGGTCATCAAATTATTGTCTTAGGACTGAGACAAAAACAAAAAAATATCCATGAATTCAAGTCTCCATGTGATGACTAATCGATAGAAAAAAGGTCATTTTGGGGGTGAACTATCCCTTTAATCTGTGTACTGTAACTAACTTTTCTTCAACTTTAAACAAAAACAGTATTTAAATGCTTCCCAGTACAACTGGCAAAGCTCAGGCAGTGATGATTAAAAAGTAATTTAACAGAGTCTTACCTGAAGAGAACCATATATTGGATTTGTCATGTATATTCTTGCATTCCCTGAAAAAAAGAAAATGGGTGCCAGTCAATTATGAATATGACCACTTTCTTTAATTTATTCACCCTCTTATAATAAGCCTTAATTTAGTGTTTTCAAACTATGCTAGAAAAAAAACTATGCCTTCATGTTACTGCATTCACTTGCTACAGTATAGGCTACCTGTTCATCATGCCTTGAAGAATGGTGAAAAGTACACGCTGGAACTTACATTTGTTATAAATGCAGACAGCGATGAGAGCAGCTCCACATATGCCAGCCAGTGCAGCCACGCATCCCACAATAACGTATGGCAGTATTGACCTACGACCTGTGAACACACAAGAGCCAGATATGACTAAATGTTTTTGATTCTTGATTTGACACATTTTCTGACAAAAGATATTAGTAAAATGACCTCCCTCTGTGTGTGTGTGTGTGTGTGTGTGTGTGTGTGTGTGTGTGTGTGTGTGTGCGCGTGGGGGGGGGGGGGGGGCACACAACAACAGCAATGGCAGCGGCAACATTGGACTGAGCTGAGACTGCTTGGGAAGGCCGCATGTCTCCCTGCTGCGGACCATTTGGTAAGTCCCTATAACATACTAGCATCATGTCCAGGGTGTGTACTGTGTACTTGTCAGTGGTGGAAAGTAAGTACATGTACTCAAGTACTGTACTTAAGTACAATTTTGAGGTATTTGCACTTGAGTATTTCCAATGTCCAATACTTTTACTTCTACTCCACTGCACCTCAGAGGCAAACATTGTACTTTTACTCCACTACAATTACTTGAAAACTTTAGTTACTAGTTACTTTGTAGATGTAGATTATTATTACAAAACATACATTAACCACTTCAGCCCTAAATACATTTGGGCCATTTGGTCCGATCTACAAGCTCACAATGTGTCGGGATGCGACGCATTGTGAGCTTGTAGATCTGCTATTTTCAAAGGATTTTCTTTTACATTCTGCATCATGAGTACTTTCTACTTTTGGTACTTTTAAGTACTTTTGATACCAATACTTTTGTACTTTTACTCAAGTAAATTTTGAATTCCGGACTATTTCTACATTGCAGTATTGATCCTTTTACTCAAGTAAAACATTTGAGTACTTTTTCCACCACTGCACTTCACCTCCTGAAATTGTCAGTTCACCTTTTTGCTGCCAACCTCAGAATAATGGCCGGTACTCTTGTTTTGAACGTATTACTAACAAAATGTATTACTTTTTTTTAAAGTGAAACATGTTTCACCTGAATCCAGTTGACACATCAGAGGTGTAATCTGCTTGCTGTCGTTGCTCCTGCTGACCTGGTTGCTATGGTTACAGAAGACGACTGACCCCTCATCAGACAGGTAGACAGAGAGGTGACCGGTGGAGGTTGTGACCTCTGAACTCTCCCTTCCTCCCTGCTGAGAGCAGTGATGGTTGTTGTCACATGTAAAGGTATTTGTAACAGAGGAGTTGTGGCTGCTGCAGGTCACTGTCAGGTTACAAGAACCAGGGCTGGACAACACTGGGACCACGGCCAGATGTACTGGAGACACTGGATCTGAGAATGAAGTAGGGTAGTGGACATGAAAAGGTTTGAGGACCACTGACATAGAAACATACGTTTTTTCAGAAAACTGTTAGGATTTAGAAGACATTTGTTGAATCCCCAGAGGCAAAGATTTGAGTTACAAATGTTCGCTTTAAAAAAACATATATATTCAAAGATTTGCACAAACTTTCAAGTAAAAAAAGAAAAAGCAGATCTACAAAGCTTGTAGCACGGCACTCGATGCAGCGATATGAGCTTGTATATCTTTTTTAAAGGCCAAAGAAATCTAAAAATTACACAGATGCGTTCCCGGTTAGGAACATTAGAAACATGAACCTACCTTGAACGATCACATTGTACTGTGAAACGGGGATATCTTCGTATTTAGACGCTATTGCTTGGTAAAGTCCACTGTCTTTTTGCTGTAGATTCTTCAATAGCAAAGAATAATTTTCCAAAGAAAAATGTACTCTTCCTCCTTGGTAGTTTGAATGCACTGAAAGTGTATTTTACAATGTTCTTGGCGTTGAATTGCCACATAAGTTCTTCAGGGTCTTGTTGTATCAGCTCAGGTCTCTGGATGAGTAGAAGTACATCCTTTCCCTTCAGAACGTGCTCTTGTTTCACATCACTGGACACCACTGGAAATGAATTATTACACATTGTTATTTTTTACATGTTGATGAATTGAATACATAGGACCCCAATGGAAACAAGACCGCAAGGACTTTTTCTGTGTTATCCTTTTAAGACCCAAGTGTTTGACTGTACTCGTGCGGTTTAGCATTTTTGGCTAATAAAATATTCAATCAATCAATCAACTCAACATCAAAATAATAGCAATGATATAATAAACAATGTATAAGATATAAATAAACTAATTGTCAATCTCCCAACTATTAGTATTTCAGCTGAGGAAAAATAAATAAGGTAAAGCCATGTTTCAATTAGGCTTCATGGTTATGTCTACACTTCAACTATACAACGTTAACAACCAAATATATATTATGAATATAAATATATACATAGCAGTGGTGTGAAGTAACTAAGTACATTTACTCAAGTACTGTACTTAAGTACAGTTTTGAGGTATTTCTACTTTACTTGAGTATTTCCAATTTCCGATACTATTACTTCTACTCCACTATATCTCAGAGGCAAATATTGTACCACCTCCACTACAATTATTTGAAAACTTTAGTTACTAGTTACTTTGTAGATTTGGATTATTATTACAAAACCACTTCAACCCTACATACATTTCGGCCATTTGAAAATAGCCGATCTACAAGCTCCCAATGCCTCGCATAAGATTTTTATACATTTGAAAACTTGAAATGGGACATTCTGCATAATGAGTACTTTTACTTTTGGTACTTTAAGTACATTTTGATGCCAATACTTTTGTACTTTTACTCAAGTACATTTTGAATTTCTGACCTTTACTTGTAACAAGAGTATTTTTTTATATTGCAGTATTGATACTTTTACTTAAGCAAAAAATGGGAGTACTTTTTCCACCACTGGCTTCATAATAATAATAATAATAATCCTTATTTATATAGCACCTTTCATGACATAAATGCAGCTCAAAGTGCTTTACAGGGTGAAATACATAAAATGTAATAAAGCGAAAGTGCTTTAAAGAAAAAGCAACACAAATCAACAACAAAGCAGAGAAAAAACATCAAAGCAGTTTCATGGTTATGTCTACACTTCAATAGTACGTTTCAACAACAACGTTAACAACCAAATATATATTCTGAATATAAATAAATATATAGATAGGAGTTCATCATACCTGAAGCTATGCATATGAGGAGTCCCACGACCTTAAAAGCAGACATTCTCAACGCCATGCAAGCTGCTCTCTGTGTAGAAGACTGCGTGTAGAAAGGAAGTACTATGCACTTTCTCTTCTCTTAAGTGCATGAATCGGTAGCCCACAGAGCTTTGTCCTGTTTGAACCTCAACTTCTGGTTGTTGCACATTGTCTTTGTATTTGGAACTAGTTTTTGCAAAAGCAGTGGTGGAAAAGGTACTCAAATGTTGTACTTAAGTAAAAGTATCAATGCTGCAATGTAGAAATATTACAAGTAAAAGTCCAGAATAAAAAAAATACTTAAAAGTACAAGTATTGGTATCCAAATGTACTTAAAGTACCAAAAGTAAAAGTTCTCATTATGCAGAATGCCCCTTTTCACAAGTTTTCAAAAAAAGAATCTTTTGAAAATAGCCGATCTACAAGCTCACAATGCGTCACAGCGCGACTAATTGTGTGCTTGTAGATCCGCTATTTTCAAATTGCCAAAATGTATAGGGCTGAAGTGGTTAATGTATGTTTTGTAATAATGATCAAAATCTACAAAGTAACTAGTAACTCAAGATTTCACATAATTGTAGTAGAGTAAATCTACAATATTTGCCTCTGAGATGTAGTGGAGTAGAAGTAAAAGTACTGAACATTGGAAATACTCCAGTAAAGTAAAAAATACCTCAAAATTGTACTTAAGTACAGTACTTGAGTACATGTACTTAGTTACTTTACACCACTGATTATAACCAATCCTTAAACCAATAGGTCCTACTTCTGGTTGTAAGGGATTTTGATAGACCTTAATGACAGAATGTTCTGGGACTGCCCGCGGCAAATGCCCGCGGTTATTTCTTATCTTGGTTATTTATCTTATGTTTATAGATCACAGACGTTTTTTTTTTCCATTTTTGTTTTTAGTTTTAGTTTTTAATATTAAATAAATCAGGACCCGGGACTCCGGGGGGCCCGGGCCGTCAGATCACATGGACCTATATTTTATTAGAATTAGACGCACTTTGCGTGCTCCGCCTCTCCGCGGCCGCCTCTCAGCAACTTTCCCAGAGATTCACCAGCTTACATGGAACTGCAAATATATTTGAAGCACCCCAATACACTGTTGGAAGCTCACCCTAACCCTAAAACCGAAATAAAGTAACACAAAAACGAACACAATCCACCCAAAACCATTTTATTATGTTATGCTATTATGTTATGCTTATATATAACTTGTGCAAATCAAATAAATCAAATTACAGGTTAGATACAGGGTAAAGGTAAGACAGTATAATAATTGTCACAAATTAGAAATCTTTGCAAAGGAAATATTAGATTTTTTTTCAGATGCAGGTGCGTTGGACAGTGGCAACTGAAGCAATCATGAACAAAGTATTTCATGAACAAAAATCCAGCACAATGGCCCGGATTCATAAAGGGATTTACGACCATATTTTGTACGTACCGGCATTTAGGGCAAATCCTACACCTGCAGTCGGATTCATAAAAGTTTTTTGGTCTGTGTTTTGTGCGTCAGGTGCGCACGTTCTCAGGTCAGCCCCGAGGCTGTCTTACCAGGGCTGAAATGTGCGTATGTCTTTAGAATGCTTTATTCTTCATGCCAAAATCAATTACAAAAGTGGCAAACCTCAAATAAAATATATATGTGCCCAACATTTGTCAAAACATATATATAAAAAATAAAAAATTAATGTCAAACGATGTATTGCTTGTAGCCTATGCATAATATAGACATGATGTAGATTCCACCGTAATAATGAAAATAGGCTATCATGCCTTAATGAAACTGCGGAGGATTGACGCACCTGTCCGTGCCGCGGTATTCATTTGTAATAGCCTACTGTAGGCTACTCTACTGTATATTGATCACATGAACGCCACACACAACAGCCTAATACATTTTACCATGGATGAAAGCTGTGTCCAGAAGATTTCCCCATTCCGACGTAGGACAGTGATATATTAATCAAAAATTAACTAATTTAATCAATAAGTAATCAATAAGCTCTGGTCCATAATCGGATAGCAGCTTGTATGCTGGATTTCATCATCTTTTTACCTTGGTAAAGGTGCGCAATGTTCATTAGAAAAGGCTTATATATGTCCTTTCCACGTTTTATTAGCCTTTTATTTGGTAATGGGGTTAAACCTTGTAAACTTCTTTATTCTCATTACACATGAGCATTTATTACGTGATCCGCTTCCAGACAGAACAGTAAGTTGTCAAGGCGATATGACGCCGCATCTGTTATCTTTAGACGAGGCGGAGTTGAACTTCAAACTTTCATCAGCGTTGCCAGATGTTGTGAGAGAAATAAGCAACCAGGTCTAGGAAAACAAGCCCAAAAGAAGCAACTGGCACTTAGGCCATTATAAGCACTTTAATTAAACCGTTGTGAGCTTGTAGATCTGCTATATAAAAAAAAATCTTGTAAGTAATCAATAAGCTCTGGTCCATAATCGGATAGCAGCGTTCCACTTGTATGCCCTGGATTTATTTTCATCATCATCTTTTTACCTCGGTAAACGTGAGCAATGTTCAGTAGAAAAGACTTATGAAATATCCTTTCCAGGTTATTAGTCTATTATTTGCGGGCGGGGTTAAACCTTGTAAACATTACACATTACGTTCAGCTGATCTATCGTGCAATAGTGGGACTCGCTTCCAGACAGATCAGAATGATGTTCAAGTTCTCTGTCAGTGTCAAGGCAATGCGGCCGACATCTCTAAGTTTGTACGAGAAGTTAAACTCCCAGATTTTGTGAGAGAAATAAGCAACCAGGTCTATGAAAATAAGCCCAAAAGAAGCTAGCCATATGAGAACTGTCTGTAAACCTATATATATATATATACTGTATACATTGGAGATAGCCGATCTACAAGCCAATCTACAAGCTCAAAGCACTTCGTGATGCGTTGTGAGCTTGTAGATCTGCTATTTTCAAAACAAATCTTGTAATAAAATGTGGAATATTTGGAATATTTTTTAAACATTCCAACAACACAAATCTGGTAAGGGGCTCCAGCTGGCACAACACATTTTCAGATGGGGCTTATAGGGATACATTAGCCTACATATTAACTTGGGGGTCCATGACATTAAAATATTTGAGAACCACCGGTTGAAATAATTGAACAATTGTGAAGCACGCCCAAATAATCAACTACACTTTAGAAACAAGCCCAAAAAACCGCACCCCACAGCTACCAATATTTACAAGCAACTTTACAGAAAGATAAGCCCAAATTCGCTTATAATAAGCGGACATGGCAACACTGCGCCGTAAAGTGACAGATCTGATCAGAGAGAAACTGCTGAGTCACGGTTCACGCCTTTTATGGTGCAAAATGGGGCGTGGAGCAATGTAAATGAACCTCTCGGGATTTTCACGCCCATCTGGCTGTCATTCTGGGTCCCTTATTGTTCTCCCTGTATATACTACCGCTGGGAGAACTCATCGCCGATCACGGAGTGAACTTCCATTTCTATGCTGATGATACCCAGCTGTATCTTTCAGTAGCTCCAGACGACCCCTGCGCTCTAGACCCATTGTTGACCTGTCTGTCCAGTATAAAATGCTGGATGAGTGAGAACTTTCTTAAGCTAAATGAGGATAAAACAGAAGTTCTCATAATTGGCTCCAGTGAGCAGAGAGAATCAATAACAAGTAGACTTGGTAACCTGGCTGTAGAAAGTAACACCACAGTAAAGAACCTGGGGGTGATTATCGATTCTGAATTGAATTTCAATACACACATTAATCATGTCACCAAGATTGCTTTCTTTCATCTTAGAAATATTGCGCGAATTAGAGACTATCTGTCGTTAGACGATGCAAAAACGCTGATCCACGCTTTTGTTTTCTCTCGGCTTGATTACTGCAACGCACTCTACTCTGGCCTGCCAAAGAAAACAACTGACAGATTACAACTTGTTCAAAATGCGGCAGCCAGAATTTTAACTAAAACCAGGATGAGAGAACATATCACTCCAGTTCTTGCTTCACTACACTGGCTCCCGGTTGTTTTTAGGATTGATTTTAAAATTATTTTAATAGTTTATAAAGCTCTAAATAGTCTGGCACCCTCCTACCTCTCTGACTGCCTAGAGAGATATGTTCCAAACCGGGCCCTCAGGTCTTCAAGTGCTGACCTGCTCGAGGTGCCTACAATGACATATAAAAAATACGGTGAAGCAGCATTCTGCTTTTACGGACCGACAGTGTGGAATAAACTCCCATTACACTTAAGACAGGCAGCCTCTGTCGATAGCTTTAAAGCACAGCTCAAGACCTATTACTTCACTCTTGCTTTTAGCTGATTCTTTGGTTGATTTTTAATTCCTCACTGTATTCCCTATTTTAATGTTGTTTTATGCCTTTGCTTTTGCCTTTGCTTTTATTTTATTTTATTTTATTTTTGTTTGCTTTATTGTTAAATTGGTTCTAACTGTAATTGTATTCTTGCTCTGTAAAGCACTTTGAGCTGCATTTCATGTCATGAAAGGTGCTATACAAATAAAGTTTATTATTATTATTATTATTATTATTATTATAATATAGAGCTGGTCGTACGCACGTCTCTGTGATATACGAACCCCTTTGGGAATTGCACGTCCGTTTGTGACTACCAAAATACGACCTACCTTTACGAACTTTATTTACCCCATATTTACGACCCTCGTTATGAATCGGGGCCATTGCTCTTGCTCAGCAGCATCAGCTTTTATTCAAATTGACAGACGTTTTGGTCCCATCAGTGTGTTGTTCACAAATTAGAAAGGAAATAAAAAATACAATAAAATTCCCCATCAATAAACCACAGACAGTCAGGTAACAGGAACCGGGGCTGGAGGACACTGGGGGCCTTGCCGGGCGTAAGGCTTCTGGGTCTGCCGGGCGTAAGGCTGCTGGGTCTGCCGGGCCTAAGGCTGCTGGGTCTGCCGGGGTCACTGCATCTGGAACAAACATCAAGGTTTTTATTTAACATTTTAAACCCTTTATACTTCTTTGAACTTGGCCTCCTCCTGTCTTTCCTCTACACCAAAGCTCTTAGCTAAAAAAGAGCTGATCTACAAGCTCTTGTGAGCTTGTACATATAGATGTAGGCTACTATCTTTTACTAGGGTTTGTGTGCGCTCTGTTTTGGGGGCAGTATAATGTTAATGTTTATCAGCCGTCTAAAAGTGAAGAAAAGGCTGCACACTGCACACAGCCACTTGCAGGATAATTTAACCATTAAAACCGAGAACGCATCTGTGTAACCACTTTAACCATTATTTTATACTTTGGCTAATCAAAAATAGCAGATCTACAAGCTCATATCTGCTATTTTTGAATAGCCAAAGAAATAAAAAAATGACACAGATGCGTTCCCAGTCTGAATGGGTTAATGATAACCAACGTTTTGACCTGGAATGGTCTTCATGAGGGATTGAATGTTTAGCAGCAATTGAATGGTTCACACAGCACTGATGTTTATTGCGTTTCTATTTTATTTCCAGTCTATGCCGTACACACACTGACACAGCAGTGGTACCAGTACAGCTTGTTGCTAATGGACTAATACATTTATTAGCTTAACCCACCACACAACAACACTGGCATTTTATATTTCCATTTTATTTGGAGGTATTTGGCCTACATGTGTCCTAACCAGCTGACACGTGGTTCTCCAAATGGGGAAAAGGAACTCATGCTGCAACATTCTATTTTATTTATTTAGAAATTTCACTAGAGGATAAGCTCCTTGCCATTGAGATGGGGCTTATGGAGGGGGGGGCAAACTTTCTTTTACATTTCTCTTCATTCTCTCTATTTTCTCTTATGTTTTAGTGAAGAGGAAGAAAAGAGAAGCTAACCCCAGATGCACCAAACCGTCTTAACATACAAATCTGTTCTCGCCCACGTGCTGAATGATTTTCTCGATCACTAATGTTAAGAATGTGATTTATATAGCACATAGAATAGGCTGTTATTACCTTACTTTTTTCTAAAAGCTTCTAAAACAGGCATTTTAAGTGTACTTGTATTGGGAAATATTTTCATAACTATTATACAATTTGATTGTGTCAAAGCAGAGGGCATTTTGTTGCTTAAGCATAAACTTCCATGTTTTGGATTAATTAAAAGGAACCTACCTTCAACTGTCACATTGTACTGTGCAACGGGTATGTCTTCTGATCCTATTTCTGCTATTGCTTGGTAAAGTCCACTGTCACTTTTTTGTAGATTCTTCAACAGCAAAGAATAATCGTCCAAAAAAACAACCCTTCCGCCTTGGTAATTTGGATGGATTCTTTTCTTTTTGTCTCTGAAAGTGTATTTTACAATGTTCAAGGCGTGGAATTTCCACCGAAGGTTTTCAGCGTCTTGCATCAGGTCAGGTATCTGGATGTGTAGACGCACATCCTCTCCCTTCAAAACATGCTCTTGCTTCACATCACTGGACACCACTGGAAATAACAAAATATTATCAGTATTATACACAAAATGTTATACTATAAAGTATAAAACAAAATGTTATACTATAAACTTTAGAGTATAACATTTAGTTTTACCCTTTAGAGTCTAAAGGGTAAAACTAAATGTTATACTCTAAAGGGTAAAACAAAATGTTATAGCCTACTATAAAGTATAAAACAAAATGTTATACTATAAAGTGTAAAACTAAATAAAAAAGTGTAAAACTTTACTGGAGTATTTCTAATTTTCAGTACTTTTACTTCTACTCTACAATATTGTACTTTTACTCCACTACAATTATTTGAAAACTTTAGTTACTATGTAGATTTGGATTAGTATTACAAAACATACATTAACCACTTCAGCCCTATTATAGGGCTGAAGTAAAAACAAAACAAAAAAGTATATAGGTATAAAATAAATGTATATAGTCTATATACATTTCGGCCATTATTGAAAATAGATCTAGTACATATGTTACAGGTAGATTGGCATTCCAGGTAGATTGGAAAATAAGCGCTTGTTTTCACCGCCCGTCCGCCCCCCAGGCAATTCTGTAGAACCAACGCCAGAGGGCAATGCAAGCCACACATGAGTCCCACTCCACACACGCACGCATGCACGCGTACAAACGAGCACGCACACACGCATACGCGCACATGCACGCGCGCGCACACACACCCGCGAACAAGGGGGCGAGCCTGAGGAGGCGGGGCTGGCGGGCTATGTTAGTGCAGTGAGTGATGGCAGTTGGGGCAAACCATGGCGGGGCAAACGCAGTCCCCACAACATAATTTACGATTCTGTGCCTATCGGTACATAACTCGGACGGCGCTTAGTCGACTAGGAGACCATCGGCCGGTCGTCGCGGGCACTCGCGCCTGGAGGCGCTCGGGCGCGACTCCTTGGCCTCAAGGTCTCCTTAGTCGGCGCGCCTCTGTCATGGTCCAAAACTATACTTTATCGGCGAAAAAGAATAGTCCGCGGTTGTTTGAAAAAGTAATGTCCCGAGCGGGAGTCAAACCCAGACTCCCAGTGATAGTGGATGGGGAGTCCAATGATTATCGAAGTGCGCCACTGAGGCCAGTATGTATGTATATTCATGTTGTCGTTGTCGTCGTCCTCGCATCGCAGCCCCGCCCCGAGCCTAAAAACAAGCGCTCCACTTCCAATCTACCTGGAATGCCAATCTACCTGTGACATATACAAGAGACATGATGTATGCTGTGTGCTGCCAACTGCCAGTCTTAAATAAATGACATTGAACGAACCCATGTTTCATCATTGATAGATAGAAACATTACAGACATAAGGTGCATGAGCAGCTGGTATAAACTGTTCATGATAAACAGTATCAGTGTGTGTCAAGTTCAACCACATATTGTCCACAAAAGGTCACTTTTAGGTCCATGAGGAAAAGCAAAAGTCCAGTGATGTGTATTATAGCTGAAGTTTAGACGCATTCATATGATTTTGAGGTTTATTTTACCTGAAGCTGCTGCCATGCAGATGAAGAGTCTCACGTGAAATGCAGACATGCTCTCTGTAGAAATCTGCATGTAAAAACAAAACAAAACAATTATGTGCTGTCCTATTTTAGTATTAGTTGGCTACACAGCTTCCACTCTGCTCTGTGACCACATCCTGTTTTCTACTTCTCTGCTCTGCAGACTGTCAAGGTCAAGTGGTGAAAAAAGTACTCATATTATTTACTTAAGTGAAAGTATCAATACTGCAATGTAGAAATACTCTGTTACAAGTAAAAGTCCGGAATTCACAATTTACTTGAGTAAAAGTACACAAGTATTTGCATTAAAATATACTTAAGTACTGAAAGTAAAAGTACTCATTCTGCAGAATGTCCCATTTCACAAGTTTCCGAATGCATAAAAATGCTTAGTTAATAGCAGATCTAAAAGTTTCTAAATTGTTATTTTGATCAACGTTTGCCTGCCATCTCTCCTAATGGTAGGCTATCAACATCTATATATAATGTAACTGTGGACAAAATCGATAACAAAATATTCTATGTTTTGGGTCTGAGAGGCTAAATATCATCAAATGGTGGTCCGTGGTTCAAATGCTGAATAAGTAATGGACCTAGATATACGTCCATTACTTACTGCTTTAGCCTATAACAGACCTGCCGCCCCCTGGCTGATGAGATGCCCCCTAGGCCAGTGGTTCTCAACCTCTTCAGGCCGCAACACCCCAAAATAATCATATTGAATTGTAGGAGTTGAGGCATTACATTTTGTTTGACTCGGTTCCAACAGATAAATATTGTGAAAATAGCAGATCTACAAGCTCACAACGCCTCACGTTGCGAGGCGTTGTGAGCTTGTAGAGCGGCTATTTTTTGCCTCTTTCTTATTTTATTTGACAATTTGGCCGATGTTTGACCGTTTTTTATGTAAAGTTTGTTGACCTTTGATGCATTAATGGTCTTTTAAAAAACTAAATTGTTTAGATATTAAAACGGTCTATATATATATATACACACACACACACACACACACACACACACACACACACACACACACACACACACACACACACACACACACACACACACACACACACACACACACACACACACACACACACACACACACACACACACACACTTTGATAATAGTTGCAAGGCGTTGTGAGCTTGTAGATCTGCTATTTTCAAAAGATTTTCATACATTTTGAAAACATGAAATGGGATATTTCTACATTGCAGTATTGATACTTTTACTGTGTGCGTGTGTCTGAGCACGCGCTCGCAAGCAGTATCAACCCATATAGGCTCATTAATTGTGGTTCACTATTCTCCCGATGTGAATGCCAAGTATTGTAATAATGACACTAAAACAAGTCTAATATCTTACATGTGTGTGTGTTCCCAGGCTGTGAGTTCAGATCCAGTTGCTGCCAGATAGCCTCCCGCAATTTTCAAATTTTCAAATGTTTCCCAGCATACAGTTGACTCGGAAGCATATCTATGCTCAGAAGCAGCTGTGTTCCGTGAGCAACGATAATGGAGCAACGATAAGACTTCCGGTGGACGATCTCTTCAGAATAAGAGTACCCTCTAAAAAAAAAGAAAGTTGAAAAACGGTTATTTGCACATTAAAACTAGCCATTTGGTCCGATCTACAAGCTCACAATGTGTCGGGATGCGACGCATTGTGAGCTTGTAGATTTTATTTTTTCAAAGGATTTTCTTTTACATTTTATACAGTTGAAAACGTGGGACATTCTGCATCATGAGTACTTTCTACTTTTGGTACTTTTAAGTACTTTTGATACCAATACTTTTGTACTTCTACTCAAGTAAATTTTGAATTCCGGACTATTTCTACATTGCAGTATTGATACTTTTACTCAAGTAAAACATTTGAGTACTTTTCCCACCACTGCACTTCACCTCCTGAAATTGTCAGTTCACCTATTTGCTGCCAGCCTCAGAATAATGACCGGTGCTCTTGTTTTGAAAGTATTACTTACAAAATGTATTAATTTTTTTTAAAGTGAAACATGTTTCACCTGAATCCAGTTGACACATCAGAGGCGTAATCTGCTTGGTGTCGTTGCTCCTGCTGACCTGGTTGCTATGGTTACAGACGACCACTGACCCCTCCTCAGACATGTAGACAGAGAGGTGACCGGAGGAGGTCGTGACCTCTGAACTCTCCCCTCCTCCCTGCTGAGAGCAGTGATGGTTGTTGTCACATGTAAAGGTATTTGTAACAGAGGAGTTCTGGCTGCTGCAGGTCACTGTCAGGTTATAGGAACCATTGCTGGACAACACTGGGACCACGGCTAGATGTACTGGAGACACTGCATCTGAGAATGAAGTAGGGTAGTGGACATGAAAAGGTTTGAGGACCACTGACATAGAAACATACGTTTTTTCAGAAAACTGTTAGTATTTAGAAGACATTTGTTGAATCCATAGAGGCAAAGATTTGAGTTACAAATGTTCGCTTTAAAAAAACATATATATTCAAAGATTTGCACACATTTTCAAGTAAAAAAAAAAAAAAAGCAGATCTACAAAGCTTGTAGCACGGTACTCGATGCAGCGCTATGAGCTTGTATATCTGCTATCTTTTTAAAGGCCAAAGAAATAAAAAAAATGAACAGATGCGTTCCCGGTCTTACTGGGTTGAGGAACATTAGAAACATGAACCTACCTTGAACGATCACATTGTACAGAGAAACAGTGATATCTTCGTCTTTAGACGCTATCGCTTGGTAAAGTCCACTGTCTTGTTGCTGCAGATTCTTCAATAGCAAAGAATTATTTTCCAAAGAAAAATCAACTCTTCCTCCTTGGTAGTTTGGATGTATTTTTAAAGTTTTTTCATCACTGAAATTGTATTTTACAATGTTCTTGGCGTTGAATTGCCACTTAAGTTCTTCAGGGTCTTGTTGTATCAGCTCAGGTCTCTGGATGTGTAGACGTACATCCTCTCCCTTCAGAACATGCTCTTGCTTCACATCACTGGACACCACTGGAAATGAATTATTACACATTGTTATTTTTTATATGTTGATGAATTGAATACATAGGACCCCAATGGAAACAAGACCGCAAGGACTTTTTCGGTGTTATCCTTTTAAGACCCAAGTGTTTGACTGTACTTGTGCTGTTTTGCATTTTTGTCTAATAAAATATCCAATCAATCAACACAACATCAACATAATAGTAATGATATAATAAACAATGTACAAGACATAAATAAACAAATTGCCAATCTCCAAAGTCCCAACTATTAGTATTTCAGTTGAGGAAAAATAAATAAAAGCCATGTTTCAATTAGGCTTCATGGTTATGTCTACACTTCAACTATAGTAGGTTTCAACAACGTTAACAACTAAATATATATTCTGAATATAAATATATAGATAGCAGTGGTGTACAGTAACTAAGTACATTTACTCAAGTACTGTACTTAAGTACAATTTTGAGGTATTTGTACCTCTTTACTTGAGTATTTCCAATTTCCAATACTTTTACTTCTACTCCACTATATCTCAGAGATATACCTTTGGATTTTTATTACAAAACATATATTAATCACTTCAACCCTTTATACATTTCGGCCATTTGAAAATAGCCGATCTACAAGCTCACAATGCGTCGCGATGCGACGCATTGTGAGCTTGTAGATCTGCTATTTTCAAAAGATGTTTATACATTTGAAAACTTGAAATGGGACATTCTGCATAATGAGTACTTTTTGAATTCCGGACTTTAACTTGTAACAGAGTATTTTTTTATATTGCAGTGTTGATACTTAAGCAAAAACAACGTTAATTACCAAATATATATTCTGAATATAAATAAATATATAGGTAGGAGTTCATCATACCTGAAGCTATGCAGACGAGGAGTGCTTAAATGCAGACATTCTCAACGCCATGCAAGCTGCTCTCCTCTGTGTAGAAGACTGCATGTAAAAAGGAAGTACTATGCACTTTCTCGTCTCATAAGTGCATGAATTGGTAGCCCACAGCGCTTTGTCCTGTTTGAACCACAACTTCCGGTTGTTGCAAATTGTCTCTGTATTTGAACTAGTTTTTGCAAAAGGAGTGGTCGGAAAAGTACTCAAATGTTGTACTTAAGTAAAAGTATCAATACTGCAATGTAGAAATACTCTATTACAAGTAAAAGTCCAGAATTAAAAATGTACTTGAGTAAAAGTACAAAAGTATTGGTGTCAAAATAAAGTACCAAAAGTAGTCCTTGTGCAGAATGTCCCATTTCACAAGTTTTCAAATGCATAAAAATCTTTTGAACATAGCAGATCTACAAGCTCACAATGCGACACATTGTAAGCTTGTAAATCTGCTATTTTCAAATGGCTGAAATGGTTAATGTATGTTTTGTAATAATAATCAAAATCTACAAAGTAACTAGTAACTAAAGTTTTCAAATAATTGTAATGGAGTAAAAGTACAATATTTGCCTGAGATGTAGTGGAGTAGAAGTAAAAGTACTGAAAATTGGAAATACCCCTAAAACAATACTTAAGTACAGTACCTGAGTACATGTACTTAGTAACTTTACACCACTGATTATAACCAATCTTTAAACCAATAGGTCCTACTTATGGTTGTAATGGATTTTGATTGACCTTAATGACAGAATCTATCTTGGTGCCCCCCCGCGCCCCGCTTCTTGTTCCATTCGAGACATGGCTCTTTAAAATAACCCAACATAGAGCCTCCCTCAGAATCACACACAATTTACAGGCTGCTTCTGTCTTAAGAGTGCAAGTTTATGTGTTTGTCCCATTGTTTATTTAGAACCAAATATACTTTTGGTCCAAGGCAATCTGGAAACCCATCGTCAAATAAAAAGGAAAAACAGCGCCCTCTGCTGTTTTTCAGTAGCGCAGCTCCAGCTCTGAATCTGTTCTTGAGAGATTAGGTCCAAGGAGATGTTTAAAAGTTTTCAAGCTAGCCTTTCAGGTCCAATAT
This sequence comes from Gymnoscopelus braueri, assembly GCF_963280865.1. Classification (NCBI taxonomy): domain Eukaryota; kingdom Metazoa; phylum Chordata; class Actinopteri; order Myctophiformes; family Myctophidae; genus Gymnoscopelus; species Gymnoscopelus braueri. The sequence continues at coordinate 5,138,480 of NC_137611.1, forward strand.
AGCCTATACAGTATATTACACAATACCATTGTTTTACAACTAAACCAGGAAAAATGATAATAACAGATATAATAATGACAGAATCCCATTTAAACATGTATTTGTTTTTATTAAAACATATTTATTACAGGTATTTTGCGATACAGGGTAAAGATAAGACAGTAAAATAATTGTCACAAATTTGAAATATGCAAAGGAAATATTTGCATGTCGACTTTGTTCAGATGCAGGGGAGTTGGACGGTGGCAACTGCAGCAATCATGAAAAAAGTATTTAATCAAGAGTATCTTGTGTCTTTTCAATTTGAATAAAAGCTGATGCTGGTGAGCAAGAGCAGCGTGCAGGATTTTTGTTCACACATTAGAAAGGAAATAAAAATACAATAACATTCCCCATCAATAAAGTCCACACAGTCAGGTAACAGGAATCGGGGCTGGAGGACACTGGGGCTTCTGCCTGGTCTGCTGGGGCCACTGCATCTGGAACAAATATGAAGGTTTTTATTTAACAATTTAAACCCTTTATACTTCTTTGAAAAAGCCTACGGAAAATACAGAGAATATTCTGGCCCAAAACCATCTCCAACCAACACCTTCTTATCCTGTGTAAACAGGACAACATGGCTGCATCCTTATGAGAAGGCGGTGGAAATGGATTGGATCGTTGACCGTCCCCCCCCTGTGTACCCCCGGACTCCGCTGACCCCGTGGACCCCTGGACCCCCGTGGACCCCCGGACCCCTGTTGACCGTCGCCCCCCCGTGTACCCCCGGACCCCCGTGTACCCCTGGACCCCCGTTGACCGCTGCCCCCCTGTGTACCCGCTGACCCCCGTGGACCCCCGGACTCCTGTGTACCCACGGACCCCCGTGGATCCCCGCCCCACCGTGTACCCCCAGACCCCCGTGGACCCCAGGCCCCCCTTGTACCCCGGACCCCCGTTGACCGCCGGCCCACCGTGTACCCCCGGACCCCCGCTGACCCCCACTAACTATTATACAATTTGATTGTGTCAAAGCAGAGGCCATTTTGTTGCTGAAGCATAAACGTCCCTGTTTTTCATTAATTAAGAAACCTACCTTCAACTGTCACTGTCACATTGTACTGTGCAATAGGTACGTCTTCAGATTCAATTTCTGCTATTGCTTGGTAAAGTCCACTGTCACTCTTTTGTAGATTCTTCAACAGCAAAGAATAATTGTCCAAAAAATCAACCCTTCCTTGGTACTTTTCATAGATTATTTTCTTTTTAACACTGAAAGTGTATTTTGCTACAAAGATATTGGTGTTGAACAGTAAGTTCTTCACGGTCTTGTACCAGGTCAGGTTTCTGGATGTGTAGACGAACATCCTTTCCCTCCAGAACATGCTCTTGCTTCACATCACCGGACACCACTGGAAATAACAAAATGTTTAAAGCATTATACACTAAATGTTATACTATAAAGTGTAAAACTAAATGTTATACTATAAAGTGTAAAACTAAATGTTATACTATAAAGTGTAAAACTAAATGTTATACTATAAAGTGTAAAACTAAATGTTATACTATAAAGTGTAAAACTAAATGTTATACTATAAAGTGTAAAACTAAATGTTATACTATAAAGTATAAAACAAGTACTCATTATGCAGAATGTCCCATTTCACAAAGTTTTCAAATGTATAAAACGCATAAAAATCTTTTGAAAATAGCAGATCTACAAGCTCACAATGCGTTGCAAATATATATAAGGCTGAAGTGGTTAATGCATGTTTTGTAATAATCAAAATCTACAAAGTAACTAGTAACTAAAGTTTTCAAATAATTGTAGTGGAGTAAAAAAGTACAATATTTGCCTCTGAGATGTAGTGGAGTAGAAGTAAAAATACTGAAAATTGGAAACACTCCAGTAAAGTAAAAAATACCTCAAAATTGTACTGAAGTACATTACTTGAGTACTTAGTTACTTTACACCACTGGTATTCAATCAATCAAAAAAAGCATATATCCATCCGTGCAGTATGTACATGAGGTTTAGACATAACGTACGGTATAAACTGTTCATGATATACAGTATCAGTGTGTCAAGTTCAACACCATAGTCCACAAAAGCTCACTTTTAGGTCCATGAGGAAAAGCAAAAGTCCAGTGATGTGTATTATAGCTGAAGTTTAGACTCATCAACCAAGTTATAAACCAAACATGTTATTAATATAATTTGTAGGTTTATTTTACCTGAAGCTGCCATGAAGATGAAGAGTCCTGCGTGAAACACAGACATGCTCTCTGTAGAACTTTACACGTAAAATGACGTGTTATGTATGTGCTGTCCTGTTTTTTCCCCTATTGAGAAAAAGTGCTAAAACTATTAATAACGCTCCTGTTTCGTGGGAGACGCACCACGTACGTGGTGCGTTCGAAAATTACGCACCGGAGCACACTCGCCTATTAGTTTGTATTGGCCAGTGCGCTCAGTGCTGTATTTTCGAACGCACCTTCGCACCATGACACATGCGTCATCTGTAGTCAGTGGGACTGGGTCCTCCCTAGCCTGGGCACCATTCCTTTTCGGGTATATGATCCGGTCGGGAGCTCTACGTCATCCGCGTCATCAGCGACCGGATCGCGACAAACCGGAAAGACGTCTCACACCAAAATAGGTCCGTCCTATAAAATCCTTGATGCGGCGTAGTTTAGCTTATTTTTTAAATATAAATGTGAGTGTACTTCCCGGAGACTATTTAGCGTCTGTATTATCCGTATTATCCCACGGGGAAATTCTATTCCATTTAAATAGGGATTGGGGAACCAAAACAAAGCGGCACCGCAAAACCGGATCGCGACAATCCGGAAAGAGGATTCTTTTTTCTTTTTCAGTAGGCGTGGCCTAGACCGGATCATATGGGTCTTTAGTAACAGACACCAGGCTTTCCTCCGAGGTGGAAAGACTGGTGATGCGAGGTTAGGTCCTCCCACTGAGGCACTGACTACCGCCAATCCTCTGTCTGTGCGCTGCCTGTCATGGTTGACTGTCAAAAAGTAGGCGGGCCAAAACATACGGAAGACACGAATATTGCAAACCAAGGCGGGTCAATTGAAGAAGAAAAACCAAACAAACAACAAACATGGCTGAACAAATGGAGCTTGATGTGGATCCTGCTTCTGGTCTGTATGGAACTGTAGAGGACTTCTCTCCACCGCCTTCACCGACGAGAGCGGCGAGCCTCGAGTTAGAGTCAGACTCTGAGGACCAAGCGTTCGGCGTCAGGCCGTACATGTTCGAGCCCCGGCGCCTCCATGCACAGAACCACGGAGACGGAGGAGAAGCAGCAGGCGGCGCAGCTGCAGGCGGCGCAGCAGCAGTGCACCCACCACAGCACCCCCATGTGTCTCAATGGTAACGATCAGTGGTGGAAAAACTACTCAAATGTTTGTTTTACTTAGGTAAAAGTATCAATACTGCAATGTAGAAGTAGTCTGTTATGAGTAAAAGTATTGGTATCAAAATGTACTTAAAGTATTAAAAGTAAGAGTACTAAAATGTTTGAAAATAGCAGGTCTACGCGTTGTGAGCTTGTAGATCTGCTATTTTCAAATAGCCTAGGTATAAAATAGGGCTGAAGTGGTTAATGTATGTTTTATTATGTAATAATGTATATCTGCAATGTAACTAGTGACTAAAGTTGTAAAGTAATTGTAGTGGAGCAAAAGTACAATATTTGCCCCTGAGAATTAGTGGAGTAGAAGTAAAAGTACTGAAAATGGGAAATATTCCAGTAAAGTAAAAAATACCTCAGAATTTTACTTAAAGGTAGGGTAAGTGATTTGCTTTTGTTAAAATAAGTCTTAAATAGCTCTATATTGTGATAGTACTCATTGCTATAGAGTGTTTGTTCAGTAAAAGGAGTCTCCCCAGTTCTTTATTAAACAGAAAATGCATTATCTCTCCTGATTGGATTAAATGTTGTCACCTACCTGAAAATGTATTATATTCTGTTATACTAAAGATCTGAAAAGACCTCTGTGACAGAACAACTCTGTAGCAATGATTACTATCAAAATATAGTACTTTAACCTTTTTAACGCACAAATAGAAAATACCCCAAAATATCGCTTACCCTACCTTCATGTACAGTACTTGAGTACTTGTACTTAGTTACTTTACACCACTGGTAACGTTCCAAACAAAGTTGATTCAGACAATATAGAGCATCACCAAACCCAGTACTGTTTGTTTTTTTAATAAAAATGTCAACTTCCTGTTGATTTTACTATTTGAAGATCTGGATCCGTGGATCCAGTCCAGGTTTTCTACTTATTAAAAATGGCAAAATCAAAGGAAGTTGAAATTTTTATATAAAAAAAAAAACAGTACTGGGTTTGGTGATGTTCTATATTGTCTGAATCAACTTTGGTTGTGTTCATTTACGTGCTAAAAGAGTGACTTTGAGAGCTGTTTTACCGTACAATGTAAGTCAATGAGGAGCATATTTTGAATTATCAATTTCTAATCAATGGAGCAATTATTTTTTATTTCTTGCCCACCTTTGGAGTTACATCATGGCAAGGTAACTACACAACCCAGACCTCTACCAAAGTGGTCTTGCCCTTTAAATGGCTTATTTAGTCAGCCTGTGGCCATGTTTTCACGGTTGTTTTGTGCCGGACCAGCTCGCAGTGGAACCTCATCTCGGCGTTGTATAGCGGAGTGAGAGGTTGGTAATGGGGCTGTTATTTTGTTTAGACCTGTTGCATTCTATTAATACGTGTCCTATTGTCTCTATTATGTGTACAGTCAGCTTGTGGAGCTGGTGGATCCTACTTCTGGTCTCTATTCGACAGTAGAGGACTTCTCTCCACCGCCTTCACCGAAAGCGGCGAGCCTCGAGTTATATTACTCCTCAGGCTCAGACTCGTCGTCGTCGTCGGAGGAAGACTCAGAGACAGAAGAAGAACATGAATACCAAGCATACGGCATCAGGCCGTACATGTTCGAGCCCCTGGCCCTCCATGCACAGAACCACAGAGGTGAAGCAGCAGCAGGGGGCGCTGCAGGAGCAGCGCTACCTTACCAACCTCGCCCACGACAGCAACACGATGTGTCTCAATGGTAACGTTCCATTATAATTGAGCTATTATATAAGTATTGCATTGAGTAGAATAGTAGATAACACCACAGTTCATCTAAATCAGTGGTTCTCAAAGTGGGGTCCAGGGAGGGACCCTCAGGGTTCCTTGGGGAGGTTCCAAATGTACCCTTACAGGTCTGTAACTCTGGGAGCGTACTAAATGGAACCATTTGTACGCTCTCAGAGTTATGGGGGAACTAGCCTGCCCTATCGATGGTCTTGAAGGGTTGATCCAAACCCAGGCGGTTGGATTCCAGCGCCGCTTCCTATTGCTTCACCAATCTATGTCCCCGCCTCCCCCCCCCCCGGCCTGTGCACGGAGCACGCTGACGTCAACAAATTTAGAGCGACGCCCCTCGGCACTCTGATTGGTTAGGAGATAGCAAGGTCCTAAAACCACCGTTCCTGCAAGGTTCTCCCAGGCTTTTTTTCTTATGAAACATTTTTTTTACACAAATAGTCTCTTCTGGGGGTCCCTGGCACAAAACATTTTCAGATGGGGGTCCGCGGCCAAATGTATATCAATTTAGGGGTCCTTGGTATGTAAAAAGTTGAAAACCACTGCTCTAGCGAGTTGAACGCACGACTGGCACTAATCATGTACATACATGTTAGGTCAAGGTAGAACTTGACTTGTCCACATTGGTTGTGCATGTGACATGCATTTTAATACCGTAATTTCCGGACTATAAGCCGCTACTTTTTTTCCCCATGCTTTGAACCCTGCGGCCTATACAACGGTGCGGCTAATCTATGGATTTTTACAGCTAACGGCCACTAGGGGACCTTCTAAATCTATGGATTTTACACCTGTGGCTTATAGTCCATTGCGGCTTGTATATGTACACATTTATTTTTTTTCCCTAAATTTGGCTGGTGTGGCTTATATTCAGGTGCGCTTTATAGTCCGGAAATTACGGTACTTACTTTCTGCCCTGATTGTTAGGCTCTAGTTGTGAAGTTATTTGCAGTATTCATTCACACTAATCAGTGCAAACCCTCACATTATGCTTATATCTGCTTATCATTCAGGTGTAACTGTGGCTGCTGTCATAACATGGATGAACCGGTCGCAAGGGTGTGCTGTAAGGACATTGTCAAGGTCAGTAGTATTACAGCAGAATGACTGTCAGTCTGTCAACAGCATAAATATAGATTATGGTGGTACAATCCACTGTTTAGACTCAAGGTCATTACACACCGGTGATTATGCGAATATACGCAAAATTCGGACTCGGTCCGAATAAATAAAAGACGCTTTTTCGCTCTGTGAAACTGATGTGGAAGCTTGCATTGGAGAACATTAGAATGTTTCAATGGATACAGGTGAAAGGGCCTTTTTGTGTGGAGTTTGCATGTTCTCCCCGTGTGTCCCCTAGGGTAGATACACTCACAAAAACATGCAGTAGTCCTGGTCTCTATTCACCTGTTTCCTAGGCTGTGTGTTTTCCACTTCCTGTCGATTTCATTGGATATCATTGGTCATCTGACCAGTTTCATTGGATTTCATTGGATCAAATCGACAGGAAGTGGAAAACACACAGCCTAGGAAACAGGTGAATACTGCCTCCCCCTGGTCAGCCTGATGGAGGGGAAAGGAACTGGTTGGAATAACGTGTTCCTTCCACGCGCTACGTCCAACCGGGGAAACTCCCCCCCCCCCCCCCCCCCCCCTGTCAGGTGAAGAAGGCTTGTTAGCTCTCATGCTAAGGAGGCATGAGCTCGGCTCTGGGCTCTCCCTAGGCTGGCAGAGGGAGTGTAGCGCCCAGGATTACTTAGACAATTGGCACTGGGTGAAAAAAATGGGGTTGAAAAATCGTGGGATAATATAAATATATTTTTTTGAATGTATACAGGTAAAGATAGGCAATAATACTATTGCACGGGCAAAACACAATCAACCCAGAACAATGTAAAAAGTAGATATGTGCTGAACGTTCAGCATCGTTGCAGGTTATTTATTTTTTTTCTCTCTTGTGCAGAAAAATGTGCAGACTCACCAGAACCAGAGGCTTCGTGCATCACCCTACACCCTGGCTTCTATGCAGTGTGCCTGAGCCCATGGCTTCAGCAGCACGAGCACGACAACATGGTTCAGCAGTACGGCCCCTTTGATCAGAACTTCACAGATGAGGAGTGAGTATGAATAACAATTATGTTTCTGTAGCCGTTGTCGTCCATTTCCTCTTGGTATCAAATCAATGATTGTCAATCCATTTCACCTTTTATGATGTCATCAAAATACAAAGTTCTGTCCCAATTCAAGGTCTTCATTATTGTCTTACATTGCTCTTATTTACTTTGATTGATCGATTTGAATATTTTATGAGGCAAAAATGTAAAACAGCACAGTTACATTTAAAATACTTTGTCTAAAACAGGGGTCTTCAACATTTTTCAGGTCAAGGACCCCCTAGCTGAGAGAGAGATGAAGCAGGGACCCCCCACTATATTGTATAAAATCGTGTTGCAGATCCAACTTTTTCTTTTACTTGGTCTACCGTTTTTTCCTCTACAGTACCAAACCTCTTTACCAAAAAAAATTGTGAGCTTGTAGATCGGCTATTTTTGGCTAAAGTTCTCCTCAGAAAAGGGATGCTAGGGTTCAAGTGGTTAATGCAAAATAAAGAAAAAATAATATCACACAAAGATTTGGCGGCCCCCCCCCCTGTAGTAACTCTGAGGACCCCCTAGGGGTCCCGGACCCCCTGTTGAAGACCCCTGGTCTAAAAGGTCCGTTCAAAAAAGTATTTGCGGTCTTGTTTCCAATGAGGTCCTTGGTATTGAATTCATAGTCATATATATATATAGTGGCACTACAGTTCAAATATCAACACAAAAATACAGAAAAAGAGAACACTATGTACAAACAAAAAGCAGAAAAAATAATAATAATGCTGAATGTACAAAAAAAGGGCGCGGGGGGGGGGGGTCGTCTGTCTAACGCATACATGGGCAACTGGCGGCCCGGGGGCCACATGCGGCCCCCACCTGCACTTAATGCGGCCCACAGGTTAATATCGGATATATTCAGCTGTTACAATACCAAACATGACCCGCTTTAATTACTTCTATATTCTATATTAGTAGCTTAATGACTAGAATAAAAATTCTATTGTCTTTTTTTATGTCCAATGTATTTGTATTTAAGTTCAAAAAGTTAACTTAAGTGTAACTAAATGCATTTGAAATCAAATTAAAATGTAACTTTTCAGGATTCCAAAATAGCAAAAGAAAATCAGGATTCCAATTCAAAAGTAGCAAAAATAGCAGATCTACAAGCTCAAAACGCGTCGCATCGCGACGCGTTTTGAGCTTGTAGATCTGCTATTTTTGCTACTTTTGTGTGACATGGCGAAGTACGGCATTCAGTTCCGAAAAAAGTTAAAATACAGAGATAAGAGGTGTCTGCCCAACAGTATATGCAACGTGGCCCTCTGGAGTGAGTGTGGAAATACAGTGGCCCTCTCCATCATCAAAGTTGCATCACCCCTGGTCTAACGGCAAAATAGTACTACCTCCTTTTTTTGGCCTCCTGAAAGGTGAATTTTCAGGGCTTATGTTGCTATGTCAGTGGTTTTCAAACTTTTTCATGTCAAGGACCCCAAAATGATATATATTTGGCCGCGGACCCTCATCTCAAAATATTTAGTTCCAGGGACCCCCAGAAGCAAAGATTTGAGTTATAAATGTTCGCTTTAAGAATATATATATTCAAAGATTAGCAAAAGATTTACAAGCGAGTGCCGCGCTACGAGCTTGTAGATCTGCTATTTTTTTTAGCTCAAATCAAAAAATTACACAGATGCGTTCCAGCCAGGTCTTAAAGGCTTAATAAAACTTTCGGGCAAGTGCATTCTGTCTTCATACAATATTATAGGCTATTTATGAAGAACAATGTTACCTTTTTACAACTAGCAGTTGTACTCATTCTGTTGCCACTCTGACTGTTGACTGTTGCCACTCTGCAGCTATCGATTGGATTTCACATGAATTTGTTCTACATGCGTCAATTTCACCATCATTTTATAATGGAAAATCTCCTTTTCGGGCAAGTGGGCATGACCTTTGGGCAATTAGAACATGACCTGTAGTACAGGTACAGGTTACGACAATACGATATTGTCACAATATCGATAGAGGTATTTGTTATTGCCCAGACCCATTTGAAATAACATTTTATTTTACTGTCATGCCACCTAGTGGCCCACCCCTCATGGGATTATATGACAAATGTTCAGCAATCCTATCAACACCCCTCAACTCAAACCTAACCCTTTTAGGTTCAGGATGTAGCCTATACATGTAGCCTAATATTAAAACTGCCATTGCACATTGTAACCACAAGGTGGAAACATAGGCCTATACCACTATATTTCATTCCTCCCCACAGTTACCACCAGTGAGTGCATCAAAATGCTTTACTGGAAACATCTACAGCAAATGTTCCCCAAATGAATCTTCAATGTTCATGAAAAAAAAAAGTACAGTGAGTTGACCTGGATGTATTTTGAATTAAGTTTGATTTTGGCAAAAATCATAGTCACAACTGTTTTGGTCTATATTGAGATCACGGTTATTTGACACTTATTTTGTAAACATCATAGATTTCTTTTTTACTGAATATAGTTCTGAAAGCCTATACGAACCCTGACGTCAGAAGGATCGTATATTGCCCTTTACAATTAGATTCTTTGTTTGTCATCATCCATCTTTTCCCACGACTGATCAATCCATCCATCTCTTTTCAGTAGTGGTGTAAAAAGTACTCCCATTTTTTACTTAAGTGATTGATTGATTGATGTACTTTATTTAGTAAGACATGAGAACAACAGTACATGGAAGTACAAATTCACAATACAAGGTCTACTAAACTGGAACTCTCATTAAGCACTGAGCTTGTTTAAGATGAGAACCCCATGCACACACATCATGATGAAATATAAGACAGATATACACACTACTATACAGAATGTCATACAATCAGCTTTCAGGTTACTGGTATGAAGAGTGAAAAAAATTTACAAGAGAAGAAATAAGGGGGGGGGGGGGTAGGTTAAGCCATTTTCGAATTGCAGCCTCCTGAAGGTGTATCTTTAGGGCAGTTTTGAAAGTGAGTAGGGTTTTACACTCCTTTACTCCTTTTGGTAGGGCATTCCACATTTTTGATGAATAGCAGGAGAACGAGTTCATTCCCTTTGTTGAGCCAAATCTGGGTTGAACATGATTCGTGGAGCTGCCTCTGGTGTTATGATCGTGGACTTCATTAACATTTTGGAAGTATTTTGACAAATACAGGGGGATCCCAATGTTCTTGAAGACCAGGCCCATAGCAAGTTGCTGTACTCTGTCCTCAACCCTAAGCCATCCAATCCTAGCAAAATGAGCAGGGGTTAGATGGGTTTTGGGATTGAGGCCAAGAAGTAGCCTTACTAGTTTGTTTTGGGATGTTTGGAGCCTTGTTTTTAAGGCCTTGGAGGTGTTGTGATACCATGAAGTGCATGCATAATCATAATAACCTTGTATGAGGGCCCCTGCAAGAATCCTACAAAAGTACAAAAGTATTGGCATCAAAATGTACTTTAAGTACCAAAAGTAAAAGTACTAATTATGCAGAATGTCCCATTTCAAGTTTTCAAATGTATAAAATTATTTTGAAAATAGCAGATCTACGCTCACAATGTGTCGCATCGCGATGCATTGTGAGCTTGTAGGCTATTTTCAAATGGCCCAAATATATATAGGGCTGAAGTGGTTAATGTATGTTTTGTAATAATAATCAAAATCTACAAAGTAACTAGTAACTAAAGTACAGTATTTGCCTCTGAGATGTAGTGGAGTACAAGTAAAAGTTTTGGAAATTGTAAATACTCAAGTAAAGTACAAATACCTCAAAATTGAACTTAAGTACAGTACTTGAGTAAATGTACTTAGTTTACTTTACACCGTTGCTCTTTTCAGCGGTTGCTTAAGTAAATCTACTCTACTTAGTTACTTTCCACCACTGAATCCAGCCATCTCTTTTCAGTGGTTCATTGGGTGTGTGACTGTGACTCATCTATTAGGTTTATTAACCCTGGCATACAGGTCAGAGGTCATGGTCGTGGTGTCTCTGGTCTGGGTGGTGACAGTAGGTACAGAGGGAGTCGATGGAGAAGAAACTTCAAGTCCAGGGTCCGAGTTCTGGCCATTAACAGGTCCTGGATTCCCCATTGCTGGAAACTATAGAGCAAAAACACATCCTTTGACTTTCTTTCATAAAGTTTACCGTCACTCAAACCCCCCTCCCCGCCCCCCGCCTTTTTTATATACAGTGTATTAAAGAGATAGTTCACCCCCCCCCCCCCCAAAAAAAATATATTTTTTTCCCACATTCCTAAGCCGATGATATGATGACCAGCGGACCGGTAGGCAGTGGTTCCGGTAGGAGATACAAAGGAGACTCTTTGTGTGTCTTACCGGAACCGCTGCCGGTCATCAAATTATTGGCTTAGGAATGAGACAAAAACAAAACAATATCCGTGAAGTCTCCATGGGGTGACTAATCGATAGAAAAAAAGTCATTTTCGGGGTGAACTATCCCTTTAATCTGTGTACTGCAACTAACTTTTCTTCAACAAAAACAGTATTTAAATGCTTAGAAAGTTTTTTTCCCAGTGCAACTGGCGAAGCTCAGGCAGTGATGATTAAAAAGTGATTTTAAAAGAGTCTTACCTGAAGGGAACCATATATTGGATTTGTCATGTCAATTCGTACATTCCCTGAAAAAAATAAAATTGGTGCCAGTCAATTATGAATATGATGCCCACTTTCTTTAATTTATTCACCCTCTTACAATAAGCCTTAATTTAGTGTTTTCAAACTATGCTAGAAAAAAAACTATGCCTTCATGTTGCTGCATTCACTTGCTACAGTATAGGCTACCTGTTCATCATGCCTTGAAGAATGGTGAAAAGTACATGCTGGAACTTACATTTTTTATAAATGCAGACAGCGATGAGAGCAGCTCCACATATGCCAGCCAGTGCAGCCACGCATCCCACAATAACGTATGGCAGTATTGACCTACGACCTGTGAACACACACAAGAGCCAGATATGACAAAATGTTTTTGATTCTTGATTTGACACATTTTCTGGCAAAAGATATTAGTAAAATGACCTCTCCCTCTGTGTGTGTGTGTGTGTGTGTGTGGGGGGGGGGGGCACAACAACAGCAATGGCAGCGGCAACATTGGACTGAGCTGAGACTGCATGGGAAGGCCGCATGTCTCCCTGCTAGGGCATTCACAACTAATAACTCATTTGACCCAGTGGTAGTCGACTAGTCGACTAGTCGAAATTTACATTAAAAAAAAAAGAAAAACATTATTTATTTATTTTTAGGGGGGGGCATTGTTTTAATGCCATCCTACTACTATATTACTATTATTATTATTATCCTCCTGCCCTTGTTTTTATGGCGTTTTAAGGGAAGCGCTTCTGGCACAGCAGCACAGCACCACAGCAGCGTCTCCAAGGATCCCCATTGCCCAATAATAGGCTTTTATTGGGCATACTTTTGACCCCCTTTTGATAAAAAATAAAGTCAGGAGGATAATAATAATAGTAAGATGGGCCATTACTATGGCATTAAAAAAAATAAAAAAATCAACTATTCGACTAGTACCAACAAGGTCGACTAGTGGTTAATCTGGTTATACTAGTCGACTAGTCGACTAGTCGGTGAAAGCCCTACTCCCTGCTGCAGACCATTCTGTCTCTCACTCTGTGTTCAGAAATGTTGCCTTAAAGCTTAGACGAGTGTATTGTTGTCTTTACTCTGAAAGAGAGGTTGCAGGTTTTACCATCTAAACTTAACCTCTCCATCTGGTTTCCAGGCAACCATACTCCTCACTGTATACATCATGAAAACCATGTCCCACGTCTTAAATGGGTGCCATGTATAGGCTACAGGGGACTCTACATAAGTAGGCATGACAGAATAGTGGATTTGATGTCAAAAGATACCTCTTCTATTTTCAGGTCCTCCATCATGCTGTATAAGCATTCTACTGTGAAGCCGAGCATGTTTAGCCTGTGTAAACGTATGTAAACGTATGTTTTCTCATGCCAATAAAGCCCTTTGAATTGAGTAAGTCCCTGTGACATACTAGCATCATGTCCAGGGTGTGTACTGTGTACTTGTCTGTGGTGGAAATAAGTACATGTACTCAAGTACTGTACTTAAGTACAATTTTGAGGTATTTGCACTTGAGTATTTCCAATTTCCAATACTTTTACTTCTACTCCACTGCATCTCAGAGGCAAATATTGTACTTTTACTACACTACAATTACTTGAAAACTTTAGTTACTAGTTACTTTATAGATTTTGATTATTATTACAAAACATACATTAACCACTTCAGCCCTAAATACATTTGGGCCATTTGGTCCGATCTACAAGCTCACAATGTGTCGGGATGCAACGCATTGTGAGCTTGTAGATCTGCTATTTTCAAAGGATTTTCTTTTACGTTGTATACAGTTGAAAACGTGGGACATTCTGCATCATGAGTACTTTCTACTTTTGGTACTTTTAAGTACATTTTGATACCAATACTTTTGTGCTTTTACTCAAGTAAATTTTGAATTCCGGACTATTTCTACATTCCGGCATATTTGCTGCCAGCCTCAGAATAATGGCCGGTGCTCTTGTTTTGAACGTATTACTTACAAAATGTAGTAATTATTTTAAAGTGAAACATGTTTCACCTGAATCCAGCTGACACATCAGAGGCGTAATCTGCATGGTGTCGACGCTCCTGCTGACCTGGTTGCTATGGTTACAGACGACGACTGACCCCTCAGACATGTAGACAGAGAGGTGACCGGTGGAGGTCGGGACCTCTGAACTCTCCCCTCCTCCCTGCTGAGAGCAGTGATGGTTGTTGTCACATGTAAAAGTGTTTGTGACAGAGGAGTTCTGGCTGCTGCAGGTCACTGTCAGGTTACAGGAACCATTGCTGGACAACACTGGGACCACGGCCAGATGGACTGGAGACACTGCATCTGAAAATGAAGTAGGGTAGTGGACATGAAAAGGTTTGAGGGGCGCCCATAGCTGAGTGGTTAGTGAGCCCGCCTAGGGAGCCAGAGGCCCTGGTTGCCCCAGGTACGATTCCAGGCCACACCAGCATATGTGTCGATGAAATGAAATTTGTCCCTGAGCAAGACTCTTAACCCCTAATTGCTCACAGGCCCTCATTGGAAACAAGCCTGCAAGGACTTTCATGAACGTCCTGTTAAAAGGAATTATCCTTATCCTTTGAGGACCACTGACATAGACACATGTTTTTTCAGAAAACTGTTAGGATTTAGAAGACATTTATTGAATCCCCAGAGGCAAAGATTTGAGTTACAAATGTTCGCTTTAAAAAAACATATATTCAAAGATTTGCACAAATTTTCAAGTAAAAAAAACAAAAACAGATCTACAAAGCTTGTAGCACGGCACTCGATGCAGCGCTATGAGCTTGTATATCTGCTATCTTTTTAAAGGCCAAAGAAATCAAAAAAATGAACAGATGCGTTCCCGGTCTTAATGGGTTGAGGAACATTAGAAACATGAACCTACCTTGAACGATCACATTGTACTGAGAAACAGTGATATCTTCGTCTTTAGACGCTATTGCTTGGTAAAGTCCACTGTCTTGATGCTGTAGATTCTTCAATAGCAAAGAATAATTTTCCAAAGAAAAATCAACTCTTCCTCCTTGGTAGTTTGGATGTATTTTTAAAGTTTTTTCATCACTGAAATTGTATTTTACAATGTTCTTGGCGTTGAATTGCCACTTAAGTTCTTCAGGGTCTTGTTGTATCAGGTCAGGTCTCTGGATGTGTAGATGAACATCCTCTCCCTTCAGAACGTGCTCTTGCTTCACATCACTGGACACCACTGGAAATTAATTATTACACATTGTTATTTTTTACATGTTGATGAATTGAATACATAGGACCCCAATGGAAACAAGACCACAAGGACTTTTTCGGTGTTATCCTTTTAGACCCAAGTGTTTGACTGTACTCGTGCTGTTTTGCATTTTTGGCTAATAAAATATTCAATCAATCAATCAACACAACATCAAAATAATAGCAATGATATAATAAACAATGTACAAGATATAAATAAACTAATTGCCAATCTCCCAAGTCCCAACTATTAGAATTTCAGCTGAGGAAAAATAAGCCATGTTTCAATTAGGCTTCATGGTTATGTCTACACTTCAACTATAGTAGGTTTCAACAACGTTAACAACCAAATATATATTATGAATATAAATATATAGATAGCAGTGGTGTAAAGTAACTAAGTACATTTACTCAAGTACTGTACTTAAGTACAAATTTGAGGTATTTCTACTTTACTTGAGTATTTCCAATTTCCGATACTATTACTTCTACTCCACTATATCTCAGAGGCAAATATTGTACCATCTCCACTACAATTATTTGAAAACTTTAGTTACTAGTTACTTTGTAGATTTGGATTATTATTACAAAACCACTTCAACCCTATATACATTTCGGCCATTTGAAAATAGCCGATCTACAAGCTCCCAATGCCTCGCATAAGATGTTTATACATTTGAAACTTGAATGGGACATTCTGCATAATGAGTACTTTTAGTATTGGTACTTTAAGTACATTTTGATGCCAATACTTTTGTACTTTTACTCAAGTACATTTTGAATTCCGGACCTTTACTTGTAACAGAGTATTTTTTTATATTGCAGTATTGATACTTTTACTTAAGCAAAAAATGGGAGTACTTTTTCCACCACTGGCTTCATAATGATAATAATAAACTTTATTTATATAGCACCTTTCATGACATAAATGCAGCTCAAAGTGCTTTACAAGGTGAAATACATAAAATAAAATAAAGCGAAAGTGCTTTACAGAAAAAGCAACACAAATCAACAACAAAGCAAAGAAAAAACATCAAAGCAGTTTCATGGTTATGTCTACACTTCAATAGTACGTTTCAACAACAACGATAACAACCAAATATATATTCTGAATATAAATAAATATATAGATAGGAGTTCATCATACCTGAAGCTATGCATATGAGGAGTCCCACGACCTTAAAAGCAGACATTCTCAACGCCATGCAAGCTGCTCTCCTCTGTGTAGCTGCTCTGTCTAGGAGACTGCATGTAGAAAGGAAGTACTATGCACTTTCTCTTCTCTTAAGTGCATGAATTGGTAGCCCACGGCGCTTTGTCCTGTTAAACCACAACTTCTGGTTGTTGCAAATTGTCTTTGTATTTGAACTAGTTTTTGCAAAAGCAGTGGTGGAAAAAGTACTCAAATGTTGTACTTAAGTAAAAGTATCAATGCTGCAATGTAGAAATAGTAAAAGTCCAGAATAAAAAAACTACTTGAGTAAAAGTATTGGTATCAAAATGTACTTAAAGTACCAAAAGTATAAGTTCTCATTATGCAGAATGTCCCTTTTCACAAGTTTTCAAAAAAAGAATCTTTTGAAAATAGCCGATCTACAAGCTCACAATGCGTCACAGCGCAACTAATTGTGTGCTTGTAGATCAGCTATTTTCAAATGGCTAAAATGTATAGGGCTGAAGTGGTTAATGTATGTTTTGTAATAATGATCAAAATCTACAAAGTAACTAGTAACTAAAGATTTCACATAATTGTAGTGGAGTAAATCTACAATATTTGCCTCTGAGATGTAGTGGAGTAGAAGTAAAAGTACTGAAAATTGGAAATACTCCAGTAAAGTAAAAAATACCTTAAGTACAGTACTTGAGTACATGTACTTAGTTACTTTACACCGCTGATTATAACCAATCCTTAAACCAATAGGTCTTACTTCTGGTTGTAAGGGATTTTGATAGACCTTAATGACAGAATGTTCTGGAACTGCCCGCGGCAAATGCCCGCGGTTATTTCTTATCTTGGTTATTTATCTTATGTTTATAGATCACAGACGGTTTATTTTTGTGTCTTGTTTTTAGTTTTTGTTTTTAATATTAAATAAATCAATCTAGGTAATGTAAACGGTGACAGTGGCGGAGCGTCCGGGTAGGCCAGGTAGGCGGCCGCCTACGGACCCGGGACTCCGGGGGCCCGGGCCGTCAGATCACATGGACCTATATTTTATTAGAATTAGACACACTTTGCGTGCTCAGCCTCTCCACCTCTCCACCTCTCAGCAACTTTCCCAGAGATTCACCAGCTTACATGGAACTGCAAATATATTTGAGGCACCCCAATACACTGTTGGAAGCTCACCCTAACCCTAAAACCGAAATAAAGTAACACAAAAACAAACACAATCCGCCCAAAACCAGCCTGATCAGTGTGCCGTGCCTACCGGCCCGGCTTTCAGTTGTTCCGCCACTGAACGGTGAGGTACTTGCATAAGCCCCCCAGGGTTTCTTACCTCACGGGCACAACAACTAATACTGTAAATTTAGCCATTATGTTATGCTTATATATAACTGTTGTGCAAATCAAATAAATCAAATTACAGGTTACAGGTTAGATACAGGTAAGACAGTAGATAAAGGTAAGACAGTATAATAATTGCCACAAATTAGAAATCTTTGCAAAGGAAACATTTGTAAAAAAAAATCTGATCCAGGGGCGTTGGACAGTGGCGACTGAAGCAATCATGAACAAAGTATTTCATGAACAAAAATCCAGCACATTGCTGTTGCTCAGCAGCATCAGCTTTTATTCAAATTGACAGATATTTTGGTCCCTCTGGACCTTCATCAGTATGTTGTTCATAAATTAGAAAGGAAATACTAAAAATACAATAAAATTCCCCATCAATAAACTCCAGACAGTCAGGTAACAGGAACCGGGGCTGGAGGACACTGGGGGCCTTGCCAGGCTTAAGGCTGCTGGCTCTGCTGGGGTCACTGCATCTGGAACAAACATCAAGGTTTTTAATTAACATTTTAAACCTTTATACTTCTTTGAACTTGGCCTCCTCCAGTCTTTCCACAACACCAAAGCTCTTAGCAAAAAAGAGCTGATCTACAAGCTTGTACATGTAGATGTAGGTTACTATTTTTTACTAGGGTTTGTGTGACCTGTTTTGAGGGCAGTGTAATGTAATGTTTATCAGCAATCTAAAAGTGAAGAAAAGGCTGCACACTGCACACAGCCACATACAGGATAATTTAACCCATTAAAACCGAGAACGCATCTGTTTAACCACTTTAACCATTATTTTATACTTTGGCTATTCAAAAATAGCAGATATACAAGCTCATATCAGCTATTTTTGAATAGCCAAAGAAATCAAAAAATGACACAGATCCGTTCCCGGTCTGAATGGGTTAATGATAACCAACTTTTGACCTGGAATGGTCTTCATGAGGGATTGAATGTTTAGAAGCAATTGATGGGTTCACACAGCACTGATGTTTATTGCATTTCTATTTTATTTCCAGTGTATTCAGTACACACACTGACACAACAGTGGTACCAGTACAGCTGGTTGCTAATGGACTAATACATATTACTGTAGCTTAACCCACCACAACAACACTGGCATTTTATATTTCCATTTTATTTGGAGGTATTTGGCCTCTGTGTCCTAACCAGCTGACACGTGGTTCTCCAAATGGGGAAAAGGAACTCATGCTGCAACATTCTATTTTATTTATTTTGAAATTTCGCTAGAGGATAAGCCCCTTGCCATTGAGATGGGGCTTATGGGGGGGGCAAACGTTCTTTTACATTTCTCTTCATTCTCTCTATTTTCTCTTATGTTTTAGTGAAGAGGGAAAAAAGAGAAGCTAACCCCAGATGCACCAAACCGTCTTAACATACAAATCTGTTCTCACCCACGTGCTGAATGATTTTCTCGATCACTAATGTTAAGAATGTGATTTATATAGCACATAGAATAGGTTTAGTTATTACCTTACTTTTTTCTAAAAGCTTCTAAAATAGACATTTTAAGTGTACTTGTATTGGGAAATATTTTCATAACTATTATACAATTTGATTGTGTCAAAGTAGAGGCAATTTTGTTGCTTAAGCATAAACGTCCCTGTTTTTGATAAATTAGGGAACCTACCTTCAACTGTCACATTGTACTGTGCAACAAGTACGTCTTCTGATCCTATTTCTGCTATTGCTTGGTAAAGTCCACTGTCACTTTTTTGTAGATTCTTCAACAGCAAAGAATAATTGTCAAAAAAAACAACCCTTCCGCCTTGGTAATTTGGATGGATTCTTTTCTTTTTGTCTCTGAAAGTGTATTTTACAATGTTCATGTCGTGGAATTTCCACCGAAGGTCTTCAGGGTCTTGCATCCGGTCAGGTTTCTGGATGTGTAGACACACATCCTTTCCCTCCAGAACACGCTCTTGCTTCACATCACTGGAAACCACTGGAAATCACAAAATATTATCAGCATTATACACAAAATGTTATACTATAAAGTATAAAACAAAATGTTATACTCTAAAGGGTAAAACAAAATGTTATAGCCTACTATAAAGTATAAAACAAAATGTTATACTATAAAGTGTAAGATAAAATGGGAAAAAAGGAGAGAAAAAAGGTATCTAAGTATTTACAATATAGCAACAAGTTTCGTATTTCCAATTCACTACAATTATTTGAAAACTTTAGTTACTAGTTACTTTGTAGATTTTGATTATTATTACAAAACATACATAACCACTTAAGCCCTATTATAGGGCTGAAGTAAAAAAAAAACACAAAAAAGTATAGAGGTATAAAATAATATGTATATAGGCTATATACATTTCGGCCATTATTGAAAATAGCAGATCTACAAGCTCACAATGCGTTGCGATGCAACGGGACGCAGCATAACCCCACGTTTGAAACTACTTTCGCCTGCTAGTAGTGATACTAAGTTTTTAAAAAATCATACTTTTTCCACCACTGCTAATAAAGTATTCAATCAACCAAAAAAAAAGCATATCCATCCGTGCAGTTTTTGGCCTACATGAGGTTTAGACATAAGGTGCATGAGCAGCTGATATAAACTGTTCATGACATACAGTATAAGTGTGTCAAGTTCAACCACATATTGTCCACAAAAGGTCACTTTTAGGTCCATGAGGAAAAGCAAAAGTCCAAGACCAGTGATGTGTATTATAGCTGAAGTTTAGACGCATTCATATGATTTTGAGGTTTATTTTACCTGAAGAAGCTGCCATGATGCAGATGAAGAGTCCCACATGAAATGCAGACATGCTCTCTGTAGAAATCTGCATGTAAAAACAAAACAAAACAATTATGTACTATTTTAGTATTAGTTGGCTACACAGCTTCCACTCTGCTCTGTGACCACATCCTGTTTTCTACTTCTCTGCTCTGCAGACTGTCAAGGTCAAGTGGTGGAAAAAGTACTCATATTATTTACTTAAGTAAAAGTATCAATACTGCAATGTAGAAATACTCTGTTACAAGTAAAAGTCCGGAATTCACAATCTACTTGAGTAAAAGTACAAAAGTATTTGCATATATACTTAAGTACTGAAAGTAAAAGTACTCATTCTGCAGAATGTCCCATTTCACAAGTTTCCGAATGCATAAATATGCTTTCAAAATAGCAGATCTAAAAGTTTCTAAATTGTTAATTTGATCAACGTTTGCCTGCCATCTCTCCTAATGGTAGGCTATCAACAATGTAATTGTGGACAAAATCGATAACAAAATATTCTACGTTTTGGGTCTGAGAGGCTAAATATCATCAAATGGTGGTCCGTGGTTCAAATAATATCTCGGCCCAATAAGTAATGGACCGAGATATAAAAAGGTTGAAAACCACTGCTTTAGCCCCCCTGCCGCCCCCTGGCTGATGAGATGCCCCCTAGGCCAGTGGTTCTCAACCTTTTCAGGCCACAACCCCCCCAAAATAATCCTATGTGAACTGGGGACCAAAATCACGTGACGACCCCCCTGGGGATCCCGACCCACAGCCCTAGGCCAGGGGTCTTCAAGAGGGGGTCCGGGACCCCTACGGGGTCCTCAGCGTTACTACAGGGGGGGGGGGGGGCACCAAATCTTTATGTGATAGGATATTCCCCCTTTTTTTTTTTACATTAACCACTTGAACCAGAGCATCCTTTTTCTGAGGGGAACTTAATAATTTTAGCAAGATGTTTGGACCATCGGTGAAAAAATGTACTACCAATGGCCCGGATTCATAACGACGGTCGTAAATATGGGGTAAATAAAGTTCGTAAAGGAGGTCGTATTTTTGGTACTCACAAACGGACGTGCAATTCATAAAGGGGTTCGTATATCACAGAGACGTGCGTATGACCAGTGCTATGACCAGGTGTGATGATTACTCTGGAAGGCTGCATCCAACAGCATCCAACTTCAACGTCACCGTGCTGAACCGTGCTAAACAGTGTTGCCATGTCCGCTTATTATAAGCGAATTTGGGCTTATTTTTCTGTAAAGTTGCTTGTAAATATTGGTAGCTGTGGGGTGCGTTTTTTTGGGCTTGTTTCTAAAGTGTAGTTGGTTATTTGGGCTTGCTTCACAATTGTTCAATTGTTTTAACCGGTGGTTCTCAAACATTTTTATGTCATGGACCCCCAAGTTAATATGTAGGCCAATTTATCCCTGTAAGCCCCATCTGAAAATGTTTTGTGCCAGCTGGAGGCAGATTTGTGTTGTTAGAATGTTTATAAAATCTTTCAAATATTGCACATTTTATTACAAGATTTTTTTTATATAGCAGATCTACAAGCTCACAACGGTTTAATTAAAGTGCTTATAATGGCCTAAGTGCCAGTTGCTTCTTTTGGGCTTGTTTTCCTAGACCTGGTTGCTTATTTCTCTCACAACATCTGGCAACGCTGATGAAAGTTTGAAGTTCAACTCCGCCTCGTCTAAAGATAACAGATGCGGCGTCATATCGCCTTGACAACTTACTGTTCTGTCTGGAAGCGGATCACGTAATAAATGCTCATGTGTAATGAGAATAAAGAAGTTTACAAGGTTTAACCCCATTACCAAATAAAAGGCTAATAAAACGTGGAAAGGACATATATAAGCCTTTTCTAATGAACATTGCGCACCTTTACCAAGGTAAAAAGATGATGAAATCCAGCATACAAGCTGCTATCCGATTATGGACCAGAGCTTATTGATTACTTATTGATTAAATTAGTTAAATTTTGATTAATATATCACTGTCCTACATCGGAATGGGGAATATTAGATCTTCTGGACACAGCTTTCATCCACTATTAGTTTCCTCATCAGATGGTAATATTTATTAGGCTGTTGTATGATTAGAGTTATAAGAACTAAAATATGCATAACCCTTTATAACACTCAACCAATTGCCCATAGACACATGTTCTTAAATAATGACTGTTATCATTGCACAATACTATGCGCAACACTTTTAATCAAGCCCTTAATTAACAGTCATTATTTAACTGAAATATAATGCTAGTGAGCAGAGTGTTTTTGAGTGTTTGAGTGTTTTTGAGAATTTCTCTTACTTCATCCAGCCTTCTATATTAAACTCATGTTAACTGATGAGTGAGCAGACACGTGCTATTATATGGGCACATTTCCTAATAATGATGACTCAACCAGGCCACACTTCCACTTCTTGAGGTTCCAATTCCCTACTGGAACTTCCCTGGGGAAGTTCCAGTAACTGCTGTCAACAACATTGAAGTGTCATCTTAGGTCATTGATTGAACGGTTTCCCAAGTTAACTAGTGGTCCATGGACCACTAGTGGTTCATGACATGATTACGGGTGGTCCATGTTTGTCTCTTCTTGGCTATTTAGTCAGCCTGTGGCCATGTTTCCCATTCAACCCGGAAAACCCCCCTACGTCCGCTGCCAGTACTGCTCCCGGTTTGGCTACAATGGGAAACATGGCCACAGGCTAAATAAGCGATTTAAACGGGTAGTTTCGCTCCGGACCTAAAATATTATGCTCCGGACCAAACCTTAAACATCCGTGCAGTTTGGAATCTACCATTAGTTTTGGGATACGATGTATACAAAAGGGTAAACAGCGGAGCCTTGGCGGACGTTCCACCGATTCTGGATGACAAAGACATAGAGCCTCATCTCGGAGCTGTATAGCGGAGTGAGAGGTTCTTAATGGAGCTATGTAACAGAGAGAGCAGGGACGTGCTGGCCACTGGGAAATTCGGGAAAATTCCAGAACGGCCGCGCCATTTACGGCGCGGCCGCAAAACTTTTTTTTTGCTCCCGTTTTAGGATTATTACGTTAATTTCCGCGTCGCGCGGCCCAATTATTAGTTACGTTACTGTTGGGCTGGGACGTTTTTCAGCAGTGGCGTAATTTACATAGGGTTGCTGGGTTAAAACGCACCCTCCCAGCACGCCCCTGCAGAGAACTGAGAAAAAGGAACTGAAATCTCAGCCACATGTATTTGTGTACCATACATGGAACTGGATAGAGCTGTCTCATCATTATTCTATTGTAAGTATTTGTCTCATTAGCAAGAACTGCACGTGATGGTGAAGAAAGAGAAGTTGGAAAGACACTTGCGGACAAACCACAAGTCATTTGACAAGACATTTCCAGCAGACAGAGAACTGAGAAAAATACATAAACTAAGGAAGTGAAAGATCTCATGCCTACTGAAACTGTTGGGGCACAAAGGGGGCCCTTCTGTTCTAACCTTCTTGAATTAGCACTCACTCACGACAAATGTGTTTCGTTGTGAGCTTGTAGATCGTTTTTATTTTTTCCCAAAAATATATACACACACACACACACACACACACACACACACACACATATATATATATATATATATATATATATATATATATATATATATATATATATATATATATATATATATATATATATATATATATATATATATATATATATATATATATATTATATAAATATATATATATATAAATATATATATATATATATATATATATATATATATAATAATATATATATATATACACACACATATATATATATATATATATACACACACATATATACACACACACACACACACACACACACACACACATACTAGTCTAATAGTTTCAAAATGTGTAGCACACTGTCATAGACACTATGGCACATTACGAGTCCATTAGTTTACATTTAGCGCTAGTCATTTGGGTTTCCCGTAAAATTATTAACAAATTATTTTGTATGTCCGTGAAAAAAATCTAATATTGATAAAAAATGTCCGTCACGTGATGACCCCTGATCTCCTGCAACATGTTAATGAGCATGTTACTTTACGAGTCACCAAAGTTATTCAACCACATTTTTACATTATAATGAAGAAAATATATGGGCTATAATTTGATATATATTTTTTCAAAATAAAGAATGTGCCACGGACATAGACATGTCTTACCACGGACGTTTGTCCGTGAACGGACCAGGCGTGTACGGTGGGTTCTAACGTGGACCGGGCAAGATTCTTAATGACTCCCCCCTTCCACCCGGCCCCCCACCCACTGCGTCGCGGGCATGTATGCGCGCGCGATTTTTTTGCTTAATTAATTCATTAAATGACCATAAAACAACATTAACAACACTCTACCCATCCCTCAGTGTGTTCCATCCTCAAATGTTTTACTTAAGTAAAAGTATCAAGGGCTAGAAAACTTTTTTTTCACATTTGAAAACTTGTTACGTTTTTCAGCAGTGGCGTAATTTACATAGGGTTGCTGGATTAAAACGAGCCCCCCCCCCCCGTTGACAAAAGTGTGGGCCCGTTCGGAAAATCCCAGAGCTGAATTTTGGTCCCAGCACGCCCCTGGAGAGTAGCCTATTATTACATCGTGGTATTGTTACTTTTACTTAAATAAAACAAAATTGAGTACTTTTTCCACCACCGGCTCCTTATTGTGTCTGAGCGTGTGCTCGCAAGCAGAATCTATGCATTCATGTAGAATATCAACCCATGTAGGTTCGTAGCCCTGTAACATGTATACAAGCGTCATGTGTACCATGGCTAGTAGGTTCGCTACTCTGCCGATTTAAATGCCAAGTATATTGATTGATTGAAAATTTTATTAGGCAAAAGAATGTAAAACAACACAGTTACATTTATAATGCTTTTGTCTAAAAGGTCCGGCCAAAAAAGTCCTTGCGGACTTGTTTCCGTTGGGGTCCTTGAGTTAATTTCATAGACATATATATAGTCCATGAGCCAGACAAGATTTCATTATCGAAAGAGTGGGCAAAACCAAACCTATATTAAATTGTTCATAGGGTCAATACGAGTAAATAAATATATGATAACCTTTCCACAGGAGCAGCTTTTTCATGGTTATCACACAGTTTGTTATTTTCCCCATACGTACATGACAGGTGAAAAAAATTACAAAATGTAAAAAAGAGTTATCATAATGAAACTTCCTGAGTTGATTACTTACATGAAGACAATGATTTATCGTATTACAAGTTTTCTGAAATTGTATATTTAAATATGCAAATTAGGCATTTAGTCCATGAGCCAGAGCCCCAAAATTGAGCCAAATATTGAATATTCCCTCGTTAAAAACCTTTGACTCCAACATCTTAACAAAATGAAATAAGAATGTTGACTCTGGCTTTGTCCAATGTTCTAATGTTGATTCTGGAAAGTTATGCAAATTTGGGCATATTTTCCTAATGCCTAATTTGCATATTTAAATATACAATTTTAGAAAACTTGTAATACGATAAATCATTGTCTTCATGTAAGTAATCAACTCAGGAAGTTTCATTATGATAACTCTTTTTTTAATTTTGTCATTTTTTCACCTGTCATGTACGTATGGGGAAAATAACAAAATGTGTGATAACCATGAAAAAGCTGCTCCTGTGGAAAGGTTATCATATATTTATTTACTCGTATTGACCCTATGAACAATTTAATATAAGTTTGGTTTTGCCCACTCTTTTGATAATCATTGCTCAATTTTGGGGCTCTGGCTCATGGACTAATAGTAGCAACCAAACAGTTCAAAAATCAACATGAAAATACAGATAATACATAAAAAATACCACTATGTACAAAAAAAGCATTTAAAAAATATATGTACAAAAAAAGGGGGGGGGGGGGAGCATGGAAAAATAAAATTTATATACAAAAAAAAGCATGAGGAAATACAAAATATGTACAAAAAGAGGGGGGGGGGGGAGCATGGAAAAATAAAATTTATATACAAAAAAAAGCATGAGGAAATACAAAATATGTACAAAAAGAGGAGGGGGGGGGGGGTCGTCTGTCTACAGGGAAACATGCCAAATAGGCTATTGTAATGACACTAAAACAAGTTTATTGTCTTACCTGTGTGTGTTCCCAGGCTTTGAGAATAGTTAATACAAAGGGTTTAATATGATAGCGTCCTCAGAGAGATCCGATGTACTGACTGACTGTACACGTGTACACTAACCTTTTGAACGATGTCGCCCGCCCCGGTGATAGCCAATCAAATTCATGTCTGGAGGATTTGAACTTACCATTAACCTCGCGTCACCAGTCTTTCATTAACCAAAATCTGTAGAGGGCACTGTGGAGTAAATTAAAATAATTTCCGTCTCGCTGACATATTTTATTTTCTGCCCAAAAAGTGTATTTTACAGAGTAGGTGGGGTGCTGAGAGGCTTCCCACCTCCGAGAATAGACTTTCAACAACACAAAACAGCCTTTGCTTCGGTGAGTAGCGAAATGGTTTTGTTTATTTTCACTACTCTTGAGCGCTGGCAGGACAGTGGAATTCCTTGTACAAGCGCAGAGCGAGGGGTCTTCGAGGGCGTTAGAGCTAGAACTCACTAACGCTCTGAACCAGGGCTAGAGGATGACCAGCTGCTTATTGCGGTCTGCAGTTACCCAATCATTTACAATTGTACTTTGCGAGACTATAGAAATAGAATTAAAAAAAGGCGACGCATGGAGAGCAATATCTGCTACGGTTGGTTTCCCCGGTAAGTTTAGAATCCACGTCAATTCATTTATTAATTGTTAAAGCCAAAAGTAACAGTTAACGTTAGCATAGCATTACTGCTAACGCTAGCAAACATGTGCCTTGTATGCTATACTTGTATGTCCAGAAAAAAAGTACCTCTGTTGCAATATGTAACTTAAGCACGTCATGTCCACTACAATTATTTGAAAACTTTAGTTACTAGTTACTTTGTAGAGTTTGACTATAGTCTATTATTGCAAAACATACACGGGAGGGCTGGGTGTCCCCCGGAGGCGGGGATCCCCCGGACTGGAGCGAGTCCCAGGTCGGGGCTCCCTGGCAAATGTACTATTGGATAGTACCATCACTGATATGTCTCTGTGTACTGTGCAGTTTATGCATTTCAAGGTAGTGCAACGCACACCATGGTGACTGAAGGTCAGACTCTAGCTGTAGTATACAACCCTCGTAGACGTATTTATGATTCTGACGTTTTCAATCTACGAGAGTTGTAGGGTGCACTTCCCATAGTGACCTGGACTTTCTGCACTATGCCCCGTAGACACTCCAAACATTGTACAAAATGAAAATAAAGGTACTTACCGCCGAGCCCCAAATGTTAACTGGGTCTACGGGGTAGTAGTGTAATGTAATAATCCATATCTTTCAATAAAGAAGTGTTTTAATGTCGTCTGTGGCCGATTCTGTCGGAAGTTCCCAATGGGCGGTAGTGACGGGTAGTGACGGGGCGCATCCGGTGGAACCCGGAATTACACTAAATGTAAACAGGAAGTAAACGAGGGTGAAAAAATGGTGTTCGGCCACAGACGACATTAAAACACTTCTTCATTGAAAGATATGAATTATTACATTACACTACTACCCCGTAGACCCAGTTAACATTTGGGGCTCGGCGGTAAGCACCTTTATTTTCATTTTGTACAATGTTTGGAGTGTCTACGGGGCATAGTGCAGAAAGTCCAGGTCACTATGGGAAGTGCACCCTACAACTCTCGTAGATTGAAAACGTCAGAATCATAAATACGTCTACGAGGGTTGTATACTACAGCTAGTCAGACTCTAACCCTCCAAAGTAGGTTCATTACCATGCACTAGATTATCAGGGCAAATGCCACCTTGCAGTGTCACTAAACAATGTGAAATTGCAGCCAGAATGCAAAGTGAAATTGCCTAGATGTAATGTAATGAGGCGAGAAGTGACATTGGTGAAACAGTAAAAATGTGTTCATGGAGTAACACTTGTTGTGTGGATATCTTTGATATAACTTCACACTCCTCTCACCTTTTTAAAGATAAATGAAAAGTGTTACCACGTTTCTCTAAGAGCTGCCAACACAACGCCGACTACATCACCTCAAAAAGTGGTTTCTCATCCAGACTTGCCCTGAAATTGACTTGAATAGACTTGCCTTGAAATCCAGAAAACAGACACCATTAGTGTTTGCATAAAAACTAAAAATGTACAGACCTGTGTCTTAAGTGTTGCACAGTGCATAGACCCAAGAGCATATTGTACACAGAAAATAATATATATAAATAATATATGGGCCCTTCATGTTCTCATCTTAAACAAGCCAAGTGCTTAATGAGTCTTCCAGTTTAGTAGACCTTGTATTGTGAATTTGTACTTCCATGTACTGTGATTCTCATGTCTTACTAAATAAAAGTACATCAATCAATCAACGCATGAAGTTATGCAGGATACAGGTTGCCTTCACACACTTCTCTGCATTTTCAGGGCTGGTCCCAATCAGACGCCGGTACATCCTCCATTGGGATGACAGGATGCCGAAGGTGCTCTCTACAACCATCCTGGCCCTGGAGAGTCTGTAATTGTAGACTCTGTTCCTCCTGGAGAGGGCGGACCCAGAAGGAACGAAGAATGGGCGCATGAGGTGTGTCTGCAATGGGAAGGCCTCATCGGCTACATATACATGTATATGTAGCCGATGTGGTCACCTCAGCTACGATGTAGGACACAGTGGTGATTCCCACCTGATAGCTGTCGGCAATCGTCCCATATGAGTCCCCAGTTGCAAGGTAGCTGTTAAAAAAAGAAAAATAAATGTGTTATTGGTTGTATGAAGTAGGCCAGCCTACTACTACTCACATATTATCTAGTACCTCAATTGTAAATTAGCTCAACACATGTATTATTGGGAATATAATGTATAAGCATTGATACTTATAGATACCTAAACTTCTATTCTATCCAGTTTTTATTTTATTTTATTCAGATCTATAATCTTATAATAGATGTTGCTATAACTACTAATCTAGACATCCAAATTGATTACCAAAAAAAAAAAAATTACTATAGGCCTACCGTGTTTGCCTTTTATTAACAAATCCATACAGGCCTGCACCAGTGGTGGAAAGTAGGCATGTACATTTTTCAAAGTACTCTATTTAACTAAATTTGAGGTACTTTTGAGTATTTCCATTTCTTAATACTTTATAGGCCTACTTATATTCCACTTAATAGGCAACTATTGTACTTTTTATTCCACTACAAATATGTTTACAGCTTTAGAAAAGACATTCAAGGTTCATGCAGTGCTTTTCCTTCTATAGATTATTTATTACTACTTTATTACTTTTTACTTTAAGTATTTATTCATAGTCATAGTCTCTGTAGCTGCTAATATGCTTACATAATTAATCTACAGTAGGACGTCGTGTAGGCCAGTGGTGTAATGTGTATATACACACCACTGGCCTACACGACGTCCTAGATTAATTATGTAAGCATATTAGCAGCTACAGAGATGACCATGAATAAAAAGTCGGACATAGCTAATATCTCACTCACCGGAGACAAATTATGAGCCGTTCAGATGATGGACTGATGGGTTTCCGCCAATTTGTCTCCATCTTGGTGATCCGAGGACCCACTCTATTCAGCAGGTCATCGAACTGGGCCCGATTCAACCTGAATTGACGCTTCCACTTCTTTTCATACAGTCGCAGCTCCTGGACCAGTAGATGGTACTCCCGCGCTGCTCGCGGGTCTGGAGGATGCTGTGGACCCACTCACGGGACCTTTGATAGATTGAATACTTTATTTAGACGTTTGCAGAAAAAAGCACGTGAAAATAGGCTACAGTTACAATACAAGGTCAACCAAAGTAGGATTAAAAAAACCCAGGAAAGGCAATGGCTTGTTTCAATTGGTCCTTTTGTACTCAATTCATAGTGAGATTAAATGACAGACAGATATACACTACTATGCAGAACATCATATAAACCATTTAGAATTGAAAAATAAGAAAAAACAAAAATATATACAGTAAAAAGTTCTGGGGGGGGGGGGGGTGGTTACCTTTGCTGCTGCTTCTTTATCTTCCAACTTTTCCATCCCAAATAACTGGCTGCGATCATCAGAAGCCTTTTCTGCTGTTTGCTTTTCATGGTGAAGATGAAAAGAGGACAATGGACGTACTGCCACGTCGGAAGCACGTCAAATACCACAAATTCCTTTGTGCATTCTTCCGCAGGAAAAAGTTTATCAGAAAACAGCGGCGCGAGTAAATCATCATTTACGGTACCCAATTTACATGCGCTTCTGAAGGAGGACATACGGTTATCACAGCAGGAACTAGCCTGGTAAACCCTCCCTCCGGAAATCTCAATTCCATTTCATTTCAGGAGTGAGTCTGGCCTGATCCGCCTGTCTGCAATATTGGCTGTGCTGGAGTTGGGCGGGAGTAATACCGTTGACTGACAACCCCTTCAGCCAATGATAATTTTTCCCCTTCAGCCAATCAGCAGTTCACCAGTCTTAATGTGACGCGACGGGACTTTTGAGACAGCCATACCCAAAATGGGTTGCCTTTTTCGGGTACAATGGTGTCACTGCCCGCCCCTACCGGTTCTCTAAATTTTTTTTTTAAATAGGCTTTGTCATGATTAATTGACCACATATATGAAGTTAAACAACTAAATTCTATCCAAACGATATCTTATAAGTAAATTCCGTGCCTCAAAATAGAAGTTAGAGAGCTTTTTGAAGTAAAAAAATAGCGGAGAATTGGCCGCACAAGAAAAAGATGGCTGCCGTTCGTGTTTTGGGCTCACTCGAACTCGCCACCTGATTGGCCAACGTAAGCTGTCAATCACAGAACAATGAGCGACGACGCTGATAGGCCCGGCCGTTTGGCATACACAGCCAATATTGCAGAAAGGCGGATCATGCCAGACTCACTCCTGAAATCAAATGGAATTGAGATTTCCGGAGGGAGGGTTTACCAGGCTAAGCAGGAACACCCTCTAGGCGATTTTTATCACCCGGAGTCGCCCAGACTCACCCGCTGTTAAAACGTACTGTGAGGACCAAGCCTTCGGCGTCAGGCCGTACATGTTCGAGCCCCTGCCCCTCCATGCACAGAACCACGGAGACGGGGGTGAAGCTGCAGGCGGCGCAGCAGTGCACCCACCACAGCACCCCCATGTGTCTCAATGGTAACGTTCAGTGGTGGAAAAAGTACTCAAATGTTTTACTTAGGTAAAAGTATCAATACTGCAATGTAGAAGTACTCTGTTATGAGTAAAGGTATTGGTATCAAAATGTACTTAAAGTTCTAAAAGTAAGAGTACTAAAATGTTTGTAAATAGCAGATCTACGTGTTGTGAGCTTGTAGATCTGCTATTTTCAAATAGCCTAGTTATAAAATAGGCTGAAGTGGTTAATGTATGTTTTTTTGTTTTATAATGTAATAATTTATATCTGCAAAGTAACTAAAGTTTTCAAATAATTGAGTAAAAGTATAATATTTACCTCTGAGATGTAGTGGAGTAGAAGTAAAAGTACTGAAAATTGGAAATACTCCAGTAAAAAGAAAAAAATACCTCAAAATAAGTACTTGAGTACATGTACTTAGTTACTTTACACCACTGGTAACGTTCCATTATAATCAATTATTTATCTTGCTCAATATTGCATTATTGTTTATTTGTCTAGCCCCATTACGAACCTCTCACTCCGCTATACAGCTCCGAGATGAGGTTCCACTGTGAGCAGTTTGGAAACTAGCATTTCGTTTTTGGATACGATGTGGCGAAAAGGGTAATCCACGGACCCTTTGCGGCCGTTCCACCGATTTCCGGTAGAGCTCGCAGTGGAACCTCATCTCGGCGCTGTATAGCGGAGTGAGAGGTTCGTAATGGCACTGTTATTTGTTTAGACCTGTTGCATTCTATTAATACATGTCCTATTGTCTCTATTATGTGTACAGTCAGCTTGTGGAGCTGGTGGATCCTACTTCTGGTCGCTATTCGACAGTAGAGGACTTCTCTCCACCGCCTTCACCGAAAGCGGCGAGCCTCGAGTTATATTACTCCTCAGGCTCAGACTCATCGTCGGAGGAGGAGGAGGAGGAGGAGGAG
Source organism: Gymnoscopelus braueri (assembly GCF_963280865.1). Classification (NCBI taxonomy): domain Eukaryota; kingdom Metazoa; phylum Chordata; class Actinopteri; order Myctophiformes; family Myctophidae; genus Gymnoscopelus; species Gymnoscopelus braueri. Next base: position 5,170,959 of record NC_137611.1, read on the forward strand.
GAGGAGGAGGAGGAGGAGGAGGAGGAGGAGGAGGAGGAGGAGGAGGAGGAGGAGGAGGAGGAGGAGGAGGAGGAGGAGGAGGAGGAGGAAGACTCAGAGACAGAAGAAGAACATGAATACCAAGCATACGGCATCAGGCCGTACATGTTCGAGCCCCTGGCCCTCCATGCACAGAACCACGGAGACGGAGGTGAAGCAGCAGCAGCTCTACCTTACCAACCTCGCCCACGACAGCAACACGATGTGTCTCAATGGTAACGTTCCATTATAATTGAGCTATTATATAAGTATTGCATTGAGTAGAACAGTTCATCTAAATCAGTGGTTCTCAAAGTGGGGTCCAGGGACCCTCAGGGTTCCTTGGGGAGGTTCCAAATGTACCCTTACAGGTCTGTAACTATGGGAGCGTACTAAACGGAACCATTTGTACGCTCTCAGAGTTATGGGGAAACCACTGACCTAAATGATGAGCTGCATTCATTCAGTGATTTTTCTACCTTGGCTAACGCATTAGGCTCTAGCACAGTGGATCTCAACCCTTGAGGGGTTCCAGGGGGTCCCCAGCAAATACATTTTCACCCCTTTATCCACATTGTATACATTGGCTGTTCAAAAATAGCAGATCTACAAGCTCACAGCGCGTCACTGTGATTTGCTATTTTTGAACATTTTAGAAAAATCTTGGAAGTGTTTGAAGATTTTTTAATGATTTTTAACACAAATAGTCTCTTCTGGGGGTCCCTGGCACAACACTTTTTCAGATGTGGGTCCGCGGCCAAATGTATATCAATTTAGGGGTCCTTGGTATGTAAAAAGTTGAAAACCACTGCTCTAGCGAGTTGAACGCACGACTGGCACTAATCATGTACATACATGTTAGGTCAAGGTAGAACTTCACTTGTCCACATTGGTTGTGCATGTGACATGCATGTTAATACTTACTTTCTGCCCTGATTGTTAGGCTCTAGTTGTGAAGTTATTTGCAGTATTCATCCACACTAATCAGTGCAAACCCTCACATTATGCTCATGTCTGCTTATCATTCAGGTGTACCTGCGGCTGCTGCCATAACATGGATGAACCAGTCACAAGGGTGTGCTGTAAGGACATTGTCAAGGTCAGTAGTGTTACAGCAGAATGACTGTCGGTCCGTCAACAGCATAAATATACATTATGGTGGTACAATCCACTGTTTAGACTTAGGCTTGTGTCCCTAAAAACCCAACTTGCCCTGCATACAACCTACCTACACCACTATTTCCCCTCCTACAGTATATCCATCCATTTTGCATGTTTCAATGCATACAGGTGAAAGGGCCTTTCTGTGTGGAGTTTGCATGTTCTCCCCGTGTCCCCTAGCGGGTAGGTACCCTCACAAACAAGACCAGGAGACCTGGTTCTGCCAGACCCAGAAGGAACAAATTCCTACACACCTACAAACCACTTAATAAGTGAAAAGTATAAATCATTTTAGGGGTTTTTACGGGTCCATTTGGTTCCATTTGTACACTCTCAGAGTTACACACTCGTAAGGGGCCATTTGGAAACCCCTTAAGGCACCACGAAGGTCCCTGGACCCACATTTTAGAGCCACTTGGAGTGTTTCCAGTGAGCCAACATGCACAATATCAGCACCCTGACTCTGTTTGACCAGAATGGAACCGAGCCTTCATTAGTATCATTGGTGACACCTGTGAAATGTCTTCACAATATGGCTGCTGTGCTACAGAGGCGTTGTGAGCTTGTAGATTGTCTATTTTTGGCAAAGAGTTATAGGTGTAGCTAGGGAAAAAAGAGCAGCAAAAGCTTATCTGAAACACCATTTTATACAATATAGAGGGGGTCCCTGCTTCATCTCTCTCTCAGCTAGGGGGTCCTTGGCCTGAAAACGTTGAAGACCCCTGACTTAGACAATTGGCACTGGGTGGAAAAAAATGGGGGATAATTATAATTTAATGGGATCATTATATATATTTTTTGAATGTATACAGGTAAAGATGGGCAATAATACTATTGCATAGGCAAAAAAAATCTACCCAGAACAATGTAAAAAGTAGATATGTGCTGAACGTTCAGCATCGTTGCAGGTTATTTATTTTTGCTCTCTTGTGCAGGTTATGGAAAAATGTGCAGACTCACCAGAACCAGAGGCTTCGTGCATCACCCTACACCCTGGCTTCTATGCAGTGTGCCTGAGCCCATGGCTTCAGCAGCACGAGCACGACAACATGGTTCAGCAGTACGGTCCCTTTGATCAGAACTTCACAGATGAGGAGTGAGTATGAATAACAATTATGTTTCTGTAGCCGTTGTTGTCTATTTCCTCTTGGTATCAAATCAATGCTTGTCAAACCATTTCACCTTTTATGATGTCATCAAAATACATATAAGTTCTGTCCCAATTCAAGATCTTCATTATTGTCTTGCATTGCTCTTATTCACTTTGATTGATCGATTGAATATTTTTTTAGGCAAAAATGTAAAACAGCACAGTTGCATTTTAAAATACTTTGTCTAAAACAGGGGTCTTCAACGTTTTTCAGGTCAAGGACCCCCTAGCTGAAGCAGGGACCCCCCCCTACTATATTGTATACAATCGTGTTGCAGATTCAACGTTTTCTTTTACTTGGTCTACCGTTTTTTCCTCTACAGTACCATACCTCTTTGCCAAAAATAGCAGATCTACAAGCAAGGCGTTGTGAGCTTGTACATTATTACATTACAGTCATTTAGCAGACGCTTTTATCCAAAGCCACTTACAATAAGTGCATTCAACATAGGTGGGGAACAAAACTACTAATCACCAGAAGTCTTTAAGTGCATTCTCTTTTAAAACAAGCAGCTAAGAGTATACCTAGCGCTAAAGTAAAAGTGCAATATATCAGCTACCTACTTTCATAAACAGATGAGACAAAGTAGGAAAATCAAATGAGCAAGAGCTAAAACAAATAAGTGTAACGAATAAACAAGATCCAATAAAACAATAAAGCAAGAGTTCGTACAACTTGTAGATCTGCTATTTTTGGCTAAAGTTCTCCTCAGAAAAGGGATGCTAGGGTTCAAGTGGTAAAATGCAAAAAAGAAAAATATATATATACATACATACATACATACATATCATATCACACAAAGATTTGGCGGCCCCCCCTGTAGTAACTCTGAGGACCCCCTAGGGGTCCCGGACCCCCAGTTGAAGACCCCTGGTCTAAAAGGTCCGTTCAAAACAGTCCTTGCGGTCTTGTTTCCAATGAGGTCCTTGGTATTGAATTCATAGTCATATATATATATAGTGGCACTACAGTTCAAATATCAACACAAATATACAGAAAAAGATAACACTATGTACAAACAAAAAGCAGGGAAAAAAATAATAAAGCTATATGTACAAAAAAAGGGCGGGGTGGGGGGTCGTCTGTCTAACGCATACATAGGCAACTGGCGGCCCGGGGGCCACATGCGGCCCCCACCTGCACTTAATGCGGCCCACAGGTTAATATGGTATATATTCAGCTGTTACAATACCAAACATGCAAACATGACCCGCTTTAATTACTTCTATATTCTATATTAGTAGCTTAATGACTAGAATAAAAATTATATTGTCTTTTTTTTATGTCCAATGTATTTGTAATTAAAGGGATACTTCACTTTCAAATAAAATAAACATTAAAAAAAATTATTTAAAAAAAATGAAAGAAGTTATGGCAAAATAAAGGCCCCCTCACACATTAGTAGGACACTCTAATGCGTGAGGGGGCCTTTATTTTGCCATAACTTCTTTCATTTTTTTTAAATAATTTTTTTAAATGTTTATTTTATTTGAAAGTGAAGTATCCATTTAAGTTCAAAAAGTTAACTTAAGTGTAACTAAATGCATTTGAAATCAAATTAAAATGTAACTTTTCAGGATTCCAAAATAGCAAAAAAAAAATCAGGATTCCAATTCAAAAGTAGCAAAAATAGCAGATCTACAAGCTCAAAACAGCTTGTAGATCGGCTATTTTTGCTACTTTTGTGTGACATGGCGAAGTACGGCATTCAGTTACGAAAAAAGTTAAAATAGGGAGATAAGAGGTGTCTGCCCAACAGTACATGCAATGTGGCCCTCTGGAGTGAGTGTGGAAATACAGTGGCCCTCTCCATCATCAAAGTTGCATCACCCCTGGTCTAACGGGAAAATAGTACTACCTCCATTTTTTGGCCTCCTGAAAGGTGAATTTTCAGGGCTGTTTTAAACGAGCCCAGCGAACTGCACTTTTTGAGGGATCACTATGTATGTGCATGTTGCATGAGTTATTTTTATCTCATTTTCGCCTTCATGTCGTTGATTCTGTTTTAGACGTTACCGGCACACAGCATACCGGTCCTTCGCGAGATGGTGTTGGTTTTACCTGGGGAGAAACGTCCGTGTCGTCATCCCGTCGTGTGCGGTCAACAAAATAAAAGCTTCCTTCCCATCTGGAACCACAGGCGTCTGGCTGCCTCCACTGCAAATGGAATGATTTCTTTTTTTCACAAATAAATGACGATAATGAACAGAAAACTTGCTTTATTTTGCAGTTAAGATATTTAATTCAAGTGCAACAGATTACTGCATGTTCCTGGTTGGGTTTTGTCATCTACAGTTTTAGTTCCATAAAAAACACCATAAAAGAAAAAGGGGTGCAGGGGTTTGACACTAACGGTTGACCGACTGCCTGTCGCAAGTTAATAAAACTTTCGGGCAAGTGGAGTCTGCTTTCAGGTTGCCTGACAGGCAAGTGCATTCTGTCTTCATACAATATTATAGGCTCTTTATGAAGAACAATGTTACCTTTTTACAACTAGCAGTTGCACTCATTCTGTTTTTTCAAAGTGACTGTTGCCACTCTGCAGCTATCGATTGAATTTCACATGATTTTGTTCTACAAGCGCAAATTTCACCCATCATTTTATAATGGAAAATTTCCCTTTCGGGCAATGGGCATGACCTTTGGGCAATTAGAACATGACCTGTACTTGCCCAAGTGCCTCTGAGACCTAAGTGTCAACCCCTGTATTTTGACAATACAATATAGAGAGTATGCACATGCCTCACTTTTCCACCGGGACACGCATCTAGACTGAGTGGTAAAACATTGAGCAGCATGGAGCGTTGGAGTTTGGAAGCGCTTGTTGGAAATCACTCAACAGTCCTGTGTACCAACTGTTTCAAATTACACATAATGCAGGAGGCAGCAGGACGTTGCGTTATTGAAAACGAGCGCTTCCAAACTCCAACACCTAGAAAAATAATCTCCTGCACGTAATTTATTGACAGAAAGTATCTCATAACATGTCTCTATGATGGATTTCTATGAAACAAAAACTTTGCAGATAGAAAGAGGATAATTCAAGATTTCCGTACAGTTGCAAAGTTGGTGAGTTTAACGTTGTTTAATACAATCAGATTTTCTGTTTAGATGTATGGGGCTGTTAAGGCCAGAAAGTTGTTTTTTTTGCCACTCAGTAGGCGTTCCCGCATAACTTCCGGGTACGATGATGTCACGCACATAGCCTCTATTGTCACAATATCGATAGAGGTATTTGGTGAAAGATAAGTTATATTGCACAGCCCCATTTGAAATAACATTTTATTTTACTGTCATGCCACCTAGTGGCCAACCCCTCATGGGATTATATGACACCTTTTCAGCAATCCTATCAACACCCCAAAATAAAAACAATTGGTACATAAGCAACAGTTGCAGACATTGCTGTTTGTATGCATCATGGACTACAATATAACAAAACATAGTGTACATATCCCCCACCAGTTACACAAGGGAAGTGTAATAAGTGACAATTGTTGGACCTTAGTTACTGTTGTGTACCTCTAGCTTCAAACACAAAGTCTGCCACTAAGACGTGCTGATGATTGCAGAGATGACACACACACACACACACACACACACACACACACACACACACACACACACACACACACACACACACACACACACACACACACACACACACTATCCTCCAAACATACATTAACCACTTCAGCCCTATATACATTTTGGCCATTTGAAAATAGCCGATCTACAAGCTCACAATGCGTCGCATCGGCTATTTTCAAAACATTTGTATACATTTGAAAACTTGAAATGGGACAATCTGCATTATGAGTACTTTCTACTTTTGGTACTTTGAGTACATTTTGATACCAATACTTTTGTACTTTTACTCAAGTAAATGTTTAATTCCGGACTTCTTCTTGTAACAGAGTATTTCTATATTGCAGTATAGGTACTTTTTCCACCACTGCTTACAGTGTGATTCTTCTCTCCTCGTCTCTACCATGTCTTTCTTTCTTCTCTTCTTTCACCTGCCTGTCTGTCTTTGTGTCGTAGCAGCAGCTCTTGAAAGTCCTGTACTTGTAGCAGGCACACAATGCACAACCAAAGTGTGTTTAGTGTTTACAGGTCAGCCGTACCCAAGCAACATCCCACTCAATCCATAGTGTTCCAAAATAAACATAATTCATACTTGTATCTTCTATGGGGAAAACAATACTCAAAATGACCAGCATTTTCTACTGTAAAAAGCTGAAGCTGCTCACTTGCCAAGTTGCATCTATTTATGTTCACTCCAGTATTATATTGTATAAACAGTGAGGTCAGATCAGCAATAAGCACTACCCAGATAGGGTACGGGATAAAATGGTAAAAACAAAATGACACTGTATAACAACTTACAAAACACAATAACCTATATAATTATAACATAATAATCGCCTCTTGACAGGTGTTGACTTTTGAAAGGAAAGAAAAACCTGCCTAATGATGATGTCACTGGTAGGCGGGTTTCTGAAGTGTCCACAGCCCTTTTATGAGACACAGAGTAGACGAGTAGACAAAAATGGAACAATGTTTTCATCCTTTAACAGTCATTTTTATTGAATCGACATTACATGGTGCATAAAAACAACTGTCATGGGCACCCAAACATTTCTGCTACATCATGCACCTTTTTCATTTCTACAAAACAGGTTGGTTGGAGTGCGTGTTTTGAAGCCCAAGTTGAATTTCAACACACTCAGAGGGGCAGCAATACCGTGAAGCCTGGATAACGTTACAAAAAAATAAGAAATACGAATAATAAAACTAGTTAGTCCCCCATATGAAAACTCAATTATGGCAATAACAGAAAAGTATTTCCATGATCACACCAATACCAATACACCAGCACTTAGAATACATTGCAAATACCTTTACTTATGTTCTTGAAGCATGTTTTGACATAATCCATTGCATGAGATAACACAAATTAAGACTTTACAAAAAACAACTAGAAAACCTGTTTTTATAAACACATTTTAAGACTAAACTCAAGTGGATGAGTCTGCAACGGCACTCCTGCAGAAGCTGGATGCCACCCGAAGGTCAAGCTGGAGCGAAGTTGTGGAGTCAATCGACTTCACCCACTCTAGCCACAAGGCGTGGCGGACAATCAACCAGCTGACAGGCAGAACACCATCGGCCCCCAAGTGCCCAGTAACAGCAAATGCCATCGCGACCCAGCTCCTCAAGAACGGCTGCATACCAGGTGCAGATAAAAACTTTGCCTGCACAAACATCACACTAGCCCTAGAACGTCTGTGATCTTACATACATTTCATGTATTCCAAATACACAGCCATACATCGGTCTTATCCGGCGCACGGTTAGCAGACTGATCTCCACGGCATAAAAGTGCTCCGCACAGCGGGTGTACTCACCCAATAATTAATTCCTCAGACTTGGAGTCAGATATTGTCCTCCAGTTTCATATCCATTTGAAAGTTCTGCCAGAAAATTGTTTTAGTAAAATATCTCCACTTTTCCACGAAAAGAATTATATATATAGAATATATTTTAAAGTAATATTTATTCAAGGAAGACCTAGATTTAGGAGAGGTGGTGCGGCGCACTAGCGCCTTCTATTGACGGGCCGTGGCTGGGGAAATAGCTATATCTCCATTCCTCTTGCTTTACCAGCCACATTCAAATGGCCACAGCTGTGCAATGGAGTACCGCGAGTGAACAATTCTTCCCCCCCTATACTACGAGAACCGCGTACGTGTAATGAGCTGATCTCCGTGAGGATGGCGGTCACAGAGAATATTCCATGATTTTTCAAAGGTACAGTAAAATCGCTCTTTTTCGCTGGCAGTAGCGTCACACTGTTACACTATTACTCTGGCAGTTAAAGAGTTAATAGGGCCCACTGTGTCCTGATTCCTGGACTGGTAGACTGAGACTGGGCTTTGTCTCAGGGTTTGGGTTCTTTACAGCAACTTCTGTTGTAAACATGTCCTTCAGGGAGGGCCTTGAGTTCCAGTCTTGTTCTTTGGCAAACATGTAAACTCCTCCAAACAGATCAGGAAACATCTCCAACAGGTCAATATCTGCTACATCTTCAGCACTGTGAACACAAAGCAGTGATCACTGAAGGTGAGCAGTGACACAAGGAGCACAACTCATGGAAAGACATACAATAACATACGTGAAATCATCAACACTAGGAGCAATTCAAGTATATGTACAGAAAACGTATGTGGGAGGGGGGCATTTCTGGTGTCAAGCTTAGAAGACTTGTGCAGGTCCAGTTGCAAATTGCAGACAGTTGCTATTTTATGTCAGTTTTGAAGGCGGTACAACGAGAAACCAGACCAGTCCAGACCAGTCCATTTGGTTCCATTTGCAGGGCCGCTATTGGCCATTTGGGACACGCACCCACTCACCAGTGGTGTGTTCTACCTTGTTACGCTATATACGTAGTGTGACCTGCAGAACATTTTCGTAGCCAAGTGTAGCCATCCAAAAAACGTCAGTAATAAAGTGTATCTGATACGCAGGAGGAGGGGCTGGGGGCAGCAAGAATGTAGACTTCAGTTCAAATAGCCTTTTTCATGTGATAATGAGGCGTCTGAGGTGAAGGCTTACATTATGTGTGACTATTGTCTTGAGGTGATAATGACCGCTGGCCATAGGAGTTTGGAAGTAATTCACACATTAACTACTTAACAAAGAGCGGTTATTTCATTCGGCGACCATGCGCGTGTGGGAGGGAAGAATTATAGTAGGCTATGCCCTCCGAAAAAACACACCCCTGACACACCCCTGACACGCACGCACGCACACACACACACACACACACACACACACACACACACACACACACACACACACACACACACACACACACACACACACACACACACACACACACACACACACACACACACACACACACACACACACACAGTCACACCGACTTACAGTATGGTGTGACTTTGTGTTGTTTTTATTTGTAATTCTACTTACTAGTGCTCATGGAGATCGTGTATGAAGCGCAGCAGTCCAAATGAGTTGTCAGGGTAGGACTTCTTCTTATCAGCCATCTTCTGGACCAACTCCTGTTGGAACTGGAAACACATACAACTTAAGATCTAATTCACTTGTGAACATAATGATGAATGTGAGCATGCCATTGGGCTCTAGTTACCGTGGCAAAGCAAGTATACAAGATTAAAATGTTATTTAGATTTAGACAGATGCTAAATTCATTGTTTACCTCGTATGCTATCTATTATACAGATTATTATTTTGATAGTTTATTGTTTAGACAGATGCTAGGTTCTTGGTTGACCTGTGATCCTAGTTTAGGCTACTGAGGCACTACACTGTTTCTCTGCATTCTAAGTATGTGTTTACCTGTCCTTGCTTATTGTAAGTCACTCTGGATAAAGAGCGACTGCTAAAAGCCTACTTTGAAAATGGTATGTACACCGTTTCTTAAAGGCATTAAATAGGGTCTTAGAGAAATAAAGGACAAAAGGAAAAACATTTAGAAAAGAACAAAAGCTCAAAATGCTATTGTTCTATAATTGTTCCTCACACTATGAGTAATAAAGTCACCTTGTGTTTCCATGTGTTGAACTGTCCCTGCTCAGCATGGGTCGGCATTATGGGTGGACCCCGCTCAGCATACTGGTCTAACCTCCTGATGAGGTCCTCGTCAGCATTTAGACAGTTCTCAATTTCCTTTAGATTTCCAATCCTTCTCAAGTACTCTGCTCTCCTGGGAATAATGATAATAACAATATTAATAATAATAAAAACGAGAAAAAGTGCTCTTCGGAGCACAGGTCTCAGCCAGGTCAGGTAGGTTATTGTGGGCCAGCAATGTTGATGGAATATGAAAAATCAGACAGATCCGTCTTGATCACATGACTATAGAGAGATAACAAAATCTGTAGGAGTAATATCAAAAACTGTGTTGTGCAAAAAGCGGCCTCCTGGTGGTGCTATAAAAGGACAATGTGAAAATGGTGGCATTTGTTCCTCGGCCTAGTGGGAATGTGCGTGCAAAGTGTCATGGCAATCGGACGCTGCGTTCATCATTTGCATTTTGTTCAAAACAAGCCACTCGTGCAAACTTTAGATGCCAATCTTAGCCAATCAGGATGGAATATGAAAAATTGGACAGATTCATCTTGATCACATGACTATAGAGATAATATGTACCGATTTGCGTGATGTTTGGACAAATCTGTAAGAGTACCTAATATCAACAAAGTGTTCTTGCAAAAGTCGGCCTCCTGGTGGCGCTGTAAAAGGCTGATGTGTAAAATGCACAGCAGAGGTTTTTCCGTGGTCACTAGGGAGTGTGCATGCAAAGTTTCACGCCGATCTGTGCAGTTATAGCTAAATACATGAATCAGCCTGTTGTCACCATGAGGCTGATTTGAAAAAAGTTGCGTGCCATTTCTTCCTTGGCCTAGTGGGAATATGCGTTTTTAATTCACAGCAATCGCAAGCTGCGTTCATGATTTGAGGCATTTTGTTCAAAACTGACTCCTGCAAACTTTGGAGGCCAATCTTAGCCAATCACGATGGAATATATGTACCTTCCCAGTGGATAAAACTGATTAAGATGAGCTGAAATAATGTTTATATGAGAATAAATGAATAACGCAATGTAAAATGTAATGTAGCTATCTTACTTCTCGTTTGACCAAAAGAAGGGATGAACCAAGCATTCCTCAGATTTAGGCCTTTTGTTTCGGTCTTCATTGATCATCCTCTCAATGAGATCCTTGGCAACCACATCCTGAACATGCTGCAGATTGTAGTTTCCATCCAGAATGTTGACATCACATCTAGCTGATGAACCAAATGGGTGGAGTCCATCAGACAGGATGTAATATATCAACATCCCAGCCACCTTAAGAATGAGCATGAGAATGAGTAAGAACATTTTTATGCTTTTGTCATTAATTAAATTGTTCTCAAACAGAATAAAAAGAACAACCTGGATATCAGAGCTTCTTTTATATGAGGTAACAATGCCTTCATCCAAAGTCTCCTTTGCCTTCCAGCATTTTGTTCCTGCAGGGCTCGTGAACAGGGTTGTTTGTCCTTCAGGTATTTGTCGGCTTATCCCAAAATCTGCCAATCTTGCCTTGCCATGAATATCTGCAAGGCAAAGTGAGTAGATCAATATAACTGAAGGGTTTTATATTAAGCAAAAATAAACACAGCATAAATTGCTTAGATTACAAGATATTATTTGCTTGTTTTTTTATTTGTATTGCTATGCTTACCAATCAAGACATTCTGGGGCTTGATATCTCGGTGGACAATTGTAGGTTTGTGACCATGAAGAATACTTAAACCCTTGAGAACCTGATTTGCAAGCTGTTTTCTGTTCAGTTCAGAAAGAGGGTGTTTAGTGATGTATTCTTCCAGAGTGTATTCACATAACTGCAGAACAAGGTAAACAAAGTTCTTATCCTCTATAAAGTCAACATATCGTACAATCGAAGGATCATCAAGTAAACCTAAAAAGTCTTTCTCCTTCTTCAGCACATGAGAGTTGTATTTAGTCATTCTCTTCACTGCAACTTCAGTGCCATCCTCTACCATTAACCCCAAGAAGACCTCAATTCCATTACTTCCCTGTGCGATGCAGAATTCAAAATCTTCCACAAACACAAGACTCCCAACTTTGGTAACGTTACAGTCATCAGCGTTTGCAAGCTTCTCCAACTGTGGCCTCCATCTTTTACTGACTGGGCTCCACTCTCGTAGTTTTGGTGAAGTAACTTTGGTAACATCAGAGGCATCAGTGTTTGGAAGCTTCTCCAACTGTGGACTGCATTCTCCTGGTTTTGGTGAAGTAACTTTTGTAACTTCAGAGTCATCAGCATTTGCAAGGTCCTCTAACTGTGGACTACATTCTTGTGGTTTTGGTGATGTAATATCACAGTCATCAGCGTTTGGAAGCTTCTCTGGCCTCCATCTTATGCTGGCTGGGCTCCATTCGGATGTAACTTTGGTAACTTCATGGTCATCAGTGTTTGCAAGCCGCTCTAGCAACCATCTTTCACCGATCTGGATACATTCTTGTGGTTCTGGTGATGGACTAGAACTGCTGTCGTCTTCCAGCTGCTCTTGCTCTCCTGACTGCTCCTGACTCATGTTCATCTCATTGGATCCCGCTGGCTCTGTAATGGTTTTCATGGAAACTTCACATTGTGAGGTAGCCTTCCTCATATATACCACACGCACACGCACGCACGCACACGCACGCACGCACGCACGCACGCACGCACGCACACACGCACACACGCACACACACACACACACACACACACACACACACACACACACACACACACTACCTCGTACATCATGATCAGTGGCCCTTATTTATCAAAGTGGTGTAGACCAAAGAATGTGGGGTACTGCGAGATCAGCACAATTTTCGGCATTTATCAATCTATAGTGACTTTGACTTCAGCGTACGGCCCGCTCAGATCTCACGTCTAGTCTGAGGGCGTGTATACTTTGGCCACACCCGTTTGTTACATTGTAAACATGCGGAGCAGCATTGTCTGACCGTCTGACAGGCATCTGGACACATGTATCCACTACAAAATGTATTTCTAACACACTAATAAATAATCCCTGTGAAAATATAACATTTTATAAACTCATTTTAAAAACTGCTTTAACAGTCATTCAGATAAGATTGCAGATCTGGTTACATTGGCTATTTGAAAATATCAGATCTACAAGCTCACAACGCGCCTCGTTGTGACGCGTTGTGACGCGTTGTGAATTTATTGATCTGCTATTTTCAAAATATACGAGCGGTTATGCAAGAGCATTTTTGGGAGTCGGTACCGGTGCGGCGCCGCCACAGCGCCGCTATAATCTTTTCATGGACAGTGAGGTCTCCAAACAGCGTGTCCATGGAGTTATTTGTAACCTGGGTTAAGGATTTAAACCCGCCAGGCTAGTTATTTTATTGTGTTGTGTAATTAATATATTAATAATTGTGATATGGATCTCCCTGGGTCTGAAATAATTAAAGATTGAATTGAATTAATATCTCTCATTAACGTGGCATCACGGCAGCCCGGGACTCACGGGGAATACATGATAGCTTTATTTTAGTGTAACTAGAACGCGCACTGCACACTGGCACTGCTCTCGGTAATGGGTTAAATTAATATATAAACGTATTCCATTCATGACGATGTGACTGGTGTCATTCATGTAGTACTTGACAAAGATTGTAACGTCACGGAATACATGGTAATCCCACTGGCAAAGACTGTTTCCACAGTGTTCCAAAATGCACACGCAGTTGGGCTTGAAAGTATGGGTGTGTGTGTGTAGTCAGACGCGGACATGACAGGCAGCGATGCGGGCGGGGGAAACTCTTTCTTATTGCCGTTCCATAGGTTGTTTGGTCTTATTCTGGTTCTTCATGTCGTAAAATCGGGGCGTTTCGAGAATATTTAAGGGTGTGTTATTTGAAATGACATTGATCAAAGGACAGAACAAATGTACGCTATGATTGGCTGTATAGGATCGCTTGATAAATGTCACTTGGACTTTGGCGTAAGGTCAAATATAGGCAAAACAAAAAGCTGGTTCGTACTCTCCATTGATAAATGAGGGCCACTGTGTCTGCATCATTGTACTGTAACAGTAGAGATGTGAGTCAGTGTGGACTGGGGCACTAATCATTTTCCATATTCACATTGTTATAAGGATAATTCCTTTTAACAGGACGTTCATGAAAGTCCTTGCGGGCTTGTTTCCAATGAGGGCCTGTGAGCAATTAGGGGTTAAGAGTCTTGCTCAGGGACAAATTTCATTTCATCGACACATATGCTGGCGTGGCCTGGAATCGTACCTGGGGCAACCAGGGCCTCTGGCTCCCTAGGCGGGCTCACAAACCACTCAGCTATGGCCGCCCCATCCCTGTTATCATTATAGATACATAGATGATTTATCAAATGTGTATTTATAAAATGTATTAATAAATCACTCCAATACTTACTAGTTTTCTTCTGCTTTTTCCAGTAGAAATATCCCAGAACTGATGCCACCAAGATGATGATAATCCCTTCCACTGCAATCACCACAATCCCTGCAATCATTCCTGCAGTTGAATGAATGAATGAATGAATGAAGTTTATTTCGGTGCTTTAACATGACATGAATAGATACTGCTGTTTAGTTTACAGATACAGAGGTGGCACCGAAAAGGTGTAGGCTGAAGCCGGGGCTTATTATGCCTACCATATTTGAAGAGTAACTTAGTTACAAAACAAAACAAAACAAAAAAAAATTTTTTTGGACAAACTGAAAACAATAATTACGTCAACAAATGTTTGCATGAAATAAACCACAATTGAAGAAATACTCAATCATACATACACATAAAGTAGGCTAATCTAGTGCATGTATATCAAATGTAATACTATATAGCCGTGTCTCTATATTTACACACACAAACGCATACCGCCTCACATATACACACATACATACGCCACACCCATATCACACCCATGCATATATATGTCACAGTACGTTTGGAGAACCAGTACGATTGAAGACAGAGCGCTCGTTTTTAGGCACGGGGCTTCGGGGCGATGCGGGGCTTTTCGAGACAGGGTTTATTAGCGAGGCTCGCGAGGAGGAGGAGCTCCTCCTCCTTCTCCTTCTCCTCCTCCGTGTGTGTGTGTGTGTGTGTGTGTGTGTGTGTGTGTGTGTGTGTGTGTGTGTGTGTGTGTGTGTGTGTGTGTGTCAGGGAGAAACTAAAACAAAAGCCAGCAGAACACAATAAAAGTATCTTAACAGTCCACCTGATTCGAATGCTATCTGCATTGAATGGGGAAATAGGCGAGTTTATTAGACCTTTGAATGGGCGAAATAGGCGACCTACTTACCTACCCACGATTTATCAGACCATTCATTGGGTGTTATCAAGACATACTAACCTACCAACTGACATGACTTAATAGTTCAGTTTAGGTTTCGCTTTTGGTTTTGGACCCTGACGGAGGCGCGCAGTCACAGGCGAACTGTCACCCCGTGAAGGACCACAGAGGGAGCTAAGGCGACCGAGTTGCCGTCCTGAACGGTGTGACGTTCGCCTGTGCCTACTCAGCGCCGTTTGAGTTATGTACCGATAGGCACAGAATCGTAAATATTGTTGTGCGGACTGCTCCGCCTCCAAGTAGGTCAGTAGCTCCTGAATGAATGGTCTGATAAATCGCGGGTAGGTAGTAGCCTATTTCGCCCATTGAAAGGTCTAATAAACTCGCCTATTTCCCCATTCAATGCATTGATAGCACTCGAAGCCGGTCACACACGCGCGCACGTGTGTGTGTGGTCGCGGCAATATATGCTTGTGCACAAGCCTGGCTTGTGGCTCCCTCTAGTGTTGCTTCTACAGAATTGCTGGGTGGGTGGTAAAAACGAGCGAGCCTTCTTCAATCGTACTGGTTCTCCAATCATACTGTAACATATATACACATATGTTCTGTATATGTACATAAATAGACGTTTATGTACACTCACATATACTCACAGACCTATGCAATATACACATCCCCATATATTCATGTGCATACCACATTTCACATGCCAAATGTGAAATGTCCTGTAATCCAAAGTTCACAGGTTTGATTCCTGCCTGGTCTCCATTAAAAGCCATGGGTCCTGCATGCTACAGTACTCTGGATAAATAATTAATGTATTAATACATGTACGGTTATTAATGTATTAATAAAGGCACATGTATTAATACATATATATTGCACATGTATTAATATATTAATATATGAACATTTATTAATACATATATATATTTTTTTTTTATCAAGGAGCTGTGAGAAATAGTCAAGATTTCGTTTTTTCCAGAGTAGAAGCATCTTCACACATAGATGAAGTCTAGACTTTATGATGAAATAACAACCTGATGAAGTCGTTGACATTATTGTGACATTTAGTTTAGGACCAAGGTCCATGTACATAGTTTTGATAAATGCTTTATTAGTTCACAATTGAAGGTATAGTATTAAACATTATTTCAATGTAAGTGACAAAATATTGCATAACCAATGTGATAAGGTACATAACTGCACTATAACTACCAGCAACTAGAAGTGTGCACAAATAGCAGGTAGGAAATGGTTGCATGTACAGATTGTTACAGTAACAATCCACTGATAACGATGATGAACACAAATCTGCAGCATGAAATAACTACCAACAACAACTATTAATAATGAATACTTTGTGATGGTTAAACTGAAGTAATATGCTACATACTTCCTGTTGTCAGACAGTGTTACTGTGTGTATTCACCGTTGAGAAAATCACCAGAGAGTGAAGTTACTGTAGGATTACATACAGTGATGGAAATGTTAATTACCTGCTTTGACACCTGGTTTGTGTGTCACAACAGTGTGGTTGATGTGTGGTAGGTGAACTCTACAGGTCACATGCTCTGTTTGAGCCACTGTCACAGTCCTCTGGACAACATAACAGTGATCTGAAGTGTTCTCTGTCACTGAGGGTTCAGCATTTATGTTGTTTCCATCACTGTCCAACCAAGAGACCTGAGGTTCAGGAAACCAGCACCCAGAATCACATCTCCAAGATAAGAGATCACCTTTTGATTTTTGGGAATGCCCTCCCAGACCACCTGAGAGCACCACAGTCCACTGATGCTTTTAAAAATGGACTAAAAACCTACCTTTAAAAAAAAGCATTTTTCTAATTTGTATGGACTTTGTTTGTTTTTCGTATTAAGTTTTAATTTCTAAATTTTGGCTCTTAGTTTAGCCTAGTTGGGTCTATTATAATTGTTTTGTTGCCTATGCTGTTTTTATACCTTGCTTTTAATTGTAGCACTCTGAGATTCGTAAGAATGTAAAGTGCGTTATAAATAAAATGTATTATTATTATTACCTTTTGTTCCAGTTAAAGAGATCACTGGCTGAGACACAGACCCTGCAAAAAAACAAATGGAGATTTCAATCAAACTATTTGATTACAAGTCAGTCAGACAGACAGACAGACAGACAGACAGACAGACAGACAGACAGACAGACAGAAAGTCTGTCTTGTTTTTCACTTTCCCCGAATGTCAGCTGTTTATTAGTGTTTTTGTGCTAACTGGCTCCCGGGTTGCCAAATCATGTGTGTGCAACCAGCGCCGGTGTTGCCACATCCGTGAAACAAGCGGACCATGACGCACTTTGGGTGCTCATATCCCCCGACGGGTATGGTCTAGTTGAATTAATAACAGTTATGTGGAATAATTAATTGATATATTATTATTGATATATTATCACTAACATAGTACAGTACCCCCCCCCCCCATTTAAAAAATAAATAATTTTAATTAGATATACATGTTCCATAGAGGGTTAATGTAAACTATTTAGTCATGCTCTTTTAATGTTGTTTTTTCATTCATGTTTTGAACAGTAAATCTTACCAACACGGAGATAGATCTTTGTGCTTCTGTCCAGGCCTGGAACATCACACGTGTATGTTCCTTCATCTGAGCGCTTCACCCTGGTCAGCTTCAGTGAGATGTTACCATGAGACAACTCATCGTCAAACAGGGACGCCCTCTGTTTGTATAACGAGTTCAGACCCCAATTCATACTTCCATCTTCGAGACGGTGCATGTATAACCCCCCTTTGCCATCATTCCACCAATCCACTGTGCTCTTCTCCATGTTGAGAGGAGGTTCAATGTAACAAGGAAGGATGACATCATCTCCCTCTATGGCCATCACAGGCTGAGATGAGCCAATCACCTGATGTCCTTAAAACAAAACAAAAATGATTAAGTGTGTTTTAAATGTGTTTTTTTTTATTTAGACATATGTATGTTGTTCATTTATCAACATACTATGTTAACATTGTTATTAAGAATGCTATTTCTGCAACGGTTCCTTACCCATCCCCCCCCCCCCCAATTAACAAAAAACCTGCATTATTTGATGTGCATGTTGTGTACATTTTGTTATATGTTCATACAGGTGCCTTAGAAGTCTTCCACAGTGCGCTGCTCAAATACGTGCCAAAGAGATTATACTTATCCTACACTGGCATGAGAGAACGAGGCATGCTTGCAGTCCTTGGAACACAAATATTGTGAAGAGAACACAAGCCACCCTTGCCACAGGTTAGTCTAATATATTTTCTGGAGTTTTGTAACCTGTACGCCTTCTTTTCTGACATATATCATTGTCAGTAGTGTGAAGCTACCTTCCTTCTGTAAAGATCCATTTCTACCTGTCCTTTGTACATACTGTACACCACAAACTGTTTTTCTAAATGTGAAATTACCTAGTATTAATCTAATAATCAATGACTTGCTCAATGACAAGAAAAAAATTGTTAACATTTCGGGTGGACGCCGCACCAAACAGGCATACTGCAGGCGAACAAAGAACTGGGTTGTGAAGAAGGTGTACGAGCCTCACACACATTTTCCGACAGAGTCTGGTAAATCTCCCCATTTCCCGAAGACAGGATGTGCCCTACCAAGTGCTAACGTCACCAGGGGGACAAACTTTGCCTGTGTGGTCTATTGATGTCTTTATTTGATTTGAACGTTTTGTTAAAAAAGAGAAATACAAGTACAGTACAATGAAATCACTGAAATAACACGTCAAAGATAAAAACACAATTAAGTCAAAGACTTATTTCCATCGTGGTCCTTGTCTTGTATAAACAGATATAATAACAAACACTATCTAGAAGCCATGATTTGACCTTTCTCCTAAACAAGTAATGACTACTAATGCACTTTATGGGCAGTGTTAGCATGTTCAAATTAACTGCTCCACTGTATCTAAAAGAACATTTATCATATTATTGATCACAAATAGTGATCAATAATATTACCAGAAACACATAGGCCTAGGCCTAAATGTATACAGTACTAATGTACTCCTGATGTGCCATAGTGCCTATTCTATTCCACTGCACTACACATTTTAAAACGTGCCACTTTAATATCAACAAAAATATTAATACAAATAAGATCTAAATAATTTTGGGGGGAAAGCCGATCTACAAGCTCACAACCCATCACGGCATGCTGTGAGTTTGTAGATCAGCTATTTTCTTTTATTTTTAGCCTATAATGGCTAAAATGGCAGGGTTAAAGTGGTTAGCTATACTTTAGAAAACCTGGAGACTGTGAAGTCGTCCTCTGTATTCTGGCAGCTATAGGGGGCAGTCCTGAGACAGGCATTTAATATGGCATGGTCCAAGTATACTGTGGTATGGTCCATGTTTGGGATTTCAATAATTGGGTCTTATCAGTGCAAACAGTGCTTCCATCTTACATTGCAGGAGCCAAATGGTAACTTAGCTGCAAAGGTGAGTGGGTGCGGTTATTATTATATAGACAGATGGCTTTTCAGAGGACAGTTTTACTTGAGGACATGAGGAGGAGACAGGAAGTTCTACCAGCTAAACTAGTTTTTTGTTTGTCAAGGAAGCTCCACTAGTTGTGGTTTCCATGAAGGTGAACGGGTACCGTAGTCTATGTTGATGAGAAAGTCTAAGGTATGCCAACAATGGAAAAAGATACTTGAGTGTCATAGCAGGTAATTATGTACATGATGAGTGATTGATGAAGGGCATGACAGGATTTAAAGGAATGTACTGTCACAATAGTTTGATGCAAAGGTGCCTCATTTTGATCAGAGGTGAGGAGGAGGTCTGATGGTGAGGCTGTGGATTATGATTGTGGAGTGTTATTATAGTTATTGTTATTATTTAAACACTTTCTCTTAATTGACAAAAAGTACTATCCCACAAAGGAATGAACGCAATACCACAAATCTCTTGCAACATATTAATGGGCATGACATCCCGACACTTTATGAGTCACCAAGATTATTGATTATTTATTTTTGGATTACATTGTGAATATTTAGAAAAATTATCGACAATATTTTTCTTAATTTTTAAAACCAAAAAGTGCCGTGGACATAGACAAGTCTTGCCACGGACATGTTTGCAGCCATACTGACTTTGTTTTTGTTTGTAGGCTGTTTTGTGTGTGTGGGTACAGGCTTGCTACGGCAACACTACCTGGTCAATGCGCTTGTAGTTTCTACCAGCCTACCGACTGCCTACCACATACGTCATAATAGGCCTAATACGTCACTGGTAGGTGGGTTTGAAATGCTGGCTACGGAGCTACCGAGCAACAAGAATATTGGCATGAATGCACTTTCCTAAAAACACACCGACATGGGTGAAAAGTGGCAAAGTCGTCCTTTAAGATATCAATACATTGAAACAGTGTGAATTACAATAACATAAAACACATTATTTATAACCTCATATTTACCTCCTATAGCCTATAAACTCTTTAGCAGTTCCCACTTCCCTGTCTGTAACACTGTAAAATCTATCATGCATAAATGTATCATCTTACCTGTTACAGGTGTGGTACAGATGGTCCAAGTTACCAGGAAAATGCATAAATAAATCCTCATGGTTGATTTTGCACAACAAATTGTGAGAAAAACAAGAGACAGAGTGAGGCGGTATCATTTCCTGCTGCTTCAGTACTGACTGAAGAACACAGGACTCTGATCCAACGTTAATCATTACTGAAGTGTTTCCCAACCTCCATGCCACCTGGAATGTTTTGTGCCAGGGATAAGGATAAGGATAAGGATAAGAATAATTCCTTTAAACAGGACGTTCATGAAAGTCCTTGCGGGCTTGTTTCCAATGAGGGCCTGTGAGCAATTAGGGGTTAAGAGTCTTGCTCAGGGACAAATTTCATTTCATCGACACATATGCTGGTGTGGCCTGGAATCGTACCTGGGGCAACCAGGGCCTCTGGCTCCCTAGGCGGGCTCACAAACCACTCACCTATGGCCGCCCGTACCTCTGCTGAATGCTGTCTGACTGGTGTCGTCGGTTTACCATATCTGTGCATCTGCTCCAGGAAAGCTGTTAAATTATCCTCTGTACTTTAATGTTAATGACTTATCGCAGATCCACTTGTTAATCACAGAACAATGTACCTAATAATTTCACTGTGAAATCTGTGAAAATGCATTGTTTTGGGGATTAAAATCCTCAATTTCTCCTCAACTTTCTGAAGTTAATACATAAGGTATTTTTCCCCTCAAGTTACATCTGTTAGGCAAATAACATGCATTTTCCTCACGGTAACACCGCAGGTAACACAGCATCTGCTTAAAAGTTTTACTTTAGGTTTTGATTGAGTGATTGAATACTTTATTAACAGTTTGTAGGGAAAAAAAGCACAGAGGTACAGTTTCATACAAAAGGATGCTAAAAGGATAAACCCAAGAAATGTGGAAAGGTAAAAATGTACCTTTGTCAAGACAACAAATACAGATTCAGGCCTCAGGCTCCTAATTACAAAGATCTGTCAAAAATGAAAATTTCTCCTGGTCTTGTCCTGGTCCTTTCAGGTGCATTTCACAGGTGCAAGTGGTCACCTACATTTATAGGGGGTTGCATGACATGACAATCCACAACAGATTAGTTAATCAATAAATCACTTCTTCAATAAATCCAATGAAATTATTCCAAACAAGCCCAGCCATATCCAACAGTGGGTATGGATGCACAATAGGATTACACAGATTAAAAACAAAGTATATGTACATCATTTATAACTAGAAGGTACTGTTCCTGAAGAAACAGTGTGGGATCGCTAAGAATGTTGATGGTATTGAGTATTGATAGTGTTAGTAGAGTTAAAGGTTTGAAAGGTTTTAAAGGTTTTAAAGGTTTTAAAGGTTTTAAAGGTTTTAAAGGTTCTAACGTTTTGAAAGGTTCTAAAGGTTTGAAAGGTTTGAAAGGTTTGAAAGGTTTGAAAGGTTTGAAAGGTTTAAGAGGTTCTAAAGGTTTGAAAGGTTCTAAAGGTTCTAAAGGTTCTAAAGGTTCTAAAGGTTCTAAAGGTTTGAATGGTTCTAAAGGTTTGAAAGGTTTGAAAGGTTTAAGAGGTTCTAAAGGTTTGAAAGGTTTAAGAGGTTCTAAAGGTTTGAAAGGTTCTAAAGGTTTGAAAGGTTTGAAAGGTTTGAAAGGTTTAAGAGGTTCTAAAGGTTTAAGAGGTTCTAAAGGTTTGAAAGGTTCTAAAGGGTATTTACTTTAAATTATTTTTAGTCACTTTATTTACTTTAAAGTATTTTTTACTAATTTTTACAACTTTTAAGTATTTTTACTATTTTTTTCAACTTTTAAGTATTTTTACTCATGTTGAGTACTTTTAAGTATTGTTACTCAGTATAAGTACTCTTAAGTATTTTTAATCAAGGTACTTACTTTAAAGTATTTTTAGTCACTTTATTTACTTTAAAGTAGCTTTTACTAATTTTTACAACTTTTAAGTATTTTTACTCTTTTTATCAACTTTTAAGTATTTTTACTATTTTTTTCAACTTTTAAGTATTTTTACTCATTTTGAGTACTTTTAAGTATTTTTACTCAATATAAGTACTCTTAAGTATTTTTACTCATGGTATTTACTTTAAAGTATTTTTAGTCACTTTATTTACTTTAAAGTAGCTTTTACTAATTTTTACAACTTTTAAGTATTTGTACTCTTTTTATCAACTTTTAAGTATTTTTACCAAAAAAAAAAAAAAAAGTACAAATGATTTCAAAAATTCTAATGGTAGCCAATATGTCCTAAGTAGGCTGAACGTTATAGAGTTGGAACGGAGTTTCTAGCTAAAAGTATGAATTTCTCCATTGAAATGAATGGGAGTTTTTTAGAAGTAAAAAGTGAAATATCTCTAAAAGTACAAATGATTTCAAAAATTCAAATGGTAGCCGATATGTCCTAAGTAGGCCGAACGTTGTAGAGTTGGAACGGAGTTTGTAGCTAAAAGTATGAAGGACTAGTTAGGGGCCAAAAAACTGTACCAAAAAAAACGTTGAAGATAACAGTAGTGTGATCGCTTTAGCGATCCCACAACTACATGAATACATATGTGAATATGAAGTAGGGCATTTGGAATATGGCTGCAAAATAACAACCCATGCTAATTCTTGAAAAGTGAAGAATGAAGATGAATAAAATGTAATTTTGTCCAATCTGTATGGTAGAGTATATTTATCCAATATATTATATTGTATTAACAAACTCTACCATACAGATTGTATAAGTTATATTGAATATAATATATATATAATATATATATTAATATAATATATTATATTGAATATAACATACAATCTGTAGGCCTATGGTAGAATATGTTAAGACAATATAACTTATACAATCTGTATGGTAGTATGGTAGAATATGTTAATGTGACCCACCCACCCAATGTTAATGAAGAACCCTACTCACTTTCAAAACTGCCCTAAAGATACACCTTCAGGAGGCTGCAATTCAAAAATGGCCCCTGTCCAAGTCCTAACCTACCCCATGTCCTAACCTAACCTACCCCCCCCTCTCTCTCTTTCTTCTTTTGTACATATTTTTCACTTTTCATACCAGTAACCTGTAAACTGATTGTATGACATTCTGTATAGTAGCGTGTATATCTGTCTGTCTCTTATATGTCATCATGATTTGTGTGCATGGGGATCTCATCTTAAACAAGCTAAGTGCTTAATGAGCTTTCCAGTTTAGTAGACCTTGTATTGTGAATTTGTACTTCCATGTACTGTTATGTACTGTCATGTACTGTTCTCATGTCTTACTAAATAAAGTACATCAATCAATCAATCAACATCAAACCCATAAAACACATTTTTGTGTTGATTCATTTATTTTATTTTGTGATTTGAAATCGTTTTGGGAGCTGTCAGTGTTAATTTATTAGTATGAGTATACAGCTTGGTCAGTAGGGGGCAGTATCAGAGCGTTTTCTTCCTCATGGGATGCTATTACCTGCAAGTTTCCTTGCCTACAGACAGGAAGCTCACCATCATTCTGATGAGAGCAATCAGTCTGAAAACAACTAAAACTTTCTGTGTGCTAAACAGGTTAGTTTTGGTCCATCAACTCACTGAATGATATCAATGTGATCATTATAACATTAAGTACACGTTCTGATGGTGGAGCCTAACTCTAAAGTGTTTGCTAGATGTGGTTATTGTTTGTGCTGAACATGGTAGTTTGGCTGGGGCCATTAATGCAAATGTCATGAGTGCGCAATGTTTACAACTTCTTCTGATCCTAATTCAGACTCCCATTAAGAGCTCCCTTTTTTGTATAAGTATTAATAATGTATTTTGGTATGTTTTGTGTGTTCTGTAAGAAGTTTGACATGCTAGTTTATTGTGTTTGGACATTGTTAAATAAGTTAAACTCTCAGGAATTGGTCAATTAACATTTCAAGTGCAGTAACTTAAAGCTGCTATTACCAAGAAGAAGAAAAATATAATTGCTTAAATGAATATTGCTAAAAAGTGCATTAAGTTAGAGGTGAATATTCCTGAGAAAGACAAGACAGTTAATGAAGGTCTGATGGGGTACTATATTGTATGTTTTGAAGTAAAGATGTGTAAATGGTTTGCTATGTGAAAATATATGGGAAGGATATGCAGTATTGTAAGGGTGATTATAACTCCAGTGATACAGTTATGGTTCAATGATGTGTTTTGGTGAAAACAGAGTTGAAGACAAAGTAAAAGACATTGAAATGATAATACAAAGTAACAACATAAATGGGAAACAAAGTAAATTGTGAATCTGTGAATTCTGTAAATAAATTCCAATGAGAGCTACCAGTCTGAAAACAACTAAAACATTCTTCTGTGTGCTTCTTTCTCCTGTTAAACAGGACATTATTATCTGCATGCTTGTCCTGGCTACCTGGGACCTGCAACATTAAGACAATATAACTTATACAATCTGTATGATAGAGTATGTTAATACAATATAACTTATACAATCTGTATGGATATGTTAATACAATATAACTTATATAATCTGTATGATAGAGTATGTTAATACAATATAACTTATACAATCTGTATGGATATGTTAATACAATATAATTTATAGCCTACAATCTGTATGGTAGAGTATGTTAATACAATATAACTTATAGCCTACAATCTGTATGGTAGAGTATGTTAATACAATATAACTTATACAATATGTATGGATATGTTAATACAATATAACTTATATAATCGGGGTGGTTGTATTTTGTCTCCCTGCTCTTCTATTGAGACATTTAGATCATGTCAAAGGTCATGTCTCACCTAGACACAGGATCAGCTGCCACACATTTTTACCTCATGGTCAAGAACCAATTCATCTGAATGGTAAAATAATAGATAATAATTCAGCACTTGTGCTGGAAACTTGGTTCAAATCCAGGGTAGAAGAGGAAAGTTACATAGTGCAGCTTTAAACATAAGTAATTTTTTGATATAATCTTTCACTGGTAGCTATATGATTATACAATTTATACTGTCTTATGCTATCATTCCCAATGGCACAACTCAGCTGTGCTAAGCTATATGGCCCCCACAGCCATAAGCAGAAGTTAAGTTGCAAACAGAGCTGGCTACCCTACTGACAGGAAAATCACTAAGCCTATAGCCTCATTTACCAGCCTTTTTGTTTCATAATTAATTCCAGACCATTCATGAAAACACACAACCTGCACTTAATTATCATCATCACATGCAACTTCCATGACATCTGTGAGGAGCCAGAGAAGAACTTCTTCACCTCCATGACATCTGTGAGGAGCCAGAGAAGAACAACTTCACCTTGACATTTGAGCTGCATTGGTGAGTCATGTTTTTTGGAGCAACTGACATGCAGTGGTGGGAAAAGTACTCAAAACTTTTACATAAGTTAAAGTATCAATACTGCCATGTAGTAACTAAAGTTTTCAAATAAACATAAAGTAAATAAAGTGAAGTAAAAGTACAATGTTTGCCTCTGAGATGTAGTGGAGTAGAAGTAAAAGTATTGAAAATAGGAAATACTCCAGTAAAGTAAAAATCACACCCTGTGTGAAGTGGGCGGTGTCTTGCTAGCTAATCACAATACTGAATGGAGTCTCAGTCAACCAATCATGTTCAAAAGATAAATACATTTATTGAAACACTCTTTATGATGGACGAAACCATAACTTAAAAAAAACATTTTTTTTTTTTTAAAGTTATGGTTTCTTATATAGGGCTATGCACATGTGTCATGTGACACTGGCCAATCACAGTCCTGAATAGATTGTGATTGGCCAATCACGGTGCAGGGTTAGGTGGGGGAAATTTTTGGCCAATCACAGCGCAGGATAATTGTACAAATTTCCAAACCTCACTTATAGGGGCGGTTTCACCGCCCAAAAATACCTCAAAATTGTACTTAGTACAGTACTTGAGTAATCACTCACCACTGCTGATATGTTTGTTTGGTCAAATGGACAGTGTGCCGTTCACTGATTATTTGGATTTGATGTGCAGTCATTTTAAATGTGTAGCCCTACTGGCTGTGATTGATGTGACTGGATGTGTGATAAAGTGGCTTTTGTATAGCCTCTGCTCTCTGAGTCATCCCTACCTAATAGATACATCAGATGACATTTATAGTAATACTTTTTATTTATATTGCACTTTACATTTGAAACAAACCTCAAAGTGCTACAGCACGGAATAAAAACATTTGCATTAAAACAACACATCTAAAAGAAAAATAGTCTAAAAAAAACATTTTAAAACATGGGAGCAAAAGACCTAGAGGGTAAAACAGGAAAATCTAACGGAATGCTTTATTAAAAAGGAAAGTCTCTAGTCCTCTCTTGAAAACATCCCTATGTGGATCCTGATAGCCACATTGTTAGATTTTTATTATCACACAAGCCTAGTCGGTCACCTCTGTGTCTGTGGGCAGACGTTTGACAAGAGAACATGGATCATATTTTTGATAATGGGGGGCTGTGGATGCAGAAGATGAGGCAGGTCGTGTGCCAGCGTCATCTCCCAGGCGTCCACCAGAACAACACTCAGGCCCTTGAACATGGCCCTGAGCACCCTGTTCTGCTGCCACGAGTACCAGTCACTGTTGTTCAGGGAGGTCCAGAGGTCCAGAGCTTTGAGGTTCGGCGTACGGACGACCACGAGGGTCCCGGGAGCCCTGTCCAGGAGGCGCACCACGGACCCGCGGATACCCCGCAGCCGGCGGATGTAGACCTCGACGGGGAACGTGCCGAAGTGGGCCCAGACGCTGAGGACCACCACGGTGTCGGGACCCCCGGCCAGGCCGTCTAGCTCGTTGGCCACGTAACGCAGCTCGCTGGTTGGAATGGTGAAGATGCGGATCGGGGGCGCGTGGGCGCGGTACTTCACCAGGATGTTATGGCCGGTGTCCACCGCCATGAACGGTCCGACTTGCTTTGGGCTGTGCAAAACCTCCTTGAGGTCTGGAACAGAGAGATCTACACGTTTCCACACAGTTGGGAGGGAGAGCTGGAGGCTCTTATCCAGAGAGACATACTAATACAGTGTAAAATCAGAGTAGGCGTCATGAATCCTACAATACAAGTTTGAGTGAGTGCTGCTAAAACAAGCATGTGTGTAGGCCAGCAGGTAGACATCAGCATCTGTCTGCTCAAGCACATGGCTTATGATCTACTGTAAGTAACATAGCATAATGTGAATGTGAATATCTAAACAGATGAGGTGCTGACAAAAATAAATTAGGAGTGCTAGGGTGGTGGTTGGATGCCCAGCCCACCAGGGGTCCTTGACTGGATGGTCCCCAGACAAATAAGGAGTAGTTTAATGTCACTTAAGTTCACTTGAAATCATTTCACTACAAAATATGTATGAATGAGTCATTTTTAAATAAGTTCAAATATAACCACTATGAATCTGTTTTTCAATTAGGACAGAATGGTTTGAAATAGGAGTCTATGACCTAAATCCTAATGCAAGTATATCTGGGAGTCCTTAGACATGAAACCATGTGCTATAGGGGATTTTCAGACTGTGGGCAGAAGATGGAGTAATACTGTGCAGCAGTCCTAACTGGTAGTTGATGGTCAAGAAAAGTAAATTGAAGTAATTTCTCCATCTCTACAGTATATGCTTGTGTTTTCTGTGCTGCAGGTTAGAACCATTCTTTTGACAGAAAGATAGTTTTGATGGAGCTATGGAACTGATGGAGCTAAATTCAAGAGTTCCGGGGTATAGACCAGGGGGTGCCAAAAACGGGTCTACTCTGAGATAAATTAGATTAGAGTTAAAACGTTGAATCAAATGGGGGTCCGTGGCCTATAATGCTTATCAAACTGGGGGGTTCTTGAAATTATTATCACTGGCCTACAGTACAGTACATGTTACCTGGTAAAGCTGCAGTGAGGTACTCGAACCACTGTCTAGCGGTGGAGTCTCCATACATGTGGACGGCCTTGTTCCTCAGGCACTGTGTGATGGCAGAGGCATTGCTGAACTGGTGCACTGTGGTGCCACCGAGGGCTCGCCACACTCCCTGGTAGTAATATCCAGAGGGGGGTCCAGAGGGGGGTCCAGGGGGGGGTCCAGGGGGCGTCACATTGCTGCTCTTCACCTCTGGGTTGTTTAGTGAACAACAAGTAAAAAAACATTCATTTAGAAAACATCACACAGCGTGGCTGTTGTTGTATCATGGACACTTTCTAAAAACCCTCTAAAAGGTAGTTTGACTGCAGCTTCAAAAGATCCTAAGAGGTATTTCATTTTAAAACACTTCTGGGGTCATTTTAAACGTCTGCTCTGGCTTTTGTGCACCAGTTTTATAAGTTGCTGGATTCAATATTTAGATGTTTTATATTCAGACATGCCACCCTCCTATATACAGTAGGTCCAATGAACTTCAATTTGAACCTTGTTAGACTCATTGAAAACACGTGCCCTGGTTCTGGTGGCTGATATTGTCCTTCTAATGTGTCGTTAATGTGTCGACTATTAAATTAATTGATAAAAAACAGCCCCTCACGCATTAGAAGGACAATATCAGCCACCAGAACCAGGGACGTGTGTTTTCAGTTTTAACATGGTTAAAATGGAGTATAAAGTTCAATGGACTTAAATAGAATGGGGGCGTGTCTAATCAAATAAATATCAAATATCGAAATATTGACTAGGGTGCAGGATGTTAAAATGAAGACGTTTTTTAGAGTGAAATACTCCTTTAATAGCTAGTTTCATCATTCACCTTTTTCCTTAGGCAATACTCTGACACTGTCAGACCCTGAAGCTTTAACTGGGACTTTCATGTTGATCAAACTGTGGAGAAATAGACACAATATTTCTTTAGTATTGAGCAAAACAAAAAGAAAAAAATGACCAAGAAAACAAGGAATCAGTTTTCCCCCCTTGCTTACTTCTGAAAGAGTGTCTGTTCATTAGATCTGATGTTTTGTTTGAAGCCTCCCATGACGTGGGTGATGCGTTTGTCACAGTTCAGCTGTTTAGGCTTGTAGCAGTACCAGGGCTCCCCCGTGTGGAGGTCTGTATAATTGCAAAGTGGTTGCTGCTGGCTTGCTGGCAGACAAACATTACAAACTGTGGTTTCAGAGACCGAGCCTGAACGATACGCGCTCTGGAAGAACACCCTGTCTGGCTGCTCCCTCGTCAGTCTGCGCAGCACGGTGACGGCTTCGCTGGGATGAACCAGTGTCACCTCCACCTGCGCACGGCCCTCCCAGAGCAAGGGCAACACGGCAGAGTAGGAGCCGTTCAGGTGGTCCACCACCTGCCCCGCCACGCCCGCTCCGAGGGTCGGCTCGTGCAGCCGAGCGAGCAAGACGTCTCCCCCGTAGCGTTTGGGCCGTCCCTGGAAGTCGTGCATTTGGATGAGAGCCCGCAGATGCCCCCCTACGTGCCGCTCTCTACCTCCCTCTGCTGGGAGGATAGTGAAGTGGCTGTTTGCGGGGTCACTGGTCTGATTGAAGTACACGCCTGTAGGAAAGTGTGGATGTTCAGGCCAGTCTATGGAGTCTAGGAGGGAGAGTTCCTCCAGAGCATCCTCAGGAGACAGCTTCTGTCCCTGGCAGCTCCAGAGGCTGAGATTGTGGTGTTGAGGAGGAGAACCTTTGGTGCTCAAATTGATTTTAGGTGTGATCTGTTGGGTAATCTGAGGGTTTGAAGAGAGGAGATTAACAACTATTAGCAAGACAGACAATAGAAATATCAGTTTAAATTCGGAGGTTAAAAGGGGAAGGGAAGGAATGCATTGAGTTATACAGGCTTTTTTTGATTGTTGGTGTTTAGAAATGAAATGCCATGAAATAATTTCTCACCTGAAGAGTGTTGTTGTCACGCAGCAGAAAGATCAGAGCCGACAGTGCCAGGAGCAGGAATATGACGGCAAACTTTTTACTACGATGCATCTTCACCTCAAATTCTCGAAATTCTTCTCTATCAACAGTGTGTGGCGCTGTTAACAGTCCCTGTAATATCGTAATCAAAAAGGTGGAGAATGAGAATTAAGGAGATATTTGAAAACGTAGTCTAAAATGCAAGTCTATTGTGCTCTCTTGGCAGTCACTGTTACTGTGTACTGTTACTGTAAATAGACCGTAGAGTCTTATTTGAAACTACGGGAAAAGCTCTATGCACTTACAGACTCAGTTCAGACTGATCAGACTCGTTCCATTCTGTTATACAGAAACGTGAATGGCGCGTGCGTTGTGGCCTTACATAGAACTGTCTCACAACCCAGACATTGTCATTGAAATTGTCAGCCAGCTCTGTGCAGTTTTGGAGAAGTAAAAACTCCCTACTAGACACATGACTTCAACATGCGTGAGAAAATCCATCCATCGAACCTCAGAATGTTAGAAGTAGAACAGGGTGTGTTCTTCACAGCTTCTTCACAGCTTTCATGACATCTGACAATTCATCACTAATTTCTTACGTTACGAGTGACTCCCTAGTAGTCCCTGTGTAGCATGTAGTTTTAACATGTAACCTGTGTAGCATGCAGTTAAACCTGTGACCTGTGTAGCATGCAGTTAAACCTGTAACCTGTGTAGCATGCAGTTTAACCTGTAACCTGTGTAGCATGCAGTTTAACCTGTACCCTGTGTAGCATGCAGTGTCTCCATCAGGTGCACACATAGGACCCCAACCAGTGCTTGAGCACCTGCCTGTTTGCTTTCTCTCCACCCTGCTCTCATTCAATTCAATGTAGGTTAGGTCACTTTGTATTCTCATTCTGAAAACGTTTTGGTTGAGCATAGCAGTCTCCATGTTTCTTGTTAAAACCAGAGTATAAAAGGCACGAAAATAGCTAATTTAGTTCAAGTTGTCATCACTCGCTATGCAACATTTGGTTCACATTATAGGACATTATGCAAGTAACACTCAAAAGTGTGAACTTGCTACAGTAGGTTCTGTTGACAGGCTTTTTATTAGGGCTTATCTGTGAATCATTATCATTCATATTTGTAATTATATGAAGTATGTATACTTTTACTAGACTGGGTCTATATTGTTTAACTTATCTGTTGCTTAAATTGCTACTGTCCTCCACACAGTGGGGGTTGGAGGTAGTTTGGTAGTCTTTCTTACAATTGATATTTGCTAATATTGTATGTTGGATTCATGCATATTTTCAGACATTTCAAACAAAACAAAAAAAGTATCAGAAAAGAAAAATGGGTGGCCCCCCTGCAGTGACTCCGAGGACCGCCTAGGGGTCACGGACCCCCTGTTGAATACCCATGTGGAGAATGTGTACTGTGATAGGTTTCCTTCTTTGAAGAACACAGCGTGTGGCCAATTGCATTTTAGGGAAGAAGGAATCAAAATAAAAAAAGAAATAACAGCCAACCTAAAAGTAACTTCAGCTTTCCTAGAAATGTACTTGAGTAAAAGTTAAATATTTGTCTTGGAAATGTACTTGAGTGAAAGTAAAAAGTATCAAAAAAAATTATTACTCAAGTAAAGTACAAATACTCAAAATCTGTACTTAAGTACAGTACTCAAGTAAATTTACTCCGTTACTGTCCACCACTGTGTATACATTAAATGTATGCATACATATACAATTATTTGAAAACTTTAGTTACTAGTTACATTGTAGATTTGGATTATTGTTACAAAACATACATTAACCACTTCAGCCCTATATACATTTTGGCCATTGGAAAATAGCCGATCTACAAGCTCACAATGCGTCGCATTTAAGATTTTTATACATTTGAAAACTTGAAGTGGGACATTCAGCACTTTTACTTTTGGTACTTTAAGTACATTTCGATGCCAATACTTTTGTACTTTTACTCAAGTACATTTTGAATTCCGGACTTTTACTCGTAACAGAATATTTCTATATTGCAGTATTGATACTTTTACTTAAGTAAAACATTTGAATACGTTTTCCATCACTGGCTTCATGGTTATGTCTACACACTTCAATTATAGTAGGTTTCAACAACAACGTTAACAAGTTACAACCAAATATATATTCTGAATATAAATAAATATATAGATAGGAGTTCATCATACCTGAAGCTGCTATGCAGATGAGGAGTCCCACTATATCTAAAAAGCAGACATTCTCAACGGCATGCTGCTCTGTGTGGAAGACTGTATGTAGAAAGGAAGTACTATGCGTTCCTATTCTCATAAGTGCATGAATGTATAGCCCACGTGCTCTGTCCCTTTTAAATGCAGTTTAACCTGTAACCTGTGCACACATAGGATCCAACCAGAGCTTGAGCACCTGCCTGTTTGCTTTCACAGGAGCAATTGCCCTTTTCTTATT
The DNA here is from genome assembly GCF_963280865.1 of Gymnoscopelus braueri. Classification (NCBI taxonomy): domain Eukaryota; kingdom Metazoa; phylum Chordata; class Actinopteri; order Myctophiformes; family Myctophidae; genus Gymnoscopelus; species Gymnoscopelus braueri. Next base: position 5,204,028 of record NC_137611.1, read on the forward strand.
TAAATATCGGTCTTGCTTAACCACAGTTGCTCTCCACCCTGCTCTCATTCAATACAATGTAGGTTGGGTCTGGCAATTATACACTACGAATCTTTGGATTTGATGATAAACTCCCGTGGTTGTTAGTTTGAGTCGGCGGGGGTCTATCACTTTCTGTTTCTTTTTCCTCGGTAGCTTTCACCGTTTTAAAATACTTACGTTTTGAATACTTAAATCTGCACACTTTGCAGCCAGCACAGATAGCTCTTGTATCCTCTCATTATGTTGTTGAGCTCTTTCCCCAAATTCGACTTGTGAACAAGCCGGTGAAAAACCACATGTTGGATGTTGCTGTGTGGCCGGGATAGAATACAAGAACGCCTCGTCCCAAAACACACTCACCCGGCCCGGGTATATCCGGCGGCCTCGGTCGGCGGAAAAAATAGGGGCGAGTGTGTTTTGGGGCGAGTGTGTTTTCACCGTGCAGTGAGGAGGAAGGCGGTGCTGCGGACCAAACCATTTTGCGATTTACACGGGGGGGGGGGGGGGAGGAGCAAATAAATCATTGCATGATTTCAAAAGTGGGTTCAGATTCTATTAAATAAGTATTTATTATTTTAATTTACTTGGGGGGGTCTGGGGGGGTCCAATCTGACTTGGGGCGGTCCAATCTGAAGCTAGGGGGAGACGAAACCCCCCCGTCCCCCCCGGGATTGACGCCTATGGCAATGACTTATTTTCTAGCAATTACACACCCCATGAAGCCTTTTTTTTGGTTTTTGATGCATTCCTGAGCCAATAATTTGATGACCGGGTGTATTTCCGGTAGGAGACTCAAAGAGACTCCTTTGAGTCTCTTTGGAATATGACAAAAACTAAAACATCTCCATGAATTCCGTGCTTCATGGGGTGTGTAATTGATAGAATATAAGTCATATTTTGGGTGAACTACTCCTTTAACAGAGATCTTGTATTAAGTGCAGTGAATGGAGTATGGGTGTGATCATCACGATCCTAACATCACATGAATGCCGTCACAGGCTGAACCACATGAAGTCTGAGATCCACACTGGAGCCACAGCGTTCCTATGTGGTTCCTGATAGCCACATGATTAGATTTGTATTACATTATCACACAAGCCTAGTCGGTCACCTCTGTGTCTGTGGGCAGATGTTTGACAAGAGAACATGGATCATATTTTTGATAATGGGGGGCTGTGGATGCAGACGATGAGGTAGGTCGTGTGCCAGCGTCATCTCCCAGGCGTCCACCAGAACAACACTCAGGCCCTTGAACATGGCCCTGAGCACCCTGTTCTGCTGCCACGAGTACCAGTCACTGTTGGTCAGGGTCTCGTAGAGGTTCAGAGCTTTGAGGTTCGGCGTGCGGACGACCACGAGGGTCCTGGGAGCCCTGTCCAGGAGGCGCACCACGGACCTGCGGATGCCCCGCAGCCGGCGGATGTAGACCTCGACGGGGAACGTGCTGAAGTGGGACCAGACGCCGAGGACCACCACGGTGTCGGGACCCCTGGCCAGGCCGTCCAGCTCGTTGGCCATGTAGCGCAGCTCGCTGGTGGGAACGGTGGCGAAGCGGATCGGGGGCGCGTGGCAGCGGTACTTCACCAGGATGTTATGGCCGGTGTCCACCGCCATGAACGGTCCGACTTGCTTTGGGCTGTGCAGGTCCATCTCCTTGAGGTCTGGAACAGAGAGATCACACGTTTCCACACGGTTAGCTGGAGGCTCTTATCCAGAGAGACATACTAATACAGTGCAAAATCAGAGTAGGCGTCATGAATCCTACAATACGTGTTTGAGTGAGTGCTGCTAAAACAAGGGAACCAGGAGACCTGGTACTGCCAGACCCCTAGGGGTTGAAAGATCAGAGCACTACGTCACGCTAAGCTTGGCCAATCAAAAGGAGGACAGAAGACAGACCTCTTTTATGCCCATGTATGGACGAAAACGTTTGGAGAGGGGGACAGACAAAGCCACATGTAGGCCCGACCCCCTGGGTCTGGCAACAAGCATGTGTGTAGGCTAGCAGGTAGACATCAGCATCTGTCTGCTCAAGCACATGGCTTATGATCTACTGTAAGTAACATAGCAGAATGTGAATGTGAATATCTAAACAGATGAGGTGCTGACGAAAATAAATTAGGAGTGCTAGGGCGGTGGTTGGATGCCCAGCCCACCAGGGGTCCTCGACTGGATGGTCCCCAGACAAATAAGGAGTAGTTTAATGTCACTTAAGTTCACTTGAAATCATTACACTACAAAATATGTATGAATGAGTCATTTTAAAATATGTTCAAATATATCCACTATGAATCTGTTTTTCAATTAGGACAGAATGGTTTGAAATAGTAGTCTATGACCTAATAAAAGTATATCTGAGTCCTTAATTGACATGAAACCATGTGCTATAGGGGATTTTCAGACTGTGGGCAGAAGATGGAGAAATATTGTGCAGCAGTCCTAACTGGTAGTTGCTGGTCAAGAAAACTAAGTAAATGAAGTAATTTCTCCATCTCTACAGTATATGCTTGTGTTTTCTGTGCTGCAGGTTAGAACCATTCTTTTGACAGAAAGATAGTTTTGATGGAACTATGGAACTGATGGAGCTAAATTCAAGAGGTCCGGGGTATGGACCAGGGGGTGCCAAAAACGGGTCTGTAACACCCTGAGATAAATTAACACCCTCAATGTAGAATGGGGGGTCCCAGAGTTAAAACATTGAATCAAATGGGGGTCCGTGGCCTATAATGCTTTGAGAATCACTGGCCTACAGTACAGTACATGTTACCTGGTAAAGCTGCAGTGAGGTACTCGAACCACTGTCTAGCGGTGGAGTCTCCATACATGTGGACGGCCTTGTTCCTCAGGCACTGTGTGATGGATGAGGCATTGCTGAACTGGTGCACTGTGGTGCCACCGAGGGCTCGCCACACCCCCTTGTGTGTAATATCCAGAGGGTCCAGGGGGGGGGTCCAGGGGGGGGTCCAGGGGGCGTCACGCTGCTGCTCTTAACCTCTGGGTCGTTTAGTGAACAACAAGTTAATCATTAATTTAGAAAACATCACACAGCGTGGCTGTTGTTGTATCATGGCCACTTTCTAAAAACCCTCTAAAAGGTGGGTTTGACTGCAGCTTCTAATACCTAAGCTTCCTATCCTAAACCTTTTAACGTCTACTCTAGCTTTTGTGCACCCCACACAGTTTTTTAAGTTTCTTGATTCAATATTTAGACATTTGATATTCAGACATGCCACCCTCCTATATAAGTCAGTTGAACTTCAATTGTAACCATGTTAGACTCATTGAAAACACACATCCCTGGTTCTGGTGGCTGATATTGTCCTTCTAATGTGTGTTTTTTTGTTTTTGCAAAAAAGGGGGGAAAAAGAGACTAATTCATTGAATTGACAATATCAGCCACCAGAAACAGGTACGTGTGTTTTCAGTTTTAACATGCGGTTAAAATGGAGTTTAAAGTTCAATGGACTTATATAGAATGGGGGCGTGTCGGATCAAATAAATATAAAGTATCTAAATATTGAACTTAAAAGGATGTTAAAATGACCCCAGACGATTTTTTTAGGGTGAAATACCCCCCAAAATAAAATCTTATTTCCACACAACAGCTCTAAGGTGTATTAAAGACATAGTTCAATGTTGAAAATGAGTGGTCTTCCCCTTTAATAGCTAGTTTCATCACTCACCTTTTTCCTTAGGCAACACTCTGACACTGTCAGACCCTGAAGCTTTAACTGGGACTTTCATGTTGATCAAACTGTGGAGAAATAGACACAATATTCCTTTAGTATTGAGCAAAACAAGAAGAAGAAAACAATTTAAAAAAAGTTTCTCTTGCTTACTTTTGAAAGAGTGTCTGTTCATTAGATCTGATGTTTTGGTTGAAGCGTCCCATGACGTGGGTGATGCGTTTGTCACAGTTCAGCTGTTTAGGCTTGTAGCAGTACCAGGGCTCCCCCGTGTGGAGGTCTGTATGATTGCAAAGTGGTTGCTGCTGGCTGGCTGGCAGACACCCCAGATAATCACGTCCCACATTATATATTCGTTCCCACTGATTCTCCTTCTCCCTCCACTGCCAAGGGGCATATCGGTTTAATTCCTGCTTGGATACCATCGCAGCGGGTCTTGGGTCAGGTCTAAACAACCAGTCGAGTATTTGATCTTTTATATGGTCCTTCGACCGTATATTATTTATACTTTTAAAGCGATTTTTTTTTAACAATGATCGCGTTAATACAAACGAGACATATACTGTATCAGTCTTACCTTTGATGATTTGTTCTTCCCCCTATTGCACACTATTCACACACGTCCATCTTATTTATATCCCTGATGTACTAAAAACAGTTCTCTTGTATGGTCACAGGCAGCTTGAGACGGGTATAATTTCATTTCTAAAAATTAAGTCGAATACAATCAGGGTTGCCTTATTATAATTTCCCGCAAGATTTTATTTGAAAATAGCCGATCTACGAGTACGAGCTTGTAGATCTGCTATTTTCAAATAGCTGATGTATATGTTAAAGTGCTCATGTGGAACCATAGTCGCTTCTTTTGGGCTGGTTATCCTAGACCTGGTTGCTTGTTTCTCTCACAGAATCTGGCAACACTGAATACTATGGGAGCTTATTGACAAATAAAACAGGGCCTTATAAAGGAAGGAAGGAAGGCAACACGCCCCATAATACTGCAATGTAGAAACACTTTGTTACAAGTAAAAGTCGGGTAATCAAAATTGACTTGAGTAAAAGTACATAACGTGGCAATGGCATCAAAATATACTTAAAGTAAATAGCCAAAGTTTCGATAGGGCTGAAGTGGTTAATGTATGTTTTGTAATAATAATCCAAATCTACAAAGTAACTAGTAACTAAAGTTTTCAAATAATTGTGGTGGACAAGTACAATGTTTGCCTCTGAGATGTGGTGGAGTAGAAAAGTATTGAAAATCGGAGTCATCCCTACCTAATGGATACACCATAGATGACTGACATGATGATAATAATAATATTAATAATAATGATAATAAAATAAATAATAAAGATTATTTTTTAATTTTACATTTGAAACAAACCTCAAAGTGCTACTGCACGGAATAAAAACAACACATCTATATAATAAAAATAGTCTAAAAAAAACATAACATGGGGGCAAAACCAGAAAATCTAACAGAATGCTTTATTAAAAAGGAAAGTCTTTAATCCTCTCTTGAAAACATCAATAGACTGAGGAGCTCTTAGCTGGTCCAGGAGTGAGTTCCACAGTGGAGGGGCAGCTGAACAGAAGGCCTGGGCGGAGTCCATGGTGCGGAGCTTGGTGATGGGGGGGTGGGAGAGGCTTGGTTATGGGGGTGGGAGGAGCTTGGTGATGGGGGGTGGGAGGAGCTTGGTGAAGGGGGGTGGGAGGAGCTTGGTGATGGGGACTAGGACGGAGGCGCTTATCCAGAGTGGAGGTTTGAGGCTTGAGCAGTTCCTTGAGGTAGGAGCGGGCATTACCATGGATGCAATGACTTATTTTCTATCAATTACTCACCCCATGAAGCCTTTTTTTTTGGTTTTGACACATTCCTGAGCCAATATTTTGATGACCGGGTGTATTTCCGGTAGGAGACTCAAAGAGACTCCTTTGAGTTGAGATGCTAATGTATCGGATACATTAGCATCTTTCCGTCGGTCATCAAATTATCGGCTCAGTAATGCGGCAAAACAAAAAAATCTCCATAAATTCAATGCTTCATGGGGTGTGTAATTGATAGAATATAATTCATTTTTTTGGGTGAACTACTCCTTTAACAGAGATCTTGTATTCTGTCCGGGAGGACAGAGCAGTGAATGGAGTATGGGTGAGATGATGTGCCCGTATTTACACACTCTCATCACGATCCTAACATCACATGAATGCCGTCACAGGCTGAACCACATGAAGTCTGAGATCCACACTGGAGCCACAGCGTTCCTATGTGGATCCTGATAGCCACATGATTAGATCTTTATTACATTATCACACAAGCCTAGTCGGTCACCTCCGTGTCTGTGGGCAGATGTTTGACAAGAGAACATCGATCATATTTTTTATAATGGGGGGCTGTGGATGCAGACTATGAGGTAGGTCGTGTGCCAGCGTCATCTCCCAGGCGTCCACCAGAACAACACTCAGGCCCTTGAACATGGCCCTGAGCACCCTGTTCTGCTGCCACGAGTACCAGTCACTGTTGTTCAGGGAGGTCCAGAGGTCCAGAGCTTTGAGGTTCGGCGTACGGACGACCACGAGGGTCCCGGGAGCTCTGTCCAGGAGGCGCACCACGGACCCGCGGATACCCCGCAGCCGGCGGATGTAGACCTCGACGGGGAACGTGCCGAAGTGGGCCCAGACGCTGAGGACCACCACGGTGTCGGGACCCCCGGCCAGGCCGTCTAGCTCGTTGGCCACGTAACGCAGCTCGCTGGTTGGAATGGTGAAGATGCGGATCGGGGGCGCGTGGGCGCGGTACTTCACCAGGATGTTATGGCCGGTGTCCACCGCCATGAACGGTCCGACTTGCTTTGGGCTGTGCAAAACCTCCTTGAGGTCTGGAACAGAGAGATCTACACGTTTCCACACAGTTGGGAGGGAGAGCTGGAGGCTCTTATCCAGAGAGACATACTAATACAGTGTAAAATCAGAGTAGGCGTCATGAATCCTACAATACAAGTTTGAGTGAGTGCTGCTAAAACAAGCATGTGTGTAGGCCAGCAGGTAGACATCAGCATCTGTCTGCTCAAGCACATGGCTTATGATCTACTGTAAGTAGAATAGCATAATGTGAATGTGAATATCTAAACAGATGAGGTGCTGACAAAAATAAATTAGGAGTGCTAGGGCGGTGGTTGGATGCCCAGCCCACCAGGGGTCCTTGACTGGATGGTCCCCAGACAAATAAGGAGTAGTTTAATGTCACTTAAGTTCACTTGAAATCATTTCACTACAAAATATGTATGAATGAGTCATTTTTAAATAAGTTCAAATATAACCACTATGAATCTGTTTTTCAATTAGGACAGAAAGGTTTGAAATAGGAGTCTATGACCTAATGCAAGTAGGCTATATCTGGGAGTCCTTAATTGACATGAAACCATGTGCTATAGGGGATTTTCAGACTGTGGGCAGAAGATGGAGGAATACTGTGCAGCAGTCCTAACTGGTAGTTGCTAGTCAAGAAAACTAAGTAAATGAAGTCATTTCTCCATCTCTACAGTATATGCTTGTGTTTTCTGTGCTGCAGGTTAGAACCATTCTTTTGACAGAAGGATTTTGATGGAACTGATGGAGCTAAATTCAAGAGTTCCGGGGTATAGACCAGGGGTTGCCAAAAACGGGTCTGTAACACCCTGAGATAAATTAGATTGGGCGGTCCCAGAGTTAAAACGTTGAATCAAATGGGGGTCCGTGGCCTATAATGCTTATCAAACTGGGGGGTTCTTGAAATTATTATCACTGGCCTACAGTACAGTACATGTTACCTGGTAAAGCTGCAGTGAGGTACTCGAACCACTGTCTAGCGGTGGAGTCTCCATACATGTGGACGGCCTTGTTCCTCAGGCACTGTGTGATGGCAGAGGCATTGCTGAACTGGTGCACTGTGGTGCCACTGAGGGCTCGCCACACCCCCTGGTAGTAATATCCAGAGGGGGGTCCAGGGGGCGTAAAGCTGCTGCTCTTCACCTCTGTGTCGTTTAGTGAACAACAAGTAAAAAAACATTCATTTAGAAAACATCACACAGCGTGGCTGTTGTCGTATTATGGACACTTTCTAAAAACCCTCTAAAAGGTGGGTTTGACTGCAGCTTCTAAAGATCCTAAGAGGTATTTCATTTTAAAACACTTCTGGGGTCATTTTAAACGTCTGCTCTGGCTTTTGTGCACCAGTTTTATAAGTTGCTGGATTCAATATTTAGATGTTTTATATTCAGACATGCCACCCTCCTATATACAGTAGGTCCAATGAACTTCAATTTTAACCTCGTTAGACTCATTGAAAACACATGCCCTGGTTCTGGTGGCTGATATTGTCCTTCTATGTGTGTCGTTAATGTGTCGACTATTAAATTAATTGATAAAAACAGCCCCTCACGCATTAGAAGGACAATATCAGCCACCAGAACCAGGGACGTGTGTTTTCAGTTTTAACATGGTTAAAATGGAGTATAAAGTTCAATGGACTTAAATAGAATGGGGGCGTGTCTGATCAAATAAATATCAAATATCTAAATATTGACTAGGGTGCAGGATGTTAAAATGAAGACGTTTTTTTAGAGTGAAATACTCCTTTAATAGCTAGTTTCATCAGTCACCTTTTTTCTTTGGCAATACTCTGACACTGTCAGACCCTGAAGCTTTAACTGGGACTTTCATGTTGATCAAACTGTGGAGAAATAGACACAATATTTCTTTAGTATTGAGCAAAACAAAAACAAAAAAATGACCAAGAAAACAAGAGATCAGTTTCCCCCCTTGCTTACTTCTGAAATAGTGTCTGTTCATCAGATCTGATGTTTTGGTTGAAGCCTCCCATGGCGTGGGTGATGCGTTTGTCACAGTTCAGCTGTTTAGGCTTGTAGCAGTACCAGGGCTCCCCCGTGTGGAGGTCTGTATGATTGCAAAGTGGCTGCTGCTGGCTTGCTGGCAGACAAACATTACAAACTGTGGTTTCAGAGACCGAGCCTGAACGATACTCGCTCTGGAAGAACACCCTGTCTGGCTGCTCCCTCGTCAGTCTGCGCAGCACGGTGACGGCTTCGCTGGGATGAACCAGTGTCACCTCCACCTGCGCACGGCCCTCCCAGAGCAAGGGCAACACGGCAGAGTAGGAGCCGTTCAGGTGGTCCACCACCTGCCCCGCCACGCCCGCTCCGAGGGTCCGCTCGCGCAGCCGAGCGAGCAAGACGTCTCCCCCGTAGCGTTTGGGCCGTCCCTGGAAGTCGTGCATTTGGATGAGAGCCTGCAGATGCCCCCCTACGTGCCGCTCTCTACCTCCCTCTGCTGGGAGGATAGTGAAGTGGCTGTTTGCGGGGTCACTGGTCTGACTGAAGTACACGCCTGTAGGAAAGTGTGGATGTTCAGGCCAGTCTATGGAGTCTAGGAGGGAGTGTTCCTCCAGAGCATCCTCAGGAGACAGCTTCTGTCCCTGGCAGCTCCAGAGGCTGAGATTGTGGTGTTGAGGAGGAGAACCTTTGGTGCTCAAATTGATTTTAAGTGTGATCTGTTGGGTAATCTGAGGGTTTGAAGAGAGGAGATTAACAACTATTAGCAAGACAGACAATAGAAATATCAGTTTAAATTCTGAAGTTAAAAGGGGAAGGGAAGGAATGCATTGAGTTATACAGGCTTTTTTTGATTGTTGGTGTTTAGAAATAAAATGCCATGAAATAATTTCTCACCTGAAGAGTGTTGATGTCACGCAGCAGATACACCAGAACCAGATAGACCAGTGCCAGGAGCAGGAATATGACTGCAAACTTTTTACAACGATGCATCTTCACCTCAAATTCTCGAAATTCTTCTCTATCAACAGTGTGTGGCGCTGTTAACAGTCCCTGTTATATCGTAACCAAAAAGGTGGAGAATGAATTAAGGAGAAATTTGAAAACGTAGTCTAAAATGCAAGTCTATTGTGCTCTCTTGGCAGTCACTGTTACTGTGTACTGTTACTGTAAATAGACCGTAGAGTCTTATTTGAAACTACGGGAAAAGCTCTATGCACTTACAGACTCAGTTCAGACTGATCAGACTCGTTCCATTCTGTTATACAGAAACGTGAATGGCGCGTGCGTTGTGGCCTTACATAGAACTGTTTCACAACCCAGACATTGTCATTGAAATTGTCAGCCAGCTCTGTGCAGTTTTGGAGAAGTAAAAACTCCCTACTAGACACATGACTTCAACATGCGTGAGAAAATCCATCCATCGAACCTGGTAGAAGTAGAACAGGGTGTGTTCTTCACAGCTTCTTCACAGCTTTCATGACATCTGACAATTCATCACTAATTTCTTACGTTACGTTACGAGTGACTCCCTAGTAGTCCCTGTGTAGCATGTAGTTTAAACATGTAACCTGTGTAGCATGCAGTTAAACCTGTGACCTGTGTAGCATGCAGTTTAACCTGTGACCTGTGTAGCATGCAGTTAAACCTGTAACCTGTGTAGCATGCAGTTTAACCTGTAACCTGTGTAGCATGCAGTGTCTCCATCAGGTGCACACATAGGACCCCAACCAGTGCTTGAGCACCTGCCTGTTTGCTTTCTCTCCACCCTGCTCTCATTCAATTCAATGTAGGTTAGGTCACTTTGTATTCTCATTCTGAAAACGTTTTGGTTGAGCATAGCAGTCTCCATGTTTCTTGTTAAAACCGAGTATAAAAGGCACGAAAATAGCTAATTTAGTTCAAGTTGTCAGCACTCGCTATGCAACATTTGGTTCACATTATAGGACATTATGCAAGTAACGCTCAAAAGTGTGAACTTGCTACAGTAGGTTCTGTTGACAGGCTTTTAATTAGGGCTTATCTGTGAATCATTCATATTTATAATTATATGAAGTATGTATACTTTTACTAGACTGGGTCTATATTGTTTAACTTATCTGTTGCTTAAATTGCTACTGTCCTCCACACAGTGGGGGTTGGAGGTAGTTTGGTAGTCTTTCTTACAATTGATATTTGCTAATATAGTATGTTGGATTCATGCATATTTTCAGACATTTCAAACAAAACAAAAAAAGTATCAGAAAAGAAAAATGGGTGGCCCCCCTGCAGTGACTCCGAGGACCGCCTAGGGGTCACGGACACCCTGTTGAATACCCATGTGGAGAATGTGTACTTTGATAGGTTTCCTTCTTTGAAGAACACAGCGTGTGGCCAATTGCATTTTAGGGAAGAAGGAATTTAAAAAAATAAAGAAATAACAGCCAACCTAAAAGTAACTTCACAGCTTTCCTAGAAATGTACTTGAGTAAAAGTTAAATATTTGTCTTGGAAATGTACTTGAGTGAAAGTAAAAAGTATAAAAAAAAATGTATACTCAAGTAAAGTACAAATACTCAAAATCTGTACTTAAGTACAGTACTCAAGTAAATTTACTCCGTTACTGTCCACCACTGTGTATACATTAAATGTATGCATACATATACAATTATTTGAAAACTTTAGTTACTAGTTACATTGTAGATTTGGATTATTGTTACAAAACATACATTAACCACTTCAGCCCTATATACATTTTGGCCATTGGAAAATAGCCGATCTACAAGCTCACAATGCGTCGCATTTAAGATTTTTATACATTTGAAAACTTGAAGTGGGACATTCAGCACTTTTACTTTTGGTACTTTAAGTACATTTCGATGCCAATACTTTTGTACTTTTACTCAAGTACATTTTGAATTCCGGACTTTTACTCGTAACAGAATATTTCTATATTGCAGTATTGATACTTTTACTTAAGTAAAACATTTGAAAACGTTTTCCATCACTGGCTTCATGGTTATGTCTACACACTTCAATTATAGTAGGTTTCAACAACAACGTTAACAAGTTACAACCAAATATATATTCTGAATATAAATAAATATATAGATAGGAGTTCATCATACCTGAAGCTGCTATGCAGATGAGGAGTCCCACTATATCTAAAAAGCAGACATTCTCAACGGCATGCTGCTCTGTGTGGAAGACTGTATGTAGAAAGGAAGTACTATGCGTTCCTATTCTCATAAGTGCATGAATGTATAGCCCACGTGCTCTGTCCCTTTTAAATGCAGTTTAACCTGTAACCTGTGCACACATAGGATCCAACCAGAGCTTGAGCACCTGCCTGTTTGCTTTCAAAGGAGCAATTTGCATTCTCTTATTTAAATATCGGTCTTGCTGAACCACAGCTCTCCACCCTGCTCTCATTCAATACAATGTAGGTTGGGTCTGGCAATTATACACTACGAATCTTTGGATTTGATGATAAACTCCCGTGGTTGTTAGTTTGATTCGGCGGGGGTCTATCACTTTCTGTTTCTTTTTCCTCGGTAGCTTTCACCGTTTTAAAATACTTACGTTTTTAATACTTAAATCTGCACACTTTGCAGCCAGCACAGATAGCTCTTGTATCCTCTCATTATGTTGTTGACTTCTTTCCCAAATTCGACTTGTGAACAAGCCGGTGAAAAACCACATGTTGGATGTTGCTGTGTGGCCGGGATATAATACAAGAACGCCTCGTCCCAAAACACACTCACCCGGCCCGGGTATATCCGGCGGCCTCGGTCGGCGGAAAAAATAGGGGCGAGTGTGTTTTGGGGCGAGTGTGTTTTCACCGTGCAGTGAGGAGGAAGGAAGTGCTGCGGACCAAACCATTTTGGGATTTACACGGGGGGGGGGGGAGCAAATAAATCCTTTAAAATACATCGTGTTTATGAGTGCATGATTTCAAAAGTGGGTTCAGATTCTATTAAATAAGTATTTATTATTATAATTTACTTGGGGGGGTCCAATCTGACTTGGGGGGGTCCAATCTGAAGCTAGGGGGAGACGAAACCCCCCCGTCCCCCCCGGGATTGACGCCTATGGCAATGACTTATTTTCTAGCAATTACACACCCCATGGTTTTTGATGCATTCCTGAGCCAATAATTTGATGACCGGGTGTATTTCCGGTAGGAGACTCAAAGAGACTCCTTTGAGTCTCTTTGGAATATGACAAAAACTAAAACATCTCCATGAATTCCGTGCTTCATGGGGTGTGTAATTGATAGAATATAAGTCATATTTTGGCTGAACTACTCCTTTAACAGAGATCTTGTATTAAGTGCAGTGAATGGAGTATGGGTGTGATCATCACGATCCTAACATCACATGAATGCCGTCACAGGCTGAACCACGTGAAGTCTGAGATCCACACTGGAGCCACAGCGTTCCTATGTGGTTCCTGATAGCCACATGATTAGATTTGTATTACATTATCACACAAGCCTAGTCGGTCACCTCTGTGTCTGTGGGCAGATGTTTGACAAGAGAACATGGATCATATTTTTGATAATGGGGGGCTGTGGATGCAGACGATGAGGTAGGTCGTGTGCCAGCGTCATCTCCCAGGCGTCCACCAGAACAACACTCAGGCCCTTGAACATGGCCCTGAGCACCCTGTTCTGCTGCCACGAGTACCAGTCACTGTTGGTCAGGGTCTCGTAGAGGTTCAGAGCTTTGAGGTTCGGCGTGCGGACGACCACGAGGGTCCCGGGAGCCCTGTCCAGGAGGCGCACCACGGACCTGCGGATGCCCCGCAGCCGGCGGATGTAGACCTCGACGGGGAACGTGCTGAAGTGGGACCAGACGCCGAGGACCACCACGGTGTCGGGACCCCCGGCCAGGCCGTCCAGCTCGTTGGCCACGTAACGCAGCTCGCTGGTGGGAACGGTGGCGAAGCGGATCGGGGGCGCGTGGCAGCGGTACTTCACCAGGATGTTATGGCCGGTGTCCACCGCCATGAACGGTCCGACTTGCTTTGGGCTGTGCAGGTCCATCTCCTTGAGGTCTGGAACAGAGAGATCACACGGTTAGTTGGAGGCTCTTATCCAGAGAGACATACTAATACAGTGCAAAATCAGAGTAGGCGTCATGAATCCTACAATACGTGTTTGAGTGAGTGCTGCTAAAACAAGGGAACCAGGAGACCTGGTACTGCCAGACCCCTAGGGGTTGAAAGATCAGAGCACTACGTCACGCTAAGCTTGGCCAATCAAAAGGAGGACAGAAGACAGACCTCTTTTATGCCCATGTATGGACGAAAACGTTTGGAGAGGGGGACAGACAAAGCCACATGTAGGCCCAACCCCCTGGGTCTGGCAACAAGCATGTGTGTAGGCTAGCAGGTAGACATCAGCATCTGTCTGCTCAAGCACATGGCTTATGATCTACTGTAAGTAACATAGCATAATGTGAATGTGAATATCTAAACGGATGAGGTGCTGACGAAAATAAATTAGGAGTGCTAGGGCGGTGGTTGGATGCCCAGCCCACCAGGGGTCCTCGACTGGATGGTCCCCAGACAAATAAGGAGTAGTTTAATGTCACTTAAGTTCACTTGAAATCATTACACTACAAAATATGTATGAATGAGTCATTTTAAAATATGTTTAAAATATAACCACTATGAATCTGTTTTTCAATTAGGACAGAATGGTTTGAAAAAGGAGTCTATGACCTAATGCAAGTATATCTGGGAGTCCTTAATTGAGGTGAAACCATGTGCTATAGGGGATTTTCAGACTGTGGGCAGAAGATGGAGAAATATTGTGCAGCAGTCCTAACTGGTAGTTGCTGGTCAAGAAAACTAAGTAAATGAAGTAATTTCTCCATCTCTACAGTATATACTTGTGTTTTCTGTGCTGCAGGTTAGAACCATTCTTTTGACAGAAAGATAGTTTTGATGGAACTATGGAACTGATGGAGCTAAATTCAAGAGGTCCGGGGTATGGACCAGGGGGTGCCAAAAACGGGTCTGTAACACCCTGAGATAAATTAACACCCTCTATGTAGAATGGGGGGTCCCAGAGTTAAAACATTGAATCAAATGGGGGTCCGTGGCCTATAATGCTTTGAGAATCACTGGCCTACAGTACAGTACATGTTACCTGGTAAAGCTGCAGTGAGGTACTCGAACCACTGTCTAGCGGTGGAGTCTCCATACATGTGGACGGCCTTGTTCCTCAGGCACTGTGTGATGGATGAGGCATTGCTGAACTGGTGCACTGTGGTGCCACCGAGGGCTCGCCACACTCCCTGGTAGTAATATCCAGAGGGGGGTCCAGGGGGGGGTCCAGGGGGCGTCACGCTGCTGCTCTTCACCTCTGGGTCGTTTAGTGAACAACAAGTAAAAAAACATTCATTTAGAAAACATCACACGGTGGATGTCAGGATCCACATGGGAACAGCGTGGCTGTTGTCGTATCATGGACACTTTCTAAAAACCCTCTAAAAGGTGGGTTTGACTGCAGCTTCTAAAGATCCTAAGGGGTGTTTCATTTTAAAACACTTATGGGGTCATTTTAACGTCTTCTCTGGCTTTTGTGCACCAGTTCTATAAGTGGCTGGATTCAATATTTAGATATAAGTCCTCTATAAGTCAGATGAACTTCATTTTAACCATGTTAGACTCATTGAAAACACACGTCCCTGGTTCTGGTGGCTGATATTGTCCTTCTAGTGTCGTTTTTTGTTTTTGCAAATGAAAAAAAGAAAGAGACTGATTAATTGAAAAAACAGCCCCTCACGCATTAGAAGGACAATATCAGCCACTAGAACCAGGGACGTGTGTTTTCAGCTTTGACATGGTTAAAATGGAGTGTAAAGATCAATGGACTTATATAGAATGGGGGCGTGTCTGATCAAATAAATATCAATTATCTAAATATTGAACTTTCCAGGGTGCAGGATGTTAAAATGACCCAGGAAGTTTTTTCTTCTTTAATAGCTAGTTTCATCATTCACCTTTTTCCTTAGGCAACACTCTGACACTATCAGACCCTGAAGCTTTAACTGGGACTTTCATGTTGATCAAACTGTGGAGAAATAGACACAATATTCCTTTAGTATTGAGCAAAACAAAAAGAAGGAAAAAAAATGACCAAGAAAACAAGAGATCAGTTTTCCCCCTTGCTTACTTCTGAAAGAGTGTCTGTTCATTAGATCTGATGTTTTGGTTGAAGCCTCCCATGGCGTGGGTGATGCGTTTGTCACAGTTCAGCTGTTTAGGCTTGTAGCAGTACCAGGGCTCCCCCGTGTGGAGGTCTGTATGATTGCAAAGTGGTTGCTGCTGGCTTGCTGGCAGACAAACATTACAAACTGTGGTTTCAGAGACCGAGCCTGAGCGATACGCGCTCTGGAAGAACACCCTGTCTGGCTGCTCCCTCGTCAGTCTGCGCAGCACGGTGACGGCTTCGCTGGGATGAACCAGTGTCACCTCCACCTGCGCACGGCCCTCCCAGAGCAAGGGCAACACGGCAGAGTAGGAGCCGTTCAGGTGGTCCACCACCTGCCCCGCCACGCCCGCTCCGAGGGTCCGCTCGCGCAGCCGAGCGAGCAAGACGTCTCCCCCGTAGCGTTTGGGCCGTCCCTGGAAGTCGTGCATTTGGATGAGAGCCTGCAGATGCCCCCCTACGTGCCGCTCTCTACCTCCCTCTGCTGGGAGGATAGTGAAGTGGCTGTTTGCAGGGTCACTGGTCTGATTGAAGTACACGCCTGTAGGAAAGTGTGGATGTTCAGGCCAGTCTATGGAGTCTAGGAGGGAGTGTTCCTCCAGAGCATCCTCAGGAGACAGCTTCTGTCCCTGGCAGCTCCAGAGGCTGAGATTGTGGTGTTGAGGAGGAGAACCTTCAAGGACGATGGTGCTCAAATTGATTTTAGGTGTGATCTGTTGAGTAATCTGAGGGTTTGAAGAGAGGAGATTAACAAATATTAGCAAGAGCGACAATAGAAATATCAGTTTAAATTCTGAAGTTAAAGGGGAAGGGAAGGAATGCATTGAGTTATTCAGGCTTTTTTTGATTGTTGGTGTTTAGAAATGAAATGCCATGAAATAATTTCACTCAACATCAAGTTCTCACCTGAAGAGTGTTGATGTCACGCAGCAGATACACCAGAACCAGATAGACCAGTGCCAGTAGCAGGAATATGACTGCAAACTTTTTACAACGCTGCATCTTCACCTCAAATTCTCGAAATTCTTCTTTGTCAACAGTGTGTGACGCTGTTAACAGTCCCTGTTATATCGTAACCAAAAAGGTGGAGAAGGAGAATTAAGGAGAAAGTTGGACAGCAAACGTAGTCTAAAATGCAAGTCTATTGTGCTCTCTTGGCAGTCACTGTGTACTGTTACTGTAAATAGACCGTAGAGTCTCATTTGAAACTACGGGAAAAGCTCTATGCACTTACAAACATGATTAAGCACAATTATTCCAAGCTACACAGCAAAGATCCTGACTGTTAATTTAATCCTGAGAATGTAAAAAAAAAGAAGACCTATAAGGGCTCAAGAGTTGCAGTTTAACCTGTAACATGTATAGTATGCAGTTTAACCATGCAGTTCTTCACAGCTTCTTCACAGCTTTCATGACATCTGACAATTCAGCACTCATTTCTTTAGCAACGTTACGAGTGACTCCCTAGTAGTCCCTGTGTAGCATGCAGTTTATTTAACCTGTGACCTGTGTAGCATGCAGTTTATTTAACCTGTGACCTGTGTAGCATGCAGTTTATTTAACCTGTGACCTGTGTAGCATGCAGTTTATTTAACCTGTGACCTGTGTAGCATGCAATTTATTTAACCTGTGACCTGTGTAGCATGCAGTTTAACCTGTGACCTGTGTAGCATGCAGTTTATTTAACCTGTGACCTGTGTAGCATGCAGTGTAACCTGTGACCTGTGTAGCATGCAGTTTAACCTGTGACCTGTGTAGCATGCAGTTTATTTAACCTGTGACCTGTGTAGCATGCAGTTTAACCTGTGACCTGTGTAGCATGCAGTTTAACCTGTAACCTGTGTAGCATGCAGTTTATTTAACCTGTGACCTGTGTAGCATGCAGTTTAACCTGTGACCTGTGTAGCATGCAGTTTAACCTGTGACCTGTGTAGCATGCAGTTTAACCTGTGACCTGTGTAGCATGCAGTTTAACCTGTAACCTGTGTAGCATGCAGTTTAACATGTAACCTGTGTAGCATGCAGTTTAACATGTAACCTGTGTAGCATGCAGTTTAACCTGTGACCTGTGTAGCATTTAGTTTAACCTGTGACCTGTGTAGCATGCAGTTTAACATGTAACCTGTGTAGCATGCAGTTTAACCTGTGACCTGTGTAGCATGCAGTTTAACCTGTAACATGTATAGCATGCAGTTTAACCTGTGACCTGTGTAGCATGCAGTTTAACCTGTGACCTGTGTAGCATGCAGTTTAACCTGTGACCTGTGTAGCATGCAGTTTAACCTGTGACCTGTGTAGCATGCAGTTTAACCTGTGACCTGTGTAGCATGCAGTTTAACCTGTGACCTGTGTAGCATGCAGTTTAACCTGTGACCTGTGTAGCATGCAGTTTAACCTGTAACCTGTGTAGCATGCAGTTTAACCTGTGACCTGTGTAGCATGCAGTTTAACCTGTGACCTGTGTAGCATGCAGTTTAACCTGTGACCTGTGTAACATGCAGTTTAACATGTAACCTGTGTAGCATGCAGTTTAACCTGTGACCTGTGTAGCATGCAGTTTAACCTGTGACCTGTGTAACATGCAGTTTAACATGTAACCTGTGTAGCATGCAGTTTAACCTGTGACCTGTCTAGCATGCAGTTTAACATGTAACCTGTGTAGCATGCAGTTTAACCTGTGACCTGTGTAGCATGCAGTTTAACCTGTGACCTGTGTAGCATGCAGTTTAACCTGTGACCTGTGTAGCATGCAGTTTAACCTGTGACCTGTATAGCATGCAGTTTAACCTGTAACCTGTGTAGCATGCAGTTTAACCTGTGACCTGTGTAGCATGCAGTTTAACCTGTGACCTGTGTAGCATGCAGTTTAACATGTAACCTGTGTAGCATGCAGTTTAACCTGTGACCTGTGTAGCATGCAGTTTAACCTGTGACCTGTGTAACATGCAGTTTAACATGTAACCTGTGTAGCATGCAGTTTAACCTGTGACCTGTATAGCATGCAGTTTAACCTGTAACCTGTGTAGCATGCAGTTTAACCTGTGACCTGTGTAGCATGCAGTTTAACCTGTGACCTGTGTAGCATGCAGTTTAACATGTAACCTGTGTAGCATGCAGTTTAACCTGTGACCTGTGTAGCATGCAGTTTAACCTGTGACCTGTGTAACATGCAGTTTAACATGTAACCTGTGTAGCATGCAGTTTAACCTGTGACCTGTCTAGCATGCAGTTTAATCTGTGACCTAAAAACGGCCATAGCCATCCTTTTCCAGGTATACTTTTTGTGTAAAAAAGATTGAGATTGGGCCGTTTTCAGCCCAAGGAGTGGTTTTGGTGCAAAACAAATGCTTGCAATGGATTCAGAATCATAAAAACACTCTAGTTTGACCCCTCACATGCTAATTAAAACATATATATATATATTATTATTTTTTCCCCTGCATAAGGTTTTGGTTGGTACCCCAACTTTCAGCAGCTGTCAAAAATTCCCCTAGGGAAACTGCATTTCAGTCTTTGTGAGATGTGTTACTAGACACTTTTACAAACACATTGGTGAAGATTTTTTTTGGTAAGGAATTTATTCCAAGATTGGAAAATGTTCTGCTAATATCCCCTGACTAGTAACACTCAAACGTGTGAACTTGCTACTGTAGGTTCTGTTGACAGGCTTTTTATTAGGGCTTATCTGTGAATCATTATCATTCATATTTGTAATTATATGAAGTATGTATACTTTTACTAGACTGGGTCTATATTGTTTAACTTATCTGTTGCTTAAATTGCTACTGTCCTCCACACAGTGGGGGTTGGAGGTAGTTTGGTAGTCTTTCTTACAATTGATATTTGCCAGCAGATTTCTTGCAAATGTAAAGTGCGTTGTAAATAAAATCCATCATTATTATTATATAGGGGGTCACAGACAACCTGTTGAATACCTATGATGTAGATTCCACAGTGCAGAGTGTGTACTGTGATAGGTTTCCTTCTCTGAAGAACACAGCGTGTGGCCAATTGCATTTTAGGGAAGAAGGAATAAAAAAATAACGGCCAACCTAAAAGTAACTAGTACTTCAATGCATTCCTAGAAATGTACTTGAGTAAAAGTAAAATATGTGTCTTGGAAATGTACTTGAGTGAAAGTAAAAACAAAAAAAAATAGAATACTCAAGTAAAGTACAAATACTCAAAATCTGTACTTACGTATGTACAGTACTCAAGTAAATTTACTCCGTTACTGTCCACCACTGTGTATACATTAAATGTATGCATACATATACAATTATTTGAAAACTTTAGTTACTAGTTACATTGTAGATTTGGATTATTATTACAAAACATACATTAACCACTTCAGCCCTATATACATTTTGGCCGTTGGAAAATAACCGATCTATAAGCTCACAATGTGTCGCATTTATGAAAGATTTTTATACATTTGAAAACTTGAAGTGGGACATTCAGCACAATGACTACTTTTACTTTTGGTACTTTAAGTACATTTCGATGCCAATACTTTTGTACTTTTACTCAAGTACATTTTGAATTCCGGACTTTTACTCGTAACAGAATATTTCTATATTGCAGTATTGATACTTTTACTTAAGTAAAACATTTGAATACGTTTTCCATCACTGGCTTCATGGTTATGTCTACACACTTCACTTATAGTAGGTTTCAACAACAACGTTAACAAGTTACAACCAAATATATATTCTGAATATAAATAAATATATAGACAGGAGTTCATCATACCTGAAGCTGCTATGCATATGAGGAGTCCCACTATATCTGTGTGGAAGACTGCACGTAGAAAGGAAGTACTATGCGTTCCTATTCTCATAAGTGCATGAATGTATCGCGCACGTGCTCTGTCCGTTTAAACCGCAACTTCCGGTTATTGCACATTGTCTTCGATTTGACCTCGTTTTTGCAAAAGATACTTGTGTCATGCTCCTATCTATGCTGTTGAAGAATACGCTGTACCACTTTATATAATGCATTATAATCACTTTTCTAATGCATCATAATGCACTTGTTATGATGCATAATAATGCATTTATGATGATCATATATATATATTGTTCAATTATCCAAGCCATAGGGCTAGAGAAAAGTGAATTATTATTGTTCATAGTAATGTGCTTTTATAATTCTTTAGGATATACCAAAATATTCTAATTAAGTCAAGTCTAGATGGAACCAAGTAGACAGTTGCAGGCCACTGTCTCTGTAAGTCATAAATTCCTACCCCCACTACCAGTTGGGGGTTCTAAACAAAGAAGCCCTACATTCCGGCGGGGGTAGGGTTGTAGACAAGGGACAAGGGCTTTGTGTGAGAACAAAGCCAAATGGTTGACTGGACAGATAGCAAAGATGCAGTCTGGCCTACTGTGGCAGGAAATGGGAGAGATCGCTGGGCTTTGTGGGTAATCAGAACTTCCTGTTGCAGTCTCCTCCTTGAAGGAGGACTTAATTCAGGAAACTGATAAATGAGCCTGCCTTGGGGCAAGCATTCAGATTCTAATAAGTAACTATGCCATGGGTTGTCCCTCGAATATGGGTTCTTGAGTGACCCATTGATCATCTGGAAGAGAGTGGAAAGTCAATAGTAAGTAAAGCATTGTAAATGATTGTATGTTTGATGTGTTCATAATGGGATGAAGTCATATCTTAATACTGTGAATGTTCTGTGCTTGTTTTCTCTCTTACCAGGTTTTATTACCTATTTACCTAAATGTATTGTATGTGTTATTAGTAAAATAAATCACCTTAAAAGACATCTGGTACGAGTAATGCCTTAGACTCACTCCTCTCTCTCTACCCTTTCATTTGGGCTTAGTAACCGTTGTTTAACTCTGCACAAAGCAGAAAACTAGGTTGGCTATAAAAGTGAACAGTAATAAAACTATCGTAATCCCCGGAGGGGATTTCTTTAGGGTTTAAGCGTTAAATTACGCAGTAATAAAACTATCGTAATCTCCGGAGGAGATTAGCTAGAGTTTAAGTGATTAAACTGTAGTGTCTCTTAAGAGAGACATCTATGAGTTTAAATTGATTAACCGTGTTATACGTGGTATAACACAGTAATAA
Source organism: Gymnoscopelus braueri (assembly GCF_963280865.1). Lineage (NCBI taxonomy): Eukaryota > Metazoa > Chordata > Actinopteri > Myctophiformes > Myctophidae > Gymnoscopelus > Gymnoscopelus braueri. The sequence continues at coordinate 5,225,855 of NC_137611.1, forward strand.
ACTATTGATAGTCTCAGGGAAACTTATCTGAGTTTAGTAATTGGAACTCTGCTTGTTACACGGTAATAAGGCTGTAGTGTCCTCGTGGGGGGCATCTTAGAGTTAATAAGCGAATGACACTGTGTTTGAACTCCGCTTATTACAGAGTTATTAAACTATTAATGCCTCTGTGGGAGGCTTTACTGAGTTTAAAGCGTTTAATTACGCATTTATTAAACTATGCTGGTTTTTAATAAGGCCTTCAGAGTTTAAGTATTAATTACCTAGTCATTAAACTACTAGATTTCTTTCGAGTTTAAGTGTTACGCAGTAATTAAAGAAATTACCAAGTCATTAAACTACTAGATTATCTTTCGAGTTTAAGTGTTACGTAGTAATTAAAGTAAAATTACATAGTAATTGAGTGTTACAGAGTAATTAAACAATTATGAACCCTTGGAGCCTATGTGATTCTAGAAAGGTATTAGGTCAGTCCTGTAAGCGGATCACATAATTGTATGATCCTGCCAATAGTCTGATGGTGAAAACCATTAGAGGCTGGATTTAATGTGTGTTATCTAGTGAGATAACATAGCATAAAAATCTCCTATAGCCTTAGGAGTAAAGACGCACTGTCTCTTTAAGATGAGAAGTGAGTCGTAACAAAATAAAATACTTATTAGCCTGGTTATGGGACAGGTTTAATATAGGTTTTATCAGCACCGAAGGAGTCGGTGTGGGGACAAAGGGTCTCCAAAAACCACAGCCTGCAGAAGGTCGAATCCACGGAGGCGAAAGGGGATACACGGAGCCGGCGGCCTAGCATGGCGCGAGGACCGAGGCATTGAATACCGTACGGGCCTACTGAGGAACCTTCCGGGAAAAAGACTCACTCAGGTTGCTATGAACGAAGCCCCACAGTTTGCGAAAACCGTGGAGAACAGAGACTGTAGCTTGTTAAACGCTGCGTGCTAACAATTCTATTGACTGAGCTAAGAATAAGGAGCTAGGAGGCAGGGGCTAGAAGCTAACCACAGGTTATGTAGCTAGGCTACCGTTAAAAGTTTGATTAGCGTACCAGAGGGGGTTTAGAAGCTAAAGCTATCCGACTTGAGAGCTACCATTAGCGTCACTAGCTTACAGTGCTAAGCTAACAATTCTATTGTCTGAGATACCGTTAGTGTAGCAAAGCTAGCGCGGGTTACTAAGGGGGTTATATTAGCACAGAAGAGGCTAGTTAGCTCAGGTAACAGCCACCGCTAGCTTACAGTGCTAAGCTAACTATTCTATTGTCTAGCATACAGTGCTAAGCTAAGAGCCAATACTAACACACCTTGAGATGAGGAGTAGTTAGGTTTGGTGAATAATCTAATCATAGCAATGAGATGCTTGCTTTAAGCTGATTAAACAAACATTAAGAGAGTATTCATGGTTTAACTAGGCTTTATGAGTGACCAGACACTGCAATGTAGCTAAAGAATTAGACTAACAGACAGTGAATGTGAGGTTATCTTATCATTGGAAGTTAAAAAGCCATTGTATACTGATAAGGGGTGGGGGAGGTTACTACCAGTGTAATTCAATGTTTAACTAAACTTTATGATAGATCTAAAAGTATGAGTAACTAGATGATTAGTTTACAATAATAATAGATCAATGGTAATCATTGTGGGTTAAATACTAGAATGTACATTGGTAGAGCAAAATATATCCTATCCAGTATTAATTAACAAAAATTAACTAATGTAAGTAGACCATTAAAAGGCTTCTTGCGTGGAATGCTGATAGGGTGGGTGCTATTTTACAGGTTAAACACAGTGTTAATTAATTATTGTTGTTATATAGCTAAAGGCTGAAACAACACTGTTACTTGCTAAAAATAACTGACGATTACTGTCACAGCCCATTGAATTAAGACTAACTAACAGACCTTATACCCAAACAAGGGAGATGGAAGTGTTAGCTGAGTTAATAGGGAAATGTGAAGCAGCTCAAGCAGTTTTTAGGAGGGAAATAGAGTGGATTGTCATGCATGATTTACCAAAAGAAAGGGCGGTAAGGGAGCTAAGAGACAATTTAGCTAGATTCCTTGAGGTTGTTACATATTCTAACGCCATACTAGAAATTGTTGAGGAAAATTCATCTGAGATCTGCAGGATGCAGGATGACTGTTGCCAAGAGTATGAAGAAACATTGAGGCAGGTCTGGTTTGAAACGGTCCAGAGAGAATCTGGGTGCCGCTTCACACAGCCCAAAGTGAGTGAAAGCCCCCCTGCTGTGAGGGAAGAGCCATTGTCTAACCCCCCAGAGATTGCAGCAAAGCCGGTCGGACCTGAAGAGGGGGTTGGGGTCACCAGTCCTACAGATGAGCCGATCGTAACTGGAGAGGGGGTTGAAGAGACCAATCCTCCAGCAGCTGTAGGAGAGGGGGGCAGGGATGTCACACCTACAGATGGATCAGATGGGCCAGCAGACCTCAGAGTCAACCTAGATGACATCACTATTGCTCCAGGGGGAGGTGAGAAAATGACTCCCACTATGCAAGCTGCTGAACCAGCAGCTGCTGCCACGGAGGTCATAGATGACATCACTACTGATCCAGAGGGAGGGGACAACGGAGAGACCCCATTCCACGCTGCGATCGAGAGAGCAGCTGCAAAGGTGCCACTGGCGATCGAAAGAGCTGCTCCTGCGGAGGCCGCCGGGAACGCGGAGGCCGAGAGGGAGGTTCCAGAGGGAACCAACGTCGCAGATGAGCAGACCGCCAGGAAGGCAGCTTCGATGGACAACGCGGCGAAGGGATATCTCCTCATCACGACACGCAGGGAAGGCGCCGAGGAGGTCGTGACGGCCGGCGGAGAGGAGCCATCGGCGGCGGGGGAGGTGCCACTGGAGATCGCGAGAGAAGCGAGAGAAGCTGCAGGGGAGACCCCATTCCACGCTGAAGAGGGAGGAGACCACGCCGGGGAGGTTCCAGAGGGAGCCAACGTCGCAGATGAGCAGACCGCCAGGGAGGCCGCTTCAATGGACGTCGCCACGGCGGTGAAAGTCTTCACCAATCCACTCAACGCAGAGGAGAAGCACGTCGACGCTACCACACCAGGGCGAAGGACCAGCCAACCGGGGGGTCCATCCAAGCGCCTGTCTCACAAAGGTGGGAGGAGACCAGCTACCAGCGGACCGGTGGCGTTCGAGAAGGAAGCCGAGTCGCCTGGCAAGGGTGGCGTTCGCTCCAAGCGCCCGTCTAAGAAAGGTGGCAGGCAGATGGCCCAAAGCAGACCAGTCAGGCCTGTCAAGGGTGGCGTTTGCTCCAAGCGCCCGTTTAACCAAGGTGGGAGGGGACCAGCTACCCCAAAACCCCTCAGAAAGAAGTCTGAGTGGGTAAATCTTGGCATCCGTGCGCCTGCTCGGAAAGAGAGGGGCGGATTGCAACGTCGGGTCCTTACAGTTCTGACCGCCAAAATCCAAGCAAAGAAAGTGCTTTATTTTGGTGGGGCTGTAACTAGAAAAAAGAAGGTGAAGATTAAAGATAAACTATCCCTTCTCCACCCCTCTGCGGGGGGGGCTGAGAGGAGCCCCCAGAAGGGGGTTGGTGGGATTGCAGTCCCACTGGTGGCCAGAAGAGTGCCATCAGACGGTATTGCTGCTGCTGAAGAGACAGCTGCAGAGGAGATCCACCCAGAGGGCGCCGCGGGGGACGTGACGGTCGAAGTAGAGACGCCTACGGAGAAAGCCGAGGGGAAGACCGACACCAATTCACACACCGACATCACCCCAGTGCAGAGCGTCGTGGCACCACCTAAGAAAGGTAGCCTTTGCCCCGAGCCTGAAGCCCTGTTGGGCCAAGGTGGGAGGTCAGTAGCGACAAGAGCCAGACCAGTCAAATGCGATTGTGCAAACTGCAAGCCTCTTGACCTCCTGAAAAAATGCAAATGTGAAACCTGCAAGCCACGTAAACCCTTCGCACCAGCCCGGTGGGTCGTGGGGAAATTGCGAGGGAAGAAGGAAAAGTTGAAGCAGAAAGTCACTGTCCCACCACAGTCATCAGCGCGGGCTGGTGGTGGGATTGCAGTTCCACTGGTGGCTGGTGGTGCCAGCAAAGTGACACTGACAAACGAACAGGCTTGACTAACAGGTCTATCCAGTTAGTAGCTGTGAACAGTGGTACGCGGTGCGGACAATAAGCGAAAAAGATGCCAACGTGGTGTCTAAAAAATCGAAATGTCTTATTTGAGCGACTGTTTACTTAGGAATTTCGAGAGATATTGTGTAAATGAATGTATCATTTGTAGTGTTTACGATATTACCAGAAGAAATAACTTGCATAATGAAATGTATTAATTTACTGCCGAAAATATGCCACTAAGTCAAAATGCAACAATAATTTGGAAGGTTCTTCCATAACAACAAAATTATTCAGTACTGATGTGGACTCATGATCTGAGCAATCAGGCCCTTTTGAATTATTATTTGTTGATTGTATAAAAAGCATTTGGGATGTGGGCTGGAGGTTTAAATGCAGAGTGAAGTTTCTTAAAGGTAAGATTGTAGATCAGCCATTTTAAAATCTTTTAAATCCTTTGCCCAAGTTACAATGTCAATTACCATGGCAACATGCCCTAAATAGGACATTGACTTACTAGGGAAAAAAGTGGGAGGAGGAAAGTTTTCCAAAACAATTTGAATTCCTAAAAAAGTTTGAAAATTACAAATTGAGAAAGTTAAGAAGCCAAAGAAGCTCACCGAGAATGGTGTTAGTAGAGGTTGGTTGTGAGAGAACTGAACATGGTTCAGTTATCTCAGGTGGCAGGTGTTCAATTATCCAAGCCATAGGGCTAGAGAAAAGTGAATTATTATTGTTCATAGTAATGTGCTTTTATAATTCTTTAGGATATACCAAAATATTCTAATTAAGTCAAGTCTAGATGGAACCAAGTAGACAGTTGCAGGCCACTGTCTCTGTAAGTCATAAATTCCTACCCCCACTACCAGTTGGGGGTTCTAAACAAAGAAGCCCTACATTCCGGCGGGGGTAGGGTTGTAGACAAGGGACAAGGGCTTTGTGTGAGAACAAAGCCAAATGGTTGACTGGACAGATAGCAAAGATGCAGTCTGGCCTACTGTGGCAGGAAATGGGAGAGATCGCTGGGCTTTGTGGGTAATCAGAACTTCCTGTTGCAGTCTCCTCCTTGAAGGAGGACTTAATTCAGGAAACTGATAAATGAGCCTGCCTTGGGGCAAGCATTCAGATTCTAATAAGTAACTATGCCATGGGTTGTCCCTCGAATATGGGTTCTTGAGTGACCCATTGATCATCTGGAAGAGAGTGGAAAGTCAATAGTAAGTAAAGCATTGTAAATGATTGTATGTTTGATGTGTTCATAATGGGATGAAGTCATATCTTAATACTGTGAATGTTCTGTGCTTGTTTTCTCTCTTACCAGGTTTTATTACCTATTTACCTAAATGTATTGTATGTGTTATTAGTAAAATAAATCACCTTAAAAGACATCTGGTACGAGTAATGCCTTAGACTCACTCCTCTCTCTCTACCCTTTCATTTGGGCTTAGTAACCGTTGTTTAACTCTGCACAAAGCAGAAAACTAGGTTGGCTATAAAAGTGAACATATATATATATATATATATATATATATTGTGGGGTATCGATCAAAGCCAAGAGTCAGACAGTGGTGGTACAAGCCCATATATGGGTATTTATTCAAAGAATGGCACAGAGTTAGTGCATAACGTTCAAATCATAACAGGTGAGTATCCAATAATCGTGAATAATTGTTAACAGAGGTTCTTCCCAGGTTTGGGGCTCAATCCAGGCATCCACTATTCAGGCATTGTATGATACTGTTCCAAAGGGGGGGGGGGGGCAGCAAGACTCCGGCTCACTCCTTTGGCTCAGAGAGCATTGTTTATACAGTTAGGTTATTTGTTTGGGGAAGACCTTTCCCCAGGTCGGAGGCCCAGTCCTGTCATCACATAGGCTGTCTTTTTACATGTTCCAAACGTTTGCCTACAACATAAAAAGACACAAGTTTTAGCGGTCATTTCACTTAACAACACAGGGTTTTAGAAGGGAAATAGTGGAGTGTTTTCGCTTACCGCCTGAGCGCCCGTCTGTTCACCATGGAGAGTCAGTGCTACTGAGAGAGAGCAGATAGTGTTTGTTGCCAACGCCTGGCCGGTCACACAGGTGCGCTGAGTTGGGGCTGATCGAGGAGGTAGATTGGAAGGTACCGCCCCTCGATGACGCGGCCTAGGTGGCAGCGCTGCCTTTTGATCCTCTCTCTGCTTCTCATCCACTGTCTCCCCATGGTGCGGCGCTTACCTGACAGGCGGTCTCCTAGCGAGACTCCACAATATGTATATGAACTAAATAGGACTCGTGCACATCTTGTTGGACCCCGACTGGAGGTGCAGGTCAGCGCAAGAGATATGTATAAAGTTAAAAGAAGAAAACCTTCAAAAGAAGGGAACGCACACTCCTCAAGACTGATATTGCTTTTTTATTTGATGCACAACGCGTTTCGCTTCCGCTTCCTCAAGTCCTGAGGAAGCGGAAGCGAAACGCGTTGTGCATCAAATAAAAAAGCACACACACACACACACACACACACACACACACTCACACACACCGTATACACACACACACACACACATTTTATGTATAATATGAATTATGCCACCGACTGGCTTGTATCATTTCTGCATTGTACTCAAATGTTTTACTTAAGTAAAAGTATCAATACTGCAATGTAGAAGTACTCTGTTTACAAGTAAAAGTCAGGATTTCCAAAAATACAATAAAATTCCCCATCAATAAAGTCCACACAGTCAGGTAACAGGAATCGGGGCTGAAGGACACTGGGGCTCCTGCCGGGTGTAGAGCTGCTGGGGTCACTGCATCTGAAACAAACATCAAAGTTTTTATTTAACATTTTAAACCCTTTATACTTCTTTGACTGGGGTCCCCCAGGGGTCTGAACTTGGCCTCCTCCTTTCTTTAAGCCTTTAAGAGCTATAAAGAGCTGATATACAAGCTCACAACGCATCGGATTGTGACTTGTCGTGAGCTTGTACATGTAGGTTACTATTTTTACTAGGGTTTGTGCAACCTCTGTTTTGAGGGCAGTATAATGTTAATGTTTATCAGCAGTCGAAACTGAAGAAAGGTCTGATTGAAGTACACGCCTGTAGGAAAGTGTTCTGAAGTTGAAGAATCTAGCTCGTCTAGCTCGTGGTGGTATCCATTTATGACCAATGCTGGCAAGTATGCTCTGAAACGTTCTTTACAGCCAGCACCGTAGCCAACGACATAACAGGCAAAGGAATCTCCGGGGTTAGTTCAATACTTCAGAGCCATCGGCGATACCCAGCAGAGACATCAACTACCTCTATAGCTGGCCTTACAACCCAGATAATCACGTCCCACATATTCTTCTCCCTCTGTGGCCAAGGGGCATATCGGTTTAATTCCTGCTTGGACACAATCACAGCAGGTCTTGGGTCAGGTCTAAACAACCAGTCGAGTATTTGGTCTTTTATATGGTCCTTCGACCGTATATCATATATACTTTTAAAGCGAACATTTTTAAATTAAATCTTTGCTTCTGGGGCGGGGTTTCTGGAAAAAAATATTTTGAGATGAGGGTCCGCGCCTGCGGCCAAATCCTCCTATAATTCTACAAAGCTCTGTGTGGGTGGTGGTGAGACCAAAATCTCTTCTGCCTGGTTCTCCTCAGTGCCTGGAGCAATTGATCTGAATTTGCACACAGCCATTGACCATTACCATGTGCACAGAACAGCGAAGCCTGTTTTTCGGTTTCCCCAAATGTCAGCTGTTTATTAGCGCTATTAGCGACGGGACGCGCACCATGTCCAAGCAAACACTGCACAGACTTTGACTGCACATAACCCCGGGTATGGACTAGTACATAGTAGGCCTACACTCGTTGCCTGTGGTGTGGGAGAAGCCTAATATCACCCAAAAGCATGTAGGAATTCAGTTTTATGGCTGGGAGTGGCAGGAAACTCAATTTAGATGGAATCAAATGCAGTTTATTGTGATATGCTGTGGCTAGATATGTTAGAAGACCAGCATCTTGTTTTTGCTGACCAGTTGTCAAGAGATGCTTTACAGTCACCAGAATTTCACAAAAGATAAAAAACAAGAGTAGGCCTTTATATATATATATTATAAATATATATATATATTTTAATGTTGTTTTAGGTTTTTATTACATAACTGACTATGTATTATTGTTATATGCAGTAGCATAGAGTTTGTACATTTATGATATTTTAGTGAAATGAATGACTTAGTGAACTTTAAAAAATATATATATTTCATGCCATTACAATGGTACAATAGTCAAATTTATGTTAGTTGTATAAAGATGTGAACAATGATCGTGTGAATACTAACAAGACATATACTGTATCAGTCTTACCTTTTATGATTTGTTATTCCTGCTATTGCACACTATTCACACACGTCCATCTTATTTATATCCCTGATGTACTGAAAACAGTTCTCTTGTATGGTCACAGGCAGCTTGAGACGGTATAAATTCAGCCACAAATACATAACAAGTGGCTTTATGTCTGAGAGGAAAGGCTCACTCAGCAAGTACAGTGCAAGTACAAACGTGTGGCAATAATGCTCACCTGGGACCATAGTCTGAATCCACCTTAAATGTCTCTATAGAGACCAGTTGTCCTGGAGTTTATTCCATTGTCTGGAGCAGTGGTTTTCAACCTTTTTCATGCCAAGGACCACTAAATTGATATACATGTGGCCGCGGACCCCCATCTGATTTTTTTTTGTGCCAGGGAGGGACCCCCAGAAGTAAATATTTGAGTTTAAAATGCTCGCTTTAAAAATATATATTCAAAGATATGCACACATTTTCCAGGATTTTTCAAAAATAGCAGATCTACAAGCTCATAGCGCGGCACTTGGTGCCGCGCTATGAGCTTGTATATCTGCTGGGGACCCCCTGGTACCCCTCCAAGGACCACTGGTGGTCCCCGGACCACTGGTTGAAAACCACTGGTCTGGAGCATAGAAGATTTCCTTGTTCATTGTTCATTGGTGGAGTGATGAGTCAAATGTGTGTCTGTGAGCATGTTTGATATCCCCTAGTTTTTGGTTCCAAGAATGAAGTTGAATAGAATGGGAGCTTATTGATTGAATACTTTATTTAGAAGTTTGCAGAAAAAAAGCACATGAAAGTACAGTTCAAATACAAGGTCAACTAAATAGGATAAAAAAAAACAACAAGAAAGCCAATGGGAGCTTATTGCCACACAGGGCCTTTTATAAATGAATAAAACACAATGTTGCTTCTCTACGAATGGCGAGAGAAGGAAACGGGCCCCATAAACAGTGGTGGGAAAAGTACTCCGATATTTTTTTACTTAAGTAAAAGTATCAATACTGCAATGTAGAAACACTCTGTTACAAGTAAAAGTCCGGTAATCCAAATTTACTCGAGTAAAAGTACAAAAGTATTGGCATCAAAATAAAGTACCAAAATTGAAGTACCAAAAGTAAAAGTACTCATTATGCAGAATGTCCTGTTTCACAAGTTTTCAAATTATTGTGGTGGAGTAAAAAGTGCAATATTTGCCTCTGAGATGTAGTAAAGTATAAGTAAAAGTATTGAAAATAGGTAAAGTAAAAAATACCTCAAAATTGTACTTAAGTACAGTACTTGAATAAATGTACTTAGTTACTTTACACCACTGCTGATATGTTTGTTTGGTCAAATGGACAGTGCGCCGTGCACTGATTATTTGGATTTGATGTGCAGTCATTTTAAATGTGTCTACAGGCCTACTGGCTTGATGTGACTTTGGATGTGTGATAAAGTGGCTTTTGTATAGCCTCTGCTCTTGGAGTCATTCCTACCTAATAGATACATCATAGATGACTGACAAGCCTTCTATGTAAAAATAATTATATAAGAAAATGTATACAAATATAAAAATAATATATATATACTATATAAAAATAATTATTAAGTAAAAATAATAATAATAGATTTTATTTATATTGCACTTATATTGCACATTTGAAACAAACCTCAAAGTGCTACAGCACGGAATAAAAACATTTGCATATAAAAACGACACATCTAAAAACATTTAAAAACATGAGGGCAAAAGACCTAAGCCCCTATTTTTGGCACTGCTATACCCGCACCCGCTGCCCACTAACCGTGAATTTCTGCCCATTACCCGTGAAGATAGTCTATTCAAAGAAGACAATTTGTGCGTCGCGCAATGCTCTCCAAATTACACACTTCAGTTGTATTCATCGATTACGCAGGAAATAATGAACTGATTACAAAACTATAAAATTCTCTAATCAGTAACATGTAGGTGATACGTATGTCTATCAAATGTGATTTTATTGAAAGGCAATCAAAGGCTAGAGCCTATGAAGTAAACTTCGGGTGTATGGTGTCCAATGTTAAAGCCCTCAGTGTGGCTCCTGCTACAGGAGCAGTGTTGCCAGGATTTGCGAAAGGAATAAGCAACCATGGTCTATGAAAATAAGCCCAAAAGAAGCGACTATAATAGGCCACTGTGGCCACATGAGCACTTCAATATATATGCAGACTATATTTATATATGCGTACACACACAGGGCAGCTTGTTCCACCTCCTCACGTGTTTGTCTTTGGCTAAATGACATGCCAACTCAAACCTAACCTTTTCAGGTTCAGGATGCAGCCTACAGTAGCCTAATAATAAAACTGCCATTGCATATCGTAACCACCAGGTGGAAACATATACCACTATATTACATTCCTCCCCACAGTCACCAGTGCATCAAAATGCTTACTGTAAACATCTACTGCAAATATTCCCCAAATAAAGCTTCAATTAATATTCATGTATTGCCCAGCCCTTTACAATTAGATTCTGTGTTTGTCATCACATTTTTTACTTTGCTATAAAAGTATCAATACTGCAATATAGAAATACTCTGTTAAAAGTCCGGAATAAAAAATGTGCTTGAGTAAAAGTACAAAAGTATTGGCATTTTGGCATCAAATTGTACTTAAAGTACCAAAAGTAAAAGTACTAATTATGCAGAATGTCCCATTTCAAGTTTTCAAATGTATAAAAATACATGGAAAATAGCAGATCTACAAGCTCTCACTGTGTCGCATCGCGACGCATTGTGAGCTTGTAGATCGGCTATTTTCAAATGGTCGAAATGTATATAGGGCTGAAGTGGTTAATGTATGTTTTGTAATAATAATCAAAATCTAAAAAGTAACTTCTAACAAAAAATGTGCCTCTGAAATGTAGTGGAGTACAAGTAAAAGTATTGGAAATTGGAAATACTCAAGTAAAGTACAACTACGAGTAAATGTACTTAGTTTACTTTACACCCCTGCTCTTTTCAGTGGTTGGTTGGGTGTGTGACTGTGACTCGTCTATTAGGTTTATCAACCTTGGCATACAGGGTGTCAGAGGTCATGGTCGTGGTGTCTCTGGTCTGGATGGTGGCCGCAGGTACAGAGGGATTCTGAAGTAAAGAGTAGATGGATGGTGGAGAAGAAACATCAAGTCCAGGGTCCGAGTTCTGGCCATTAACAGGTCCTGGATTCCCCATTGCTGGAGGCTAGAGCAAAAACACATCCTTTGACTTTATTTCATAAAGTTTACCCCCCCCCCTATTTCTAATGCAGTGTATTAAAGGGATAGTTCACCCAAAACAACTATATGGATTAGTCACCCCATGGAGACTTGAATTCATGGATATTATTTTGTTTTTGTCGTATTCCTAAGCCAATAATTTGATGACCAGCTGACCGGTAGGCAGCGTTTTCCGGTAGGAGACACAGAGGAGACTCTTTGTGTCTCCTACCGGAACCGCTGCCGGTCATCAAATTATTGGCTTAGGAATGAGACAAAAACTAAAATATATCCATGAATTCAAGTCTCCATGGGGTGACTAATCTATGGGGGTGAACTATCCCTTTAATCTGTGTACTGTAACTAACTTTTCTTCAACTTTAACTTTAAACAAAAACTTAGAACGTTTTTTTCCCAGTGTAACTGGCAAAGCTCAGGCAGTAATGATTAAAAAGTGATTTAAAAGAGTCTTACCTGAAGAGAACCATATATTGTATTTGTCATGTCCATTCTAACATTCCCTGAAAAAAAGAAAAAAGAAAAAGAAAATTGGTGCCAGACAATTATGAATATGATACCCACTTTCTTTAATGTATTCACCCTCTTATAATAAGCCTTCATTTTGTGTTTTCAAACTACGCTTTTGTCGCCAGGAAATATGGATAAAATGAAACATCCGGCACTCCTCATGGAATGTTTGTACTTATTACAGTACTTGACTACTTACAGTAGTTACTTTACACCACTAGTATACCTGTTCATCATGCCTTGAAGAAGGTCTCTGACTGAAAGCTTGCATATTAAATGTTTTTTGCACGGAGCATGTGTATGAAATGGATGCTCTTTTCATTCAGTGGTGAAATGGTGAAAGTACTGTAATGCTGGAACTTACATTTGTTATAAATGCAGACAGCGATGAGAGCAGCTCCACATATGCCAGCCAGTACAGCCACGCATCCCACAATAACGTATGGTATTATTGACCTATGACTGTCAATAACATCCTCACCTGTGAACACACAGAAGAGACAGATATGACTAAATGTTTTTGATTCTTGATTTGACACATTTTCTGACGTAAGAAATGAGTAAAATTACTTCTCACTGTGTGTGTGTGTGTGTGTGTGTGTGTGTGTGTGTGTGTGTGTGTGTGTGTGTGTGTGTGCCTTAGGCGAGTGCATTGTTGTCTTTACTCTGAAAGCGAGGTTGCAGGTTTTACCATCTAAACTTAACCTCTCCATCTGGTTTCCAGGCAATCATGCTCCTCACTGTATACATCATGGTCATGAACAAACAGCTGAAACCATGTCCCACATCTTAAATGGGTGCCATGTATATACAGGGGACTCTACATAAGTAGGCATGACAGAATAGTGGATTTGATATCAAATATCTCTGCTATTTTCAGGTCCTCCATCATGCTGTATAAGCATTCTACTATGAAGATGAGCATGTTTAGCCTGTGTAATGATGACTCTGTGTTCTCTAACATTTCAGCTAACACCCCGGATGTCATTCTTGTTTATGAAAACCATAGGGAGGTGTTCATTCTCGAGGTCGGCTGTACAGCTTAGAGGAAGCCTTCCTAACCAAAGTGCTAAAATATCTTCAGCTACAGCAGACCACCTCACAGCTAGGCTACAGATGTAAACTTAGTTTTTACCAGCATGCAGCATGCTAATGCTGGTCTACGAACAGACAAACGACTAGTAGAGACTAGTAGAGACCTGGCTGCCAGTTTGTTGCCAGGTCTGCTTATTATAAGCCATTATAAGTTGCTTGTTTTTGCAGCATGTTGGTATAATATGACTGTGTCATGTTTCTTGTTTATCTTTGGTAGCCTAGGAGGGCACATGCACAAGTTGGTTGTGAGGGGCCTACAAATGGCCGGCCGGGCCAAACAGTTAGCAAGGTACTGCTCAATCAGCTATTATAGGAAGCTGCTCAATTTGGAGGAGGCGTTGTCTCCTTTACCCATGATTGTTGTCTACTGTGTTTGACAAGTATATGCCAACATTATTGTATGTGACAATGTTCTGCCTTATATGCACTTTGTAACTGCATGACTTTTTACATCACTTTTAGGATGTGCCAGAATGGATTCACAATTGTGAGCAGTAGTAGTAGAGTAGATCGGCTATTTTCAAATGATTTTTATACATTTGAAAACTTGAAATGGGACATTCTGCATAATGAGTACTTTCGGTACTTTAAATATATTTTGATGCCAATACTTTTGTACTTTTTCTCAAGTACATTTTGAATACCGGACTTTTACTTAACAGAGTATAACAGAGTAAACTAAAATAATTGTAGTGGAGTAAAAGTACAATATTTGCCTCTGAGATGTAGTGGAGTATAAAGAATAAGTATTGGAAATACTCTAAAGTACAAATACCTAAAAAATGTACTTAAGTAAATTTGCTGCATGCCTCACACCAAGCTGCCAACCTCAGAATACGAATACTCTTGTTTAGCATTTGAACGTATTACTAACAAAATTAAAAGTGAAACATGTTTCACCTGAATCCAGTTGACACATCAGAGGCGTAATCTGCTTGGTGTCGTTGCTCCCGCTGACCTGGTTGCTATGGTTACAGAAGACGACTGACCCCTCCTCAGACAGGTAGACAGAGAGGCGACCGGTGAAGGTTGTGACCTCTGAACTCTCCCCTCCTCCCTGCTGAGAGCAGTGATGGTTGTTGTCACATGTAAAGGTATTTGTAACAGAGGAGTTCTGGCTGCTGCAGGTCACTGTCAGGTTACAGGAACCATTGCTGGACGACACTGGGACCACGGTCAGATGTACTGGAGACACTGCATCTGAAAAGAAAAAAGAATAGTTTATTTTATTATTTATTTAGCTTTTTACCCTTTTTCTCCCCAATTTAGTTGTTATGCCCATTTATTCCTCCCCACACACATTTCTGTGTTTTCACTGTTGTTGTATCCTACTGACTGACCTGCCAGTGAGGGGCCCCTACCCCACACATGGGCAACATACGGCCATTTCATACGACCATTTCAATCCGGCCCTCGTAAGTCCTCAAAGAAAAACAAAATGACCCCCTAAAAATATACATCTAAGGCAGCATTATGTTTTTAGGGAAATTAATTTAACTCGACACCAATTAATTATACCTGTACATACCTGCATTCCATATTCCATCTGTATGTACTCAAATGTAAAAAGTTTATAATGTAACAGTGAAACAGTCTGCCATGGATCCATATTTATAACATAATGCAATGGGACCTATTTTGCGCGGCATCTTTATTTTATTTTGAACAATATTTTAAAATAGAGAAAATAGCCGATCTACAGCAACGCGTAGATCGGCTATTTATCGACTATTTTTGCTATTTTAAAATGTTTTTCAAAATAAAAAATGCCTAATAAGATTAGTCATAAAGCATCGGACGCCACACAAAATAGGAAATGTGTTTGATAATGTGAGTGATACAGTACAGCTCAGCTGTAAAAACAAAACAAAAAAATGTGTTGACCCTATTGTCGTGTCTATCAAATTAATGCAGTTTTAACAAGTTTAAATACAATAGTCCAATGTGTGGCCCTTCATTCACTTTATCTAAGTCCGTATGGCCCCCTGGGGAAAATGCTTTCCTACCCGGAAGACATAGAGCCTTCGTACTACTCCTCCCACCCAACACTCCATGCTGACAGGTGGCGCCCCAGCCCGTAGGAGTACAGTACGTGCAGTGACAAATATCACCCTCCCCACTGTGGTGGATTTGATCCCCCAGCCTCGAGTCCGCGGTGGTGGGTGGGGCAGCTACTTTACTACTGCACCACCTGAGTGCCAGGGGGGCAGGAATGTTAATGCTTATCAGCAGAGCAATTGATGGGTTCACACAGCAGTATACAGCTGGCATTACTGAAAAGGCCAGGCAGGGAGAACCCACCACACCACGAGAACACTGATGTTTATTGCATTTTACATTTCCATTTTATCTCCAGTCTGTGTACTATCCAATTGACATGGTTATCCAAATGAAGGGGAAAAGGGACATAATATTTTGAGATCCCCATTTTCAAATTCATATCAAAATCCTTGGTTATCCAGCTTCTGTGACACCATGTTTGGGACCAAAGAGTCGGATGGACTGAGCAGCAGTGGTGTAAAGTAACTAAGTACATTTACTCAAGTACTGTACTTAAATACAATTTTGAGATATTTTTTTACTTTACTGGAGTATTTCCACATTTTCTATACTTTTACTCCACTACAATTATTTGAAAACTTTAGTTACTAATTACTTTGTAGATTTTGATTATTATTACAAAACATACATTAACCACTTCAGCCCTATATACATTTCGTCCAATTGAAAATAGCAGATCTACAAACTCAAAATGCGTCGCATCGCGACACATTGTGAGCTTGTAGATCTGCTATTTTCAAAAGATTTTTATACATTTGAAAACTTTTGAAATGGGACATTCTGCATAATGAGTACTTTCTACTTTTGGTACTTTAAGTACATTTTGATAACAATACTTTTGTACTATATTTTGAATTCCGTACTTTTACTTGTAACAGAGTATTTCTACATTGCAGTATTGATACTTTTACTTAAGTAAAGAAATTGAGTACTTCTTCCACCACTGCTGACCAGACAACCAAGTGCCATTCCAGCAGAGATAAAACAGCAGCCATGGACCCTCTTAGGAAAACATTAAAGAACATTAGAAACATGAACCTACCTTGAACGATCACATTGTACTGTGAAACAGTGATAAATTCGTCTTTAGACACTATTGCTTGGTAAAGTCCACTGTCTGGTTGCTGCAGATTCTTCAATAGCAAAGAATAATTTTCCATAGAAAAATGTACTCTTCCTTGGTAGTTTTGATATTCCTTAATAGTTTTTTCATCACTGAAAGTGTATTTTACAATTTTCTTGGTGTTGAATTTCCACTCAAGTTTTGTAGGGTCTTGTATCAGGTCAGGTCTCTGGATGTGTAGACGGACATCCTCTCCCTTCAGAACGTGCTCTTGCTTCACATCACTGGACACCGCTGGAAATTAATTATTACACATTATTTTTTATATGCTGATGAATTGCAGTGCTGTAAAGTAAATTACATTTACTCAAGTACTGTACTTAAGTACAATTTTGAGGTATTCTTACTTTACTGGAGTATTTCCAATTTTCAGTAGGCCTACTCCACTACATCTCAGAGGCAAATATTATACTTTTACTCTTACTACTTTGCAGATATAAGTTATTATATTATAAAACATATATTAACCACTTAAGCCCTATTTTATACATAGGCTATTTGAAAATAGCCGATCTACAAGCTCACAACGCGTCGCATCGCTTGTAGATCTGCTATTTTCAAACATTTTAGTACTTTTACTTTTGGTACTTTATATTTTAATGCCAATACTTTTGTACTTTTACTCAAGTAACATTTTGAACACAGGCCTTTTACTTGTATCAGAATATTTTTATATTGTGATATTGCTACTTTTACTTAAATATCTCAAATACTCAGATATTAAATATCTGAGTACTTCTTCACTGCACTTCAACTATAGTAGGTTTCAACAACAACAAATATATATTCTGAATATAAATAAATATATAGGTAGGAGTTCATCATACCTGAAGCTGCTATGCATATGAGGAGTCCAACTACCTTAAATGCAGACATTCTCAACGCGCTGCTCTTTGTGGAAGACTGCATGTAGAAAGGAAGTACTATGCACTTTCTCTTCTCAGAAGTGCATGAATTGGTAGCCCACTGCGCTTTGTCCTGTTTGAACCACAACTTCCGTTTGTTGCAAATTGTCTTTGTATTTGAACTAGTTTTTGCAAAAGCAATGGTGGAAAAAGTACAAGAATTTTGTACTCAAGTAAAAGTATCAATACTGCAATGTATAAATACTCCATTACAAGTAAAAGTCCGGAATTAAAAATTTACTTGAGTGAAAGTACAAAAGTATTGGCATAAAAATGTACTTAAAGTACAAAAGTGAGGGTAGTCATTATGCAGAATGTCCCATTTCCTAAGTTTAAAAAATATATATTTTGAAAATAGCAGATCTACAAGCTCACGATGCGACGCATTGTGAGCTTGTAGATCTGCTATTTTCAATTGGCCAAAATATATATAGGGCTGAAGTGGTTAGTGTGTTTTTTAATAATAATCAAAATCTACAAAGTAACTAGTAACTCAAGTTTTCAAATAATAGTGGAGTAAAAAGTACAACATATGCCTCAGAGAGGCAGAGAGTAGAAGTAGAAGTACTGGAAATTGGAAATACTCAAATAAAGTAAAAATACCTCAAAACTACTTGTGCTGTCCCCTGACCTCTTTAATTGTTATTGTGACACGCCACCCTGTGGTTGCTTTATGTTATGTCAACCCCTCTTAAATGGTACATTCCAGTTTCGCCACCCTGTGGTTACTATGGGTGCGTTCGGATATTGCACACCGGAGCGCACTCGCCTATTAGTTTGTATTGGCCAGTGCGCTCAGTGCTGAATTTCCGAACGCACCCTTTGTGTTAATTATTTCCTTGACATGGTACAGTCCAAAGCAAGTAGTTCATTCCTACATGGTCTTTTGAGAAGCATGCATGCAGCAGTGTGTTCTCCACAGCTCTCCAACTTTTGTGTGTCTTGGAGTAGATATGTCTGTAAGTAAATTTGAATATTATGTGTATGTGTATTTCAGTTGCAAATAATAACAGTATATTTGTTTGTGATTTGAATGCTTTTCTGAAACCCATGTCTTTGTTTATTTTTATGTTTTACAGTCTTACAAAATCAATGTGAACCCAATGCAAAACTACAGTAAAGACTCTTCTAAAGAAATTGCCTTGGGAGTTTGTACGCTATCTGTCTAGCCTTTGCACAGACACGCAAGTGTGAGGACAGAATAGTAAGAAGACATCCACTCAACGATCATACAAATGGGAGCTGTCTACAGATTGACACTCTGCATGCTCAATTAACCAGAAGATACCAAGCTGCAATCAATCTAGTAGCCAGTATGGAGAAGACTGCAGAGAATATGGAGGAGAGTTTTGTGACCAGGTCACAAGCTTCTGGCTCCAAAGATTCAAAGCACTCCAGCAAGGCCTCAGCGCACTCCAGCAAGGCTTCAGTGCATTCCAGCAAGGCTTCAGTGCATTCCAGCAAGGCTTCAGTGCATTCCAGCAAGGTTTCAGCGCACTCCAGCAAGACTTCAGGGCGCTCCATCAGATCAGCAGCCAGTGCTGCAGCCACCAAAGCCAGAGCAAAGGCAGAGGCAGCACGGGCAGAGGTCTCCTACGCAGAACGGGAGGCAAACATGATGAGAGAGAAAGCAGATCTTGAAGCTGAGGCAACTCGTAGGAGAGCAGAGGTGGAAGCTGAAAAGGCACGACGCATAGCAGAGGTAGAAGCCAACCTACATGTCTTGCATATACAGAGAGCAGCAGTTGCAGCTTCAGCAGAGGCAGAGGTCTACGAGGCTGCAGTTGAACTGGAAGGCGAGCCCAATAGAGACTTAACAGAATTGGCCACTCAAGATCCATTGCAAAGAACCAGTGAGTATGTACAGAACCACGTAGTGGCCCAAGACATGACACAATATGATCAAAATCAGTCTATAGCACTTGATGCTCAGCAAGCAGTACCAGACTCTATGCCCCTACGTTCCACCCCAATTTCACAGTATGCCCCTCGCTCTCATAACACAAACATTCTCCCCTCTCATGTCAACACAAACAATGCCCCTAGGCCTAGAGTGTACATAAAAGAGGAAGGAGCATATTCAGTGCCAGAAAGTGCTCAAAAGCACAGAGCACAAAACTACTCTTTCAGAGACTCTCATTTCAATCCTCCAGAGACAGATGACCTAGCAAAACACATGATACGTAGAGAGGTCGTTAGTTCTGGGTTACTGACATTTGATGATTGTCCTGAGAATTACTGGGCGTGGAAGTTCTCCTTCCAAAGTGTTATGAGAGACCTCAATTTAACAGACAGAGAGGAGCTAGATCTGCTCACAAAATGGCTCGGCCCAGAGTCATCTCAGTTGGCCAAAAGACTCAGGTCAGTGCATATTAACAATCCAAGCGCTGGGGTCAAGATGATTTGGAAGAGATTAGAGGAAAGTTATGGGTGCTCAGAGGTGATAGAGAATGCCCTGCTGAAAAAACTAGATGACTTCCCTAGACTCTCAGACAGGGACAACATAAAGTTAAGAGAACTTGGCGACATCCTATTGGAAATTGACGCAGCTATGTCAGGTGGTTACTTGACAGGGTTATCATATCTTAACACACCCCGTGGAATAAATCCAATCATGGACAAGCTTTCATTTCGGTTGCAAGATAGATGGATCTCCTGTGGCTTTAAGTATAAGGAGGACCACAGAGTCTCCTATCCACCATTTAGCTTCTTTACCAAATTCATTGTCGACCAAGCAAGGATTAGGAATGATCCTAGCTTTGTGTTCTCTACAACTAGTCACCAGAGCCCTACAAAAACAGACAAGCCAGGATTAAGGAATGTATCCAAAACATCTGTGTCAGCTAAAAAGACTGAAGTCTCAGCTACAACAGCAGACTCTCAGACCAAAGGCCCTGAAAAGAAAACTGAGGAACCAGACACTCAGTGTCCAATCCACAACAAGCCACATCCACTGTCCAAGTGCCGGGACTTCAGACGTAAGCACATAGACGAGCGTAAGGCTTATCTGAAAGAAAAGCGGATTTGCTTTAAATGTTGTGCTTCCACTAAGCACATTGCAAAAGACTGTAATGTCAATCTCAAATGCAAAGAATGCAACAGTGATAGACACACCTCAGCGCTGCATCCTGGTCCAGCTCCCTGGATAGCAGAGGCACTTACAACTGTGAGAGATCAAGGCGGGGAGTCAGAGGAGACTGCCTCGTCTGCTGTGGTCACATCAAAGTGCACAGAGATATGTGGAGTAGCGTCAAAACCTAGATCATGCTCCAAAATCTGTTTAGTGTCTGTTTTTCCCTCCGGCCACCCTGACAAAGCAAGGAAAATGTATGCTGTGTTGGATGACCAAAGTAATCGGTCATTAGTGAAATCTGAATTCTTTGATCTTTTTGGCATTAGCGGTGACTCAGCCCCTTACACTCTGAGAACATGCTCAGGCATTATGGAGACAACAGGGAGGAGAGTATCCAATTTCACTGTGCAGTCCATTGATGGGAAAACACAGGTAAAACTTCCCACTCTAATTGAATGCGACATGATGCCGGAAGACAGATCAGAAATTCCAACACCTGACATTGCCCAATATTTCCCCCATCTGAAAAAAGTAGCAAACCAGATCCCAGCACTAGACCCAAGAGCCCAAATCATCCTTCTCTTAGGTAGAGATATTTTAAGTGTACACAAGGTACGTGAGCAGTTTAATGGGCCCCACAACACGCCTTATGCACAACGGCTAGATTTGGGTTGGGTTATAGTGGGAGAAGTATGCTTGGGAGGAGCTCACAAGCCATCAGATGTGAGCATCTTCAAAACAAATGTGCTACACAACGGACGCACATCTCTGCTCAGTCCTTGCAGGAACAGGATTCAAGTGAAGGAGAGATTCACTCCTGACACACAACAGCCGCACAAAACGCCTCAGTGCTGTCTAGAGACTGTAACCCCTAGCACAGACAGCTTGGGAGATGGTGTGTTTGTTAGGACTCCAGATGACGACAAACCTGCTCTGTCCGTGGAGGATAGCATGTTCCTGGACATAATGGACAGAGAAGTGTACATGGATGATGCGAACCACTGGGTGGCACCATTGCCATTTCGCTCACCTCGTCGTCAGTTACCGAACAACAGAAAGCAGGCATTAAAACGTCTCTCCACTCTGCAACGTTCACTAGAAAGAAAACCTGACACGAGAGAACATTTTGTCAGTTTCATGCAAAAAATGTTTGACAATGACCAAGCAGAACCAGCTCCACCATTGAAACCAGGTGAAGAGTGCTGGTATCTGCCCATTTTCGGTGTCTATCACCCACAGAAACCAGGGCAGATTAGAGTAGTATTTGACTCAAGCGCTCAGTATGAAGGCATCTCCCTGAATGACACACTCCTCAGTGGACCCGATTTAAACAATACACTCCTAGGTGTCCTTATACGTTTCCGCAAAGAGCAGGTTGCAGTCACTGCTGATGTTCAGCAAATGTTTTATTGCTTCGTAGTAAGGGAAGACCACCGAAACTATTTAAGATTCCTGTGGTACAAAGATAATGACATCACCAAGGAAATAGTGGAGTACAGAATGAAAGTGCATGTGTTTGGTAACAGTCCCTCCCCAGCTGTAGCCATCTATGGACTTAGACGTGCAGCTGAGCAGGGTGAGGCTGAACATGGAGCAGACGCAAAACAGTATGTCACAAGAAACTTTTACGTGGATGATGGACTTGCTTCTGTTCCTACAGAAGCGGAAGCAATCAGCCTCTTGCAGAGGACTAAAGAGATGTTAGCAGCCAGCAATCTCAAGCTACACAAATTCGCATCCAACAGTAGCTCAGTCATGGAAGCATTCCCCAAAGATGACAGAGCGAAAGATCTAAAGGACCTGGAGATAGGCGTGGACCCTCTGCCCCTGCAGCGGAGTCTTGGGGTGAGTTGGAACTTACAAACCGATAGTTTCACGTTTAAAGTGTCCCGAGATGTAAAGCCATTTACACGCAGAGGCATCTTATCCACAGTAAATAGTATTTACGACCCCCTAGGATTTGTATCCCCCATAACTGTGCAGGGTAAGGCCTTAGTCAGAGAGCTGTCCTCAGAACAGTTAGACTGGGATACTCCACTCCCAGTAGATAGAAAAGCTCAGTGGAAGGCATGGACCGACCAGCTGATTGATCTTGAGCAACTCAATATCCCCAGACCCTATGTGCCAGTCTCACTCTCATCTACTCAGCACAGAGAGGTATGCATATGTTCTGATGCCTCTACTACAGCAATATCAGCTGTAGCCTATCTTAGGGTTATAGACAGTGATGGCCACTGTCATGTAGGCTTCATCATGGGCAAATCAAAACTAGCTCCACGCCCTGCCCACACAGTGCCACGCTTAGAGCTGTGTGCAGCTATGTTTCAAATAGAGTGACACGAATTCGAAAATCTACTCACCCTAACCAGTGGCATTATATAGCTACAAGTCAAAATCCAGCAGACCACGGTACGAGACCAGTCCCAGCAGCTCTTCTACAGCAGACTAACTGGTTCTCAGGCCCGGCATTCCTGTACCAGACTGATGCAGAGGAAAACAGAGAGACAGAATCCTTCAACCTCATTGGCCCAGATTGTGATGACGAGATCAGGCCTGAAGTGACAGCCCTTGGTACTAAGGTCACTGAACAGCAGCTGGGGTCACACAGATTTAACAGGTTCTCCACCTGGAAGTCACTAGTGAGAGGTATGGCTACTCTCACCCACATTGCCAAATCATTCTCCAGCAACACACACACAGAATCTTGTAAAGGCTGGCATCACAGTAAGAAGCTGTGCAGTTCCTCAGAATTCTCTCAAGCTGAGAGGTTCATAATCAGGTGTGTGCAGCAAGAATCTTTTAAAGATGAACTCATATCTATGTCAAAGAGAACAGAAATCTCAAAACAAAGCCCTATCAAGAATCTGAACCCTATTATTGATGAAAAAGGCCTGATTAGAGTAGGTGGCCGCTTGTCAAATGCAGACCTGACAAAAGAAGAGTCACATCCCCTGATCATTCCAGCCAATCATCACATAGCCACTCTCTTAGTTAGACACTATCATGAGAAGGTGGCTCATCAAGGGCGTCACTTTACTGAGGGCGCTTTGCGCACAGCTGGGCTATGGATTGTAGGGTGCAAAAGGCTTCTTTGCAGCATCCTGCACAGATGTGTTACTTGTAGAAAGCTGAGAGGGAGGTTAGCGGAACAAAAAATGTCAGACCTCCCTGCAGACAGACTAACAGTGAGTCCCCCATTCACTAATGTAGGCCTAGATGTCTTTGGGCCATGGAACATCATTTCACGCCGGACAAGAGGAAACAGTGCAGAGAGCAAAAGGTGGGCTGTGATATTTACCTGCTTGAGCACTAGAGCAGTTCATCTAGAGGTCCTTGAATCCATGTCAACCTCAAGCTTTATTAACGCACTAAGGAGGTTCCTGTCCATCCGTGGGCCTGTCAGGCTGCTCCGGTCTGACAGAGGAACAAATTTCATAGGAGCCTGCAGAGAACTGAAAATCAACTCAGATGATCCAGAAATACAGAACTATTTGCTGGACCAGGGCTGTAAATGGATTTTCAATGCACCTCATTCATCCCACATGGGAGGAGCGTGGGAGAGACTAATTGGAGTAGCGAGACGCATTCTTGATGCAATGCTGCTCAAAAACGGAAACACTCGCTTATCACATGAGGTACTTACCACACTAATGGCTGAAGTCATGGGCATCATGAATGCCAGGCCATTGGTTTCTGTTTCAACTGATCCTGACATGCCAGAAATTCTCACACCAGCGATGCTCCTGACTCAGAAAGCTATCCCAACATCAGCACCGCCTGGAGACTTTGACCTGAAGGACCTTTACAAATGTCAGTGGAGGCAGGTTCAGAGTCTCGCAGACACTTTTTGGAAGCGCTGGAAGCAGGAGTATCTGTCAACACTCCAAACACGCAGGAAATGGAAGGATGACAAACCCAACATTCAGGAAGGAGATGTTGTCCTTCTCAAAGACTGTCAGGTGAAGCGCAACGAGTGGCCAGTTGGGCTTATCGTCAAGGCTATCCCCAGCAATGACAAGAGAATTCGCAAGGTTGAAGTAAAAATTGTTAAACAAGGGACTGCCAAAGTATACCTTAGGCCTGTGTCGGAAGTGATTGTTCTCTTTTCAGGTGAAAAGTAATATTCTATGCTTTATTGTAGACAGAGTATTAGTGGTATACAAGTTATTATACCAGGCAGGGAGTGTGCTGTCCCCTGACCTCTTTAATTGTTATTGTGACACGCCACCCTGTGGTTGCTTTATGTTATGTCAACCCCTCTTAAATGGTACATTCCAGTTTCGCCACCCTGTGGTTACTTTGTGTTAATTATTTCCTTGACATGGTACAGTCCAAAGCAAGTAGTTCATTCCTACATGGTCTTTTGAGAAGCATGCATGCAGCAGTGTGTTCTCCACAGCTCTCCAACTTTTGTGTGTCTTGGAGTAGATATGTCTGTAAGTAAATTTGAATATTATGTGTATGTGTATTTCAGTTGCAAATAATAACAGTATATTTGTTTGTGATTTGAATGCTTTTCTGAAACCCATGTCTTTGTTTATTTTTATGTTTTACAGTCTTACAAAATCAATGTGAACCCAATGCAAAACTACAGTAAAGACTCTTCTAAAGAAATTGCCTTGGGAGTTTGTACGCTATCTGTCTAGCCTTTGCACAGACACGCAAGTGTGAGGACAGAATACTACTTAAGTACAGTACTTGAGTAAATGTACTTAGTTACTTTACACCACTGTGCAAAAGATACTGGTGTCATCATGACCCTATCTATGCTGTTGAAGAATACTCTGTACCACTTTACTTAAAGGTCGGGTCTATAATGCATTATAATAACTTTTATAATGCATCATAATGCACTTATAATGCTTCAAGGCACCTGTTGTAAATGTTTATAATTATGCATAACAACTTATAACAAATATGCTTTATAACTAACTAAATTAAGGTAGTTATAATGGGCTGTTAATGCATTATGACCAGCACATATAATACGTTATACATTTTATAAGTTGTCATACATGATTATATAAACATTATAATGCATTATAAATTTGATTATAATGCATTACAGACCCGATCTTTAAAGGGGTAGTTCACCCCCCAAATAACTTTTTTTCTATTGATTACTCACCCCATGGAGCCTTGAATTCATGGATATTTATTTGTTTTTGTCGCATTCCTTCCTTTATTATTTGATTATAATAAATTTAGCCCCATTGATTCCGGTAGGAGACACAAATGCATTTGTGTCTCCTACCGGAATCAATGGGGACACATTTATTATAATCAAATTATTGGCTTAGGAATGTGACAAAAACAAAAAAATATCTATGAATTCAAGGCTCCAGATGGTCAGTAATCAATAGAAAAAAAGTTATTTTGGGGGTGAACTACCCCTTTTTTGAAGGTTAAAGTACTATATTGTGATAGTAATCATTGCTACAGAGCGTTTGTTTGGTCACAGGGGTCTCTCCAGCTCTTTAGTAAACAGAATATAGTACATTTTCAGGTAGGTGATAACATTTAAGCCAATCAGGAGAGAGCTCTGAAAATGCATTTTTTGTTTAATAAAGAGCTGTAGAGACATGGAGACTCCTTTTACTGAACAAACACTCTATAGTACTATCAGAATATAGAGCTATTTAACACAAAGTAAATCACTTACCGTATACCTTTAAGCAGAGTGTTAGCAAATACTCCATATATTTATATGTATGTACGTGTATATATATATATATATATATATATATATATATATATATATATATATATATATATATATATATATATATATATATATATATATATATATATATACACATATTCTTTAAAATAACCCAAAATAGAGCCTCCCTCAGAATCACACACAATTTACAGGCTGCTTCGGTCTTAAAATAGTTCGTGTTAATAAGTAAAATAAGTTTGTGTGTTTGTCTCATTATTTAGAGATGTTTAAAAGTTTTCAAGCTAGCCTGCAGGTTCAATATAGCCTATATACACAATACCATTGTTTTACAACTAAACCAGGAAAAATTTTAATAATGGATCAAACCCATTGTGATAGAATCCCATTTAGACATTTATTTGGAGGAATACACTTATTTATTACAGGTATTTTGCGACAGTAAGATAGTATAATAATTGTCATAAATTTAGACATATATGCACAATCTGGACCTTCATCAAGAGTATCTTGTCAATTTGAATAAAAGATGCTGCTGCTGAGCGGGACTTTTGTTCACAATTTAGAAATGAAATAAAAATACAATAAAATTCCCCATCAATAAGCTCCACACAGTCAGGTAACAGGAATCGGGGCTGAAGGACACCGGGGCTCCTGCCTGGTCTGCTGGGGTCACTGCATCTGGAACAAACATCAAGGTTTTAATTTAACATTGTAATTTAAACCCTTTATGCTTATTTGACTGGGTTCCCCCAGGGCTCTGAACTTGGCCTCCTCCTGTCTTTCCTCTACACCAAATCTCTTAGCTGAAAAGAGCTGATTTACAAGCTCACAACGCATCACCAAACCGTCTTATACATCATCATTCTCGCCCACGTGCTGAATAATGAATGCACTTTATTTTTATCTTAGATACATTTTTCTCGATCACTAATGTTAAGAATGTGATTTAGCACATAGAATAGGTTTAGTTATTACCTTACTTTTTTCTAAAAGCTTCTAAAATGTGTACTTGTATTGGGAAATCTTTTCATAACTATTATACAATGTCATTGTGTCAAAACAGAGGCCATTTTGTTGCTTACACTAATAATAATAATAATAATAATAATAATAATGATAATAATAATAATAATAAACGTTATTTGTATAGCACCTTTCATGACATAAATGCAGTTCAATATGCTTTACAAAGCAAGAATAAAGAACAAGTGCTTTACAGAAAAAGTACAAATAATTTAACAACAAAGCAAAAAAGAAAAGAAAAAGCATAAACAGCATTAAACAATATATATATATATATATATATATATATATATATATATATATATATATATATATATATACATATATATATATAGAAAAAAAGGCAAAACAGTGAGAACATGAATAACAACAACATTTAAAAATCAACTAAAAGCAAGAATAAAGAAATAGGTTTTGAGCTGTACTTTAAAGCTATCCACAGAGGCTGCCTTTCATTGTAGGCACTTCGAGAGGGTCCGCACTAAAAGACCTGAGGGGGCGGTTTGGAACATATCTAGGCAGGCAGTCATAAAGGTAGGAAGGTGCCAGACCATTGAGCTTTATAAACAAAAAACAAAAAAAATCAATCCTAAAAACAATCGGGAACCAGTGAAGTGAAGCTAAAACTGGAGTACATTCCCGCATCTTAGTTTTAGTTAAAACTCTGGCTGCCGCATTTTGAACAAGTTGTAATCTGTCAGTTGTTTTCTTTGGCAGGCCAGAGAAAAGTGCATTGCAGTAATCAAGCCGAGAGAAAACAAAAATGCGGATCAACGTTTTTGCATCGTCCAATGACAGATAGGCTCTAATTCGTGCAATATTTCTAAGATGAAAGAAGGCAATTTCTGAATTGGTATCCAGGGAGTGTGTGTGCACAGTTTCGCAGTGACCGGGCCAATGGTACCGGAGATTTAGCCTGGTTCCAGACAAATCTGCCATTGCAAAACAAAAATTGCCCTTGGCAGATTAGGTCTGGCCCCTCTCAATAGAGATTGTATTCCTCTCCCTCTGAAGTTGTGAGGTACCAATCAGGGCCCAGTATGCAAATATAGGGCGGGTTTATCACCAATTTTTTTTATTTGCCTTTTTCAGAGAGTCTGAAAGACGCCTGATTGTAGAGAGCTGTTAAGAATGTTGAGGATATCTCCAATCACACTGTCAAAAACCTCTTTGAGAGAGGGGGTGCCGGGGTGGGAATTGCATCCAGTGAACAGGAGGATGATGATGTCCACAGAGGCTGCGATATGGTTTTGCGGATATGGTTAAGCATTAACTTCCCTGTTTTTGATTAATTAAGGAACCTACCTTCAACTGTCACATTGTACTCTGCAACAGTTACGTCTTCTGATTCAATTTCTGCTATTGCTCGGTAAAGTCCACTGTCACCTTTTGTAAAATTCATCAACAGCAAAGAATAATTGCCCTCCGAAAAATGAACCCTTCCTTTGTAATTTGGATGGATTTTTTTCATTTTGCTACTGAAAGTGTATTCTACTACAATGATCTTGGTGTTGAATGTCCACATAAGGTCTTGCTTCAGGTCAGGTTTCTCGATGCATAGAAGTACATCCTCTCCCTCCAGAACTCGCTTCACATCACCAGACACCACTGGAAAAAACAAAATGTTATCAGCATTATACACTAAATGATATACTATAAGTGTAAGACTAAATGTTATACTATGAAGTATAAAAGTAAATGTTATACTATAAAGTATAAAACTAAATGGGGAAAAAGGAGAGAAAAAAGGAAGGAATCAAAAACTAAAACATTATACACATATTTACAATATAGCAACAAGTCCCCACTATCTTTTTTGTTATCCTTTTTTGTCTTACTGTACCTCTGTGCGGTTTACATTTCTTACTAATAAAGTATTACAGTGGTGGAAAAAATACTATTTTTTTTTTACTTAAGTAAATGTATCAATACTGCAATGTAGAAGTAAGTAAAGTAAGTAAAAGTCTGGAATTCAAAATGTACTTGAGTAAAAGTACAAAAGTATTGGTATCAAAATGAACTTAAGGTACCAAAAGTAGAAAGTACTCATTATGCAGAGTGTACAAAGTTTTCAAATGTATAAAATGCATAAAAGTCTTTTGAAAATAGCCGATGAGCTTGTAGATCGGCTATTTTCAAATGGTCGAAATGTATATATGGAGCTGTAGGGGGTGCTATGGGGGGTCAGCGGCGAGCCGTTCTCAATAGCGTCTACCTGGCTGCTTTGCATAACATTAGGCTACTCGAAAAAAGCCATGGACTTGAATTGAATGTGTTTACATTCCTCTCACAATGAGAGACAACAGTCTCTGCACTGCAGAGTGTGAAGGGGATCGCTTAGAAGAGGACCCAGTTCTCTGAGACAAGACAAAGACAAGTTGTCTGATTATTTTAAGTACTTATGTGTGGGTGAGTCTATGTAAAGGGCTTTTATATAAAACTAAAAGGAAAATTAAAATAATTAATTAATTGAAACAAAAATAAAAACAACAAATTAACAATGCAACTAAATAATAAGATATCATTACATTAAAAATCACATGTTGAATACAGTATTTCAACTAGCACTGAGCTGATTGGCTATGTGCACATGCAGCCGTCAGAAAATATAGCCCCCCTAGTTCAAAAATCCACAGCTCATCACTGGCTGAAGTGGTTTTGTAATAATAATCAAAATCTACAAAGTAACTACAACTAGTAACTAAAGTTTTCAAATAATTGTAGTGGAGTAAACGTACAATATTTGCCTCTGAGATGCAGTGGAGTATAAAGTAAAAGTACTGCAAATTAGAAATACTGCAGTAAAGTAAAAAATACCTCAAGATTGTACTTAAGTACTGTACATGTACTTAGTTACTTTACACCACTGGTATTCAATCAATCAAAAAAAGCATATCCATCTGTGCAGTATGTACATGAGGTTTAGACATAAGGTGTATGAGCAGCTGTTCAACAACACCATAGTCCACAAAAGGTCACTTTTAGGTGAGGAAAAGCAAAAGTCCAAGACCAGTGATGTGTATTATAGCTGAAGTGTAGATGCATCAACAAAAGTTATAAAACCAAACATGTTCTTAATATAATGTTTATGTTTATTATAGGCCTACCTGAAGCTGCCATGCAGATGATGAGTCCCACGTGAAACACAGACATGACATGCTCTCTCAAGTCTGCACGTAAAAAGGAAGCACTATTATGTGCTGTCCTATTTTCATAGTATTTAGTATTTCCTCATCCTAGCTATTTCTATTTCCCCATTCTATTTTTTATTATATTACTCTTCATGTAACTGCAATGTTGAGAGCTTTAACACAAAAAAAAATCTAATGGTGTGAATTGACAATAACATGTATTCTGATTCTGTTGAGTTAATGTTCATACAAAGATCAGGGGTTTTTGCACTAGGTTTGTGGTTAAGACGTTGAAGAAAATGTGCACAGTGCAGCTGCTGCTTTATGACCCACATCCTGTTGCTGCACACACACACACACACACACACACACACACACACACACACACACACACACACACACACACACACACAACGATGTGTGTGTGTTGTGCCCCCCCCGGCGCAAACACACACACACGGCCGTCGCGCGAACACAAATCTACTTTCTGACACGTGCCTCCCCAACGTGCATGCGCACTTGAGTGGCCGCGCATACACGAGCGAACAGACAGAAACACACGGCTCTGGGCTGCAGATGATCATGTTGCCATGTCCGCTTACTTGGGCTATCTTCGTTGGGCTTGTTTTTCATAGACCTGGTTGCTTGATTCTCTCACGAAGCCTGGCAACCCTGTAAAAATGCATTCATTCCATCGGGCATGCGCAGTAATAGAGTCGTAGAGTTAGACAGTGTTTCCAAAAAAGGCTAATAAACAGCTTGAAATTGGGTAAAGTGAAAAACAGACTTCCTAATGGTGGGCATTTGCTAATGATGAATGGCTATGTGCAAGTGCAGAGACTGCTTGAGCCACTGAGGAGAACCAAGCACTTCAGACAGACAGACATTCCTTAAATTATATGTAGGATATGTAGGATGTAGGATTATTATATGTAGGATAACAATAATGATGATCATGATGATGATAAGAATAAGAATAAGAATAAGGATAAGAATAAGAATAAGAATAAGAATAAGAATAAGAATAATTTGATTGATTGATGATTTAGTGGATATAATATTGGGCTAAGGTTTTAATTGGATTCATACAAGGCCTAATTGATATTTCAGATGATCCCTTGGTTTAATTCTGAAAGGGACACAAACGGGAATATTTTATAGGATTATCTGGACTATAGGTGGAGCTTTATAGGGAAGATTTGTGGTTTTTCTCTTTCTAATCCATTGAGCTGTGGATGGACAGAGGGTAACATGATGAACCTCTCGGTGCGGAGCCGGCACATCTTCATCATAGTGGATTTATGAGACATATGGACCTGGATTTATTTTACCCATTTTATGAATCTGGTATTTTATCACCGTCCATACTGTATAACACAGTGTAGGCAAGACTCTGATCAAAGAACGCTGACTTGATCAACGTTGTGAGTATTCTGCAAGAATTTAGTGGCTATATTAGAGTGAATTTATGCTCTGGGAAAAGAGATGGCCCACAAACGTCTTCTCCTCTTTGGTGAGTGTATAGCCTAAAGTCTGTTTGTAGAGGATCACATATTACAGTGAAACAGTGGTGGAAAAAGTACTCACATGTTTTACTTAAGTAAAAGTATCAATACTGCAATGTAGAAATACTCTGTTACAAGCAAAAGTCCGGAATTCTAAATTTACTTGAGTAAAAGTACAAACGTATTGGTATCAAAATGTACTTAAAGTACCAAAAGTTGAAAGTACTCATTATGCAGAATGTCCCATTTCACAATGTCAAATGTATAAAATGCATACTAATCTTTTGAAAATAGCAGATCTACAAGCTCACGGCGCATTGTGAGCTATTTTCAATTCAAATGGCCGAAATGTATATAGGGCTGAAGTGGTTAATGTGTGTTTTGTAATAATAATCAAAATCTACAAAGTAACTAGTAACTAAAGTGTTCAAATAATTGTAGTGGAGTAAAAGTACAATATTTGTCTCTGAGATGTAGTGTAGTAGAAGTAAAAGTACTGAAAATTGGAAATACACTCTTGTAAAGTAAAACATCCTGAAAAGTGTACTTAAGTACAATACTTGAGTAAATGTACTTAGTTACTTTCCACCACTGCATTGAAACAACAGTCCTCAAATACCTGCTAAATCACAAGTATACTAAGTAAGTGACACTGCTGTACAGCTTCAGTGTAATAGTAAATGTATATCTTCTCTACTCTCACAGCTATAGTTGTATGTCTCATCATACCTGGGTTGTCTACTACCACAGCTGCTAAAAAGAAAACTCAAGGTACAGTATGTGAATTGCAAAAAAACACATGTCTTACACACAGAACTTGAACATCACCAAGGCATATTCTTTTATAAACCACACAGGGTATTGTGTTAGTTTTTTTTTAAAGTGTTGTGTTCATAAGAAAAGCCTACTGGATATTATTATTGATTTCAAAACCTGCTCATTGAGAGAACATAGCATAGCAATGCACTGGTGCCTCTTTAACATGGCCTCACAGCTAGGCTAACCACAAGTCACAGCAGACTCCTTTATGGGCTTCAATTTCTTTCAACTTTGGGCAAAACGTTGACCATTTATTTTGTATTATATAAGCTGCTGAAAGTATGTTTTTGCGCCTATTGTGCACATTGCCTATCCCGAGACTCCAATAGATGCCAGAGAGCCATGTACACACTTTTTGGAGGGCAGGAGCCCTAATGTTAAAGTTATACAAACTTAATATTAGTTGAAAATATGGATGATAATGATGGATAAGCCCTATGATTTTTTTTTTACAAAATAACCAGTTAAAAAGCTTATCAACGGAACCAAGCAAGTTCACACATTTTGGCGTGACATGCATGAGCAGCATGTCCTCAAAGCAGACATCACACCTCCCACACCCAGCGGTGTTTTGGTCACTACACGTGACACGACACCACAGCGTTTCACAGGAAATTCTTCCGAGTATCCAAATGGCTACGCAGGTTTACACGCATACATTTGACGTCATTAAAATACAGATGAAAAACAAATCACCAGTACACCACAGCTCACACCCACCCACATATGTTTCAGTAATGAGAATCTGCTGTGCAAAGTTTTACATCCTGTATCATTGTCTATTGTGAAGACCTTTGAGTGGAGCGTGCCACATCCCTTTTACAAACCCATCCATTGTTCCATTTATTTTCCAGGGTTGCCAGATCTGCTTATTATAATTTCAAGATTTTATTTGAAAATAGCCGATCTACAAGCTCACAACGCGTCGTGAGCTTGTAGATCTACTATTTTCAAATAGCTGATGTATATGTTAAAGTGCTCATGTGGCCCATAGTCGCTTCTTTTGGGCTGGTTTTCCTAGACCTGGTTGCTTGTTTCTCTCACAGAATCTGGCAACACTGTTCGTTTCATGTGCAAGCATGTAAATGACAAATAAAATGAACCTTGTACCTTGAATCTATTGCTCCCTACAATCCCCTACTTGGGGATCATGTCACAGAACTAATTAGAAAAGGTTTTTTTTAATGCAATTGTGTGACCCGTCTTCATTGTGTGTCCCCTGTGTGTTTTCAGTGAAGAATAACTCAGGGGTGACACCAGTGGGAGAGTGTGGTGAGACCTGGGTGAAGGAGGCAGATGGAGGCTCCTTCACCTCGCCCAACTACCCCGAGAAATACCCGGCAGACAGGGAGTGTGTCTACATCATAGAAGGTGAGGGAGGCTTCACCCATGCTTTGGTGGGGAATGATATCACAGTAAAATCCTGTGTTCATTGAATTCTGAGGCTGTAAAAATGTAATTTGGGTAAATTGTTACACTCTCCCAGACTTGAATTAACACTGGGGGCCCCTAATTGGATGATCTATGTCAGTGGTTCTCAACCAGTGGTCCAGGGACCACCAGTGGTCCTTGGGGGGGTTCCAGGTGGTCCCGGGCTAAATGATGGAGAGTTGGTAACCAAATGGACCCTTATAGATCTTTAACTCTTGAGAGTGTAAAATGAAACCAAATGGACCCTTATGGGTCCATTTGGTTTCATTTTACACTCTCAAGAGTTCAATTATTGTTAAACATCTTCATTGCAAGAATTGTTACATTGAATTGGTACCAACATCAATACAGCATGGATGGAATTGTGGACAAAATCGTATCCAAGGACAACAAAGTATTCTAAGTCTTGGGTTCTGAGAGTCTAAATCTCATCAAACGGTGGTTCTGTGGCTCAAATGCTGAATAAATAATGGGTCCTTGATTTGAAAAGGGATGAAAACCACTGATCAATGGCATAGTTTTGCACCAGACAACACCTCATTTTAAAACCAACCACCAGGTGCTAAATTGGCACAAGATCATTTTGTATTTATTTATACAACGTGGACACTGGGCATCGAAATTATAACTGTGTCTGTTAAATATAGCGATGACAATTGTGCCGCCCCATAGCACTGTCTTGTGCCTGGTGGAAGATAGGACCCTGAGATTATACATCTTTTTAGTCGGTGAAAAAAGTGTTGATTCAACATTTTTCAATTGATTGATTGAATATTTTATTAGCAGTTTGCAAAGAAAAGCACAGGATAGTACAGTTCAATACAAGGTCAGCTAAGAGGATTTTAAACCCAAGAAAGCCTATGGCTTGTTTCCATTGGGGTCCTTTGTACTCAATTCATCGCAACATTTAATGACAGACAGATATACAGTGCTATACAAAACATCATATAAACAGTTTGAAAACAGAAACGGAAATATGTACAGTAAACTGTTCGAGGAGGGGGGGCTATGACTTTTACAGGGGCCAGTTTTGAATAGCAGCCTCCTGTAAGTGCTCTTTTAGAGCGGTTTTGACGGAGAGTAGGGATTTACAATCCTTTACAACTGTTGGTAGGGCATTCCACATTTCTGTGGCATAGCAGGAGATCGAATTTAACCCATTGTTAGAGCCAAATCTGGGTTGGACGTGATCAGTGGAGCTTCCTCTGGTGTTGTGATTGTGGACTTATTTGATGTTTTTTAAGTAGTTTGACAGGTACATGGGTCTCTTTGTGGTGTAGAGTATCTTAGTGTATCAATCGGTGAAAAGGCCTCTTGTAACTCTTATTCTTCTTCTCCAATCCCCCTCCTCCTCCTCCTCCTCCTCCTCCTCCTCCTCCTCCTCTCCCCAGCCTCCCCCAGACAGTGCATCGACTTGTTCTTTGATGAGAACTACTCCATCGAGGCGTCCTGGGACTGTCAGTTTGACCACATCGAGGTGCGTGACGGGCCCTTCGGGTTCTCCACCATCATCGGCCGCTACTGCGGCCGGGAGAGTCCTCTGTACGTGCGCTCCACCGGACGGTATCTCTACATCAAGTTTGTGGCCGACAGCGAGCTGGAGGCCACCGGCTTCTCTGCCCGGTACAACTTCACACAAGGTGAGCAGTGACCGTGTGTAGACACTTGTCTATAGACGAATCCACAGACGCGCTGCCTGTAGCTGCCTGTAGGCGCCCATTGCTGCGGTGTCGTGTCCGCGGAGCGTTGACACCGCAGCAATGGCTGCGCACAGGGCAGCGCTCCGTGGATTCGTCTATAGAGGCTATGCGCGTGACGTCATCGTACCCGGAGGTTATGCGGGAACACCTACTGAGTGGCAAAAAACGAATTTCTGGCCTTGACAGCCCATACATCCAAACAGAAAAGTGAAGTCCTATCTGATTGTTTGAAATGACGGTAAACTCACCAACATGGCAGCTGTACAGAAAGCTTGAATTATCCTCTTTCTATCTGCTATTTTTTTTCCATAAAAATCGTAGACATGTTATGAGCTACTTTGTGTCAATAAATTCCGTGCAGGTGATTATTTTTCTAAGTGTCAGAGTTTGGAAGCGCTCGTTTTAAATAACGCAACGTCCTGCTGCCTCCTGCATTATGTGACATTTAGAAACAGTTGGTACGCAGAACTGGTGAGTGATTTCCAACGAGCGCTTCCTAACTCTAACGCTCCATGCTGCTCAATGTTTTGCCACTCAGTCTAGATGAGGGGGGCGTGTCCCGGTGGAAAAGTGATGCATGTGCATTTTCTCTATAGGGCAGGACATCATCCTTTGTATGTACCTTCCCTCGGAAGCCAGGCTCCTAAAATGACTTGTACTCTCTGTTTAAGTTGTTATTCAAGATGCTGTTATTTACCGATCAAGACAAGCAGTGTTCTGTCTGTTTTCATTCAAATGTAATCCGTCCATCGTGCCAAATTCGAATCTTCTGACTAATTATACTCCTCATGATTGGCAGGATAGAGAATTAATCCTCTCTCTCTCTCTCTCTCTCTCTCTCTCTCTCTCTCTCTCTCTCTCTCTCTCTCTCTCTCTCTCTCTCTCTCTCTCTCTCGCTACAAGCTACAGATTGCTTTTATTCTGAGATAGTACTCACTATACAACTGATCCAACGTTTTGACTGTATAGGCCTACACGCTGTTTGTGATTTGGACAGAAATTGCAGTTCTAGACCTCAGAAAGTTCCAGATCGTTTTATGTTGTTGATAGTGCACCTTTTATGTTTAAAATAATGTATGCTCACTATGCTGTAACAGTGGTCTTGCGTTAATCTTTAAGTACATGGAGCATTTGTTTCAGGATGAATGAGATTAAGAGAAGATTTACAGGATCCATCTTAAACCTTTTATTTTCCTTTTCCACATTTCTCCTTTGTCACATACACACAATGCAAAGATTCTGAAGCCTCTGTGTATTACTCACACACACATGCACACACACACACACACACACACACACACACACACACACACACACACACACACACACACACACACACACACACACACACACACACACACACACACACACACACACACACACACACAGATGTACAGTGTTTACAATTTGAATAATCTGTTGCAAGCGAAAGCAGATGAGTTAAGGAAAATGAGAGGATTAATAAAGATCCTCTCATTTTTACCCTAAAAAAACATTATGTTTGTCTCCAATTCTCCAAAGCAAAGCATAGAAAAGTGAGCGGAAAAAGGAAAGATACAATATTTTAATTTAAGATAAAATGACTGGTGTAGAATGGGGCAGTGCAAAAGTAACTGTTCTTTCTCTCACACAATACCAAGCCAGGAGCTATAGTGCATCTGTGTGGAGGAAAACAAATAAGGAAAAAAAATAGATGATATTTTCATGGCTGCATGGGTTCTCAGTACATGGTGGACCCTAATCTGTTCTGGACTAAGCTGGAGCAATAATCCACCTATAGCTATGCCAGATTCATCAGCACAAAGGTTTATAGGACACACATAACATAACCTCCTCTCTGTCTACACACTTCACGTTTTTGCTTCATCTGGTGGTTTAAACAGGAACTGTGAATGGAGTTGCACAAGTCTTTATGCAACCCATAGCCAGATGTTGCTGTTTAATTATGTTTTGTAATATCGTTAGCCTCATTGCATAATTTCCTATCATGAGGGGCCCCACCGGAGAAAGTTCCACAAGCCATTTACGGTCTACCCAAAACACTTCCTTTTCACCAAATGAACCCTAGCATCCCTATTCTGGGCATGTCAGGCAAATAGCCAACATTTGGCAAAAAATAAACCAGGAGGACTCAGTGAAAATAATAGATCTACAAGCTCACAATGCGTCACACAGCGACGCCGTGTCAGCCATATTCAGAGAATAGAATATACTGAGTTATTGTCTTTATTAACTCTGATGTCCTCTATATTGTTAGACCCTGACTTCAAACATCTTGGAGAAGTCCCACCTCTGCCCCGTAAGTATACAACAACACAAGATATCTTGACAAAATGTGCAAAATATTACCTATTAATTATGTTATCAGTTATTATATTCATACTGCACAACTAGGACATTATACAAAATATGAAAGTCACTTGACTTTCATTACGTTCAGTTCTGCTACCTGATCAATGTTTTTGAATTGGCTAAACATAGTGCAATGCTTCTCCAAAGAGATAAGTCACGTTTGGGTCACAGAAATGTCACTTTTAAGGTCAGAATTTCATAATACTGTCATGTCTCAATGTCACAATCATGGTCAAGGTCAACATTGCATAATACAGTCATGTCCCAATCAGTGTTGATTTCATCGACTAAAACTATGACGGAAAATGTTCGTCGACTACCTTTTTTCACTGACGAAAACTGAATAAAAACGTAATAAGAATTACTAAAACTAAGGCTATAAGAATATATTGACAATTTCGTCAACAAATAAAAACTAGGCTAAAATGTTACTGAGGGACTAGAGGAGAAGAGATCCAGTAGAACTAAAAGACAAGTCATTTTATGTCTGGTTGTGCTCAGGTGTTGTGCTCTGAAAATAGTAGATCTACAAGCTCGTAGATCGGCTATCCGAGCCTGTAGATCGGCTATTTTCGTCTATTTTCAGCATGCAACCAAGTGTAAAATCAGCCATCGACCCCATCACCCACACACCAAAACACATTTTAGTCAGCTAAATCAACTGTAGATTTAGTCGACTATAATCTTATGATATTTAGTCGACTAAAACTAGACTAAAACTAAAGCATTTCAGATGACTAAAATGTGACTAAAACTAAATGGAATTTTATTCATAAGACCATGACGAAGACTAAATAAAAATGTGTTGTAAAAATCAACACTGGTCACAATCAAGGTCCAAATGACACAATACTGTCGTACAGTCTCTCAGGACATACAATAGAACAAGAGACATCTTTTTGCACCCCAGGTGCATTTTATTGACATAGACTTTTGTCCAATTGCCAAATCTCCGTCCCTGCTGGAGATAAAAGGTTTATGTGAGGTTTATTCCCTGAATAGTGACATACTGGTTCTCAAAATGTGGTCCAAGGGTCCTTCCAGTGGGTCCCCAGCTAAATAATTGGAACCAAATGGACCCGTTTCCTTTTCATATATATATATATATATATATATATATATATATATATATATATATATATATATATATATATATATATATACAGCGCAACGCGTTGTGAGCTTGTAGATCTACTATTTTCAGAGTGCAACACCCGAACGCAACCACACATAAAATGACTTGTCTTTTAGTTCTACTGGATCTCTTCTTCTCTAGTCCCCCACTAACATTAGTCTAGTTTTTATTTGCTGACGAAATTGTCAATGTATTCTTATAGTCTTAGTTTAAGTCATTTTTATTACGTTTTTATTACGTTTTCGTCAGTGAAAAAAGGTTCCTAAATAAAATAAATAAAAAAGGTGATAATAACTGGTCTACATGCCTTCAAACAGCGTGTGACTTTGAGCTAAGTGGTCCAGAGGGCATCATAGATTCCGTCCAGATCGGCCAGGTTAACCCTGCGCTGCAGAAGGATGCTGTTGACTGTAGATGGTACATCAGGGCTCCACCTAAAGCCAGGGTATGTATGCTATGTTACATGGTTTACTTTATGTTCACTGGTGGTGCTGCATTTCTGCAGCATATTTAGGCTGTGTGTAAATGGTACACGACTGCAGTTTGCTAAAGATGGCTGAGGCTAAAAAGAACTATTCTAAGGCTCATAGGCTATGAGCCATAGAATAGTTCTGAAGTCTACTATGAGTCATAGCAGACATCAGTTCAACTTCATTACTAGCAGTGGTGTAAAGTAACTAAGTACATTTACTCAAGTACTGTACTTATGTACAATGTTGACTTTACTGGAGTATTTCCAATTGTCTATACTTTTACTTCTACTCCACTACATCTCGGAGGCAAATATTGTACTTTTACTCCACTACAAGTATTTGAAAACTGTAGTTACTAGTTACTTTGCAGATTAGAAATTATTACATTATAAGACATACATTAACCACTTCAGCCCTATTTTATACCTAGGCTATTTGAAAATAGCAGATCTACAAGCTCACAACGCGTCGTGAGCTTGTAGATCGGCTATTTTCAAACATTTTAGTACTTTTACTTTTGGTAGTAAGTACATTTTGATACCAATACTTTTGTACTTTCACTCAAGTACATTTTTAATTCCGGACTTTTACTTGTAACGGAGTACTTCCACATCGCAGTATTGATACTTTTACTTAAGTAAAACATTTGAGTACTTTTTCCACCACTGCAAATGATCTTCACAAAGTGGAAGGTCATCAGCTGAACCGCATTAATTTTAAACTCCGACCCCCGCAGGTTTACCTGCGTTTCCTGGAGTACGAGATGCACAACTCCAACGACTGCAAGAGGAACTTCGTGGCCATCTACGACGGCAGCAGCTCGGTGGAACACCTGAGGAACAAGTTCTGCTCCACCGTGGCCAACGACGTGATGCTGGACACGTCCGTGGCCGTGGTGCGTCTCTGGGCCGACGAGGGGAGCAGGAGGAGCCGAGCCAAGATCCTCTTTACCACCTTCCAGTCACGTGAGGCTGCAAACCCGCTATAGCAGCAAATTCCCTATTCCATATGGCCAGTAGTTTTTTGAGATATCTTATTAAGTAAAGTTTTGGATGAACAGACAGACTAAACATGTGACATGCTGTATCCATAGAGCCTACCGGGGCAAAGATTACACACTGTAACCTATATGTAATCATTTAACAGTGGTGGAAAAAGTACTCAACGTTTTTACTTTTAAGTTAAAGTATCAATACTGCAATGTCACTTGTGTTTCAGCTCCATGTGAAGATGACACGTTCTTCTGTCACAGTAACATGTGCATCAACACCACTCTGGTGTGTAATGGCATCCAGAACTGTATGTATCCCTGGGATGAGAACCACTGCAAAGGTGATTAATGTGGCACTCAACATCAGCAAATTAGTAATGCGACTCCCTACCCTCCTTCAAAACAGACATAAAAGAGCACTAACCACCTGTAGCATTGTACAGTATGTAGAGTACATATATACAAGACCAGGAGACCTGGTTCTGCCAGACCCAGAATGAAGTCCTAGTATGTAACACACCTACAAACCACTTTATAACTGAAGTTCATGATGTCATGAATAGTTCGTGACGAAAGGAGACGTCACAAACCTTTTTTTGGCTGGGGCCGTAGGACAAATGGCCCCTGCCCCTGTATGGACGAAACAGGTACAAAGCCTCATGTAAGCCCGACCCCTTGGGTCTGGCAATAATGTATAACTTATCATGTGCAACTAAATGTCAAGTTGAAAGTTCTGACAAATCCACTATCTGGGAAATAACCGGGATACTATTTTATTGCAAATAATTTTCACACCTTGTTGTATTCTTGTATTATTGTGAAAGTCTCATATTTTGGAACAAAGCTCTAGACATTGTTGTTCTCGTCTAACCAGTGAAGAGTAAGCCCAGAATCCTGGACACGCTGGACGACACCAGCCTCACCGTCATGTTGTTCTCTTTCCTCCTATAACACCCATTGAAGAGTAAGCCCAGCATCTTGGACACGCTGGACAACACCAGCCTCACCATCATGTTGTTCTCTTTCCCTCCTATACCACCCAGTGAAGAGTAAGCCCAGCATCCTGGACAGCTTGGACCACACCGACCTCACCTTCATCGGGGTGTCGTGTGGGCTGACCGTCGTCATGCTGGCTATCGCTTGCATCATCCAGATCAAACAGCCGCGCAAGAAATACATCATACAGAGGTATATAATACTATAAGAAATACATCATAGGTAGTATAATAGAAGAAATACCTGCTAAATGCCTAAACTGTACTATAATAGACAATACAATACCATACCATACCGTACCGTACCGTACCGTACCGTATTACCATTAAATTATTATAAATTATTATAAATTACGATAGTAAAGTAAATTTGACAAAAGAATTAAGGTGCACCGTGAAAGTTCACAGTGTTGGATTACCTATCTCAAGCAAGTGTCAAATCTCAGCAAGTGCTGAAATGATTGGCTTCCTTGAACATTAACAAACCACTGTATGTTTTAGAAAATGGTCAGCAGTAATGACAAGTACATTTATCAGTAGAATAAACATGCCAGACTACATGTAGTGTCCTTTTAAATTCAAAGATTTAAAGTAGTCTTTTGTACTGCAGGTCTTGGTCTTTTGACGCGTCTCAGTTATAATTGTTTTGTTCGATTTTAGTTTGATTTCACACACTCAAACTTAAGTGTGCGTGTGTGCGTGCGTGTGCATGCACTTTCCGTTTCCCGTTCCAACAGAGATGCCTTCGACCCCGGCCCTCTCCATCCAGACTTTGATGATCCTCCACACTACGAGCTCTGTGCGCTACGCCCCCCGTCCGGTGACCTCGCTGCTGACGCCATGACCTCGGACTTCGAGAAGTTCCAAAAGCTCCGGCGCTCGTCCTCCAAGTGCATCCGCGACCACCACTGTGGCTCCCAGCACGAGGGCATGCACGGCGGGAGCGTGCACGGCGGGAGCGTGCACGGGAGCGTGCACGGGAGCCGCAGCAACCTCAGTGTGAGGGAAACCGTCATTCAGGCGGACGGGGGGCCTCTGGCGTCCCAGCACGCCACGCCGGCCGGCCCCAGGAGCATCCTGGTCATGAAGCACAGCTACTCCCAGGACGGGGTGAACGGCTGTGAGCCGGAGGAGGACGAGGAGGACGAGGAGGACGATGATGACTTGATGCTGGACGATGGTCCCACCTCCAGCCATCATCATGTGCAACACCATCAGCTCCACCCTCAGGGGTCATCATCAGGGACGGAGGAGCACCATGTGACGTCCGACCATTTCTAACGCCGACGCTAAGTTACGTCGCTGCTACGACGGGATTCAAACAACATCGATGAAAGAGAACCACTTGATCCATATTCTGTGGTGGCTAACATTCTGCAAAAAAATTGCAGATCTACAAGCTCACAACGTGTCACAACACAATTGTGAAGTGAGCGTGTAGACTATTTATTTTCAGCTGAGATATTTATTTATATTATATATTGGATATATAAAAAACAGGAGGGGGGCTTAGTATATTATAAAGCACTTGGGAACCCCAGTAAACTAAAGGCAAGTCCACACCAATGATTCACAATGCAACTCCTTGCAACCACATTATCCCCAAATGGCACCGGTCTGCAACTGGTCACTGTCAGTCCAGACCGCTGCGATTTCTTGCAACTGGTTGCAAGTAGCGACTAGTTGCATTGGTGTGTGGACTGGCCTCAAGTATAGGGTTTAAAATGAGCAGAGCCTTAAAGGGATATTTCACTTTCACATAAAATAAACATTAAAAAAAAATATTTTAAAAAAATGAAAGAAGTTATGGAAAAATAAAGGCCCCCTCACACATTAGTAGGACACTCTAATGCGTGAGGGGGCCATGAATTTTCCATTACTTTTTTCATTTATTTTTAATATATTTTTTAAATGTTTCCCCCCGCCGAAAGTGAAGTATCCCTTTAATGAAGAAGATGTGGAGACCATCACTGCAGTGTTTCTTGTCTAGTTCGGAAAGAAGATCTGGATATAGCAAAATATTCCATTTATACGTTCCATTTTGGCGCAATAGGAACTCTTCTTAGGGTTCTTCTGGACAGGGTGACAAAGCATTTAGTACAAGTACATAGGTAACCCAACACCTTTGTAACATTGCTGTGAAGACGGTATGTTCAAGGCCTTGCCCTTGAGTGAGTTATTTTATCTGTGGTCTATGTTCAGAAAATAAAGGAATACAAAGAGTTTAGAAGGTACATATTTAAGTATTAGGAGAATATGACTGGTTGGGTATAACATTACACTACAAAAAATATATATAATTAACCAATATTTGTATAAGTTACATAAATATCAGCACTTTTTTGTCAGGTTGTTATTAAATCAAACTATGCGACAGGATTAGAACCCTGCTCTTGTTCTTAATGACAAAATGATTTAGCCTAATCGGAATTCCTCTTGACCACAAGAGTATAAATTAATCTGTTGTCTGGGATTTAACTAATCTATCACATCTTGTATCCTGCACTACTGTAATA
Organism: Gymnoscopelus braueri; assembly: GCF_963280865.1. Taxonomy (NCBI): domain Eukaryota; kingdom Metazoa; phylum Chordata; class Actinopteri; order Myctophiformes; family Myctophidae; genus Gymnoscopelus; species Gymnoscopelus braueri. The sequence goes on from NC_137611.1 coordinate 5,270,041, forward strand.
ATGGTCTAATAGAGCACCGAAGTCTGATGTAATTTACACATCCTAGGTTTGTCTACCTGGTTCACGGTTTTCCACCCCCATTCTGAATCCCCATAGACGTATTTAATATTGCGTCAAATAAGAACTGTGTTCCAAAAATAAACAAATGACCCCGGCGGTTTGACTCTTATGGATATGAAGCATCAACTGACGGTGAGAAAACGCTAATGTTACTTCCGCCGAATTAGTTACATTTTCGCCAGAAACAGACTGTATCAAATATAAGGGACTGACTATCATAAACGATACAGAACCTCCTCCCTGACAATATTGCCAGGACAGTTTGTTTATTTTTGGACCACAATTCTTATATGAGACAATTCTATGATGACCCAATGTTATTCTCCATAGCGAATTTACTTTACGAACCTTGGGATGAACGAGTGACGTCAGGACTTCTGTACTCTATAGTATATCTCAGATCACTGAGACTTTCATTAGGTCATGAACCCCCATCTCAAATGACTCTGTCCTACAGACCGTGATGAGAGTGGTGATATTGAAACACATTGTTAGAATAGTCATCACACATGTTTTGTATTGTTTTTCTTTTTTCTTTTTTCAAGTGAATTGAATTGTAGTGAAATTAAACTACTTTTCATTTGACATTAAGATTTGCGCTTGTGTGTGTGTTAGTTTTTTGGTTATTTTCTAAATACACTGCATAATGCAATGTCCCTCTAATATGAACAGTTGTATCGATACTGGATTAAAACTGGGAGCAAAGCATGTGTCACCACTTTAGGAACAGATGGTGAACCCAATCCAAATATCCCACAACGTCTGTGTCAAAAATGGTCCTTTGCTGAATATGGAATGAAATGTATATTTTCTATTTTCTGGGTGGATGGTTTTTTGCTTGTTTATTTTGTTTTGTTCATGTTCATGTGCTTTATGTGCTGCTTTATTTGTTTGATTTGACCCGAATCCTTTCTTTTGCCTGTTTTATTTGATGTGTTCATGTAGTTGTGAATTTGTTTATTTCAATAAATATTATTATTTTCCTTCTCTTAAGTGTGTGTGTGTGCGCTCTTTGTTACACTTTACTTGATGTGCATAATGCTAGCCTTGAATCAAGACTATCAAGACTATTTTTTTTTTTAAAACATTGCCATCATCAGCGAAAAAGAAGAGCAGTCTGGTTGATAGGCAGTGGTGGAAAGTAACTACCGGTAGGCTATGTACATTTACTCAAGTACTCTACTAACTTAAGCACAATTTTGAGGTAGGCCTACTTTTACTTTCTGGAGTATTTCCAATTTTCTCTACTTTTACTTCTACTCCACTACATCTCAGGGAGAAATATTGTACTTTTACTCCAACACAATTATTTTCAAAACTTTTCTAGATTTTGATTATTATTACAAAACATAACATTGACCACCACATTCATTCACTACATTTGGGCCATTTGAAAATAGCCGATCTACAAGTCATTGCGACGCATTGTGAGCTTGTAGTTCTGCTATTTTCAAAAGATTTGAGATTTACACATTTGAAAAAAAAAAAAAAGGGACATTCTGCATAATGAGTACATTTACTTTGGGTTCTTTAAGTATATTTTGAAACCAATACTTTTGTACTTTTTACTCAAGTCAATTTTGAATACGGGACTTCTACCTGTAACAGAGTATCTCTGCATTTTAGTATTGATACTTTTACTTAAGTAAATAAATGTGAGTACTTTTTCAACCACTGTTGATAGGAACCATGTTGTCAATAGCAACAGTATCCACACGGACTAATAACAGCGACGTACCAATGCTGTCCTACAGTGATCTTGAACCGTGTTGAACTCCCCTTATTTTTAACTCTATGGTTGAACTCGATACCCTTTCTTTTTCCTTTTAATACATTTAAGATACTTTTCAAACGTTACTTATTTGTATAATCAGTATTATAAACATCGGGATCCGGTCTATGCTGAGAAGTTGACGGTGACCAAGGAGGAAGACGTAATGACTGTGGTAGACAGACAGTAACAGTTGAATGAGTGACATTAAACGTGTGTAAATGACACTGATGCTACAAAATGTCACAAAAAGAAGAACAAGTGTTTCTGGACTCAGATCCATCTTCATCCTCCAGCAGCTCCACTGACAGTGAGTTCCAGTTAGCCTTAGATCAAGGCTCTCGTAGATGTATTTTATCGATTTTGACATTTTTATACCTACGAAAGTCTTAGCTCCACCCCCCCCCCCCCAGTTTTTTCTGGAATGTCACCAGTAAAGCCCGTATTTCTCCAAACATGTACAAATGCAAAACTATAAGGTGCTTACCCGCTTTCCCTAAATGTTAACTAGGTGTCTGGAGTATTTGTGTAATGTATTAGTCCATATTATTCAATAAATAAGTGTTTTAGACCCGTTTGTGGCCGAACGCCATTTCCCCCCCTCGTTTACTTCCTGTTTACATTGAGTGTAATTCCGGCTTTCACCGGATGCGACCCGTCACTACCGCCCATTGGAAACTTCCGACAGAATCGGCCACAGACGGGACTAAAACACTTCTTTATTGACAAATATGGACTAATACATTACACAAATACGCCGGACACCTAGTTAACATTTGGGGCAAGCGGGTAAGCACCGTATATTTTGCATTTGTACATGTTTAAAGAACTGCAGGCTTTATTGGTGACATTCCAGGGCAAACTGGGGGAGTCGTAGCTAAGACTCTCGTAGAGATAAAGATGTCAAATCGATTAGATACATCTACGATAGTTTTGATCTAAGGCTAGGACTGTACTTAAGTACAATTCTGAGTATTTTTACATTACTGGAGTATTTCCAGTTTTCAGTGCTTTTACTTTTGCTCCACTGTACTCGGAGGCAAATATTGTACTCCACTTTTACTCCACTACAATTATTTGAAAACTTTAGTTGCTAGTTACTTTGTAGATTTTGATTATTATTACAAAACATACATTAACCACTTCAGCCCTGTAGACATTTCGGCCATTCTGATTCTTTTAAAAATGGGACAATTTCTGCATAATGTGTACTTTCTACTTTTGGTACTTTAAATACCAATACGTTTGTACTTTTCCACCACTACACATATCTACCATCAGCCTCCTCCAGTGACAGTGGGATGAAGAAGAAGAAGAAGAACAGACTGGGTCTGGTGGTAACGGGGATAGTAGGAGGCTCTCTGGTGGCCCTGTATGCGGTCACCGTGCCGTTCGTGGCCCCCGCCCTGAGGAGAGTGTGTCTGCCCTTCGTCCCCGCCACCACCGCCCAGGTCCACAACGTCTTCAGGGTCCTCCAGAGCAGAGCGGGGACACTGGTGGACATCGGCAGTGGAGACGGGAGGATAGTACGTTTTTTTTTTTTTTTTGCGATCATATAGGGCTGTCACGATTACAAACTTAAAGGGATAGTTCACCCCCAAAATGACTTTTTTTGCTATCTATTAGTCACCCCGTGGAGACTTGAATTCATGGATATTTTTGTTGTTTTTGTCGCATTCCTATTAGCCAATAATTTGATGACCGGCAGTGGTTCCGGTAGGAGACACTAAGAGTCTCCTTTGTGTCTCTTACCGGAACCGCCGTCTACCGGTCCGCTGGTCAGGAAAATTATTGGCTTAGAAATGCGACAAAAACAACACAAATATCCATGAATTCAAGTCTCCACAGGGTGACTAATCAATAGCCAAAACACTTTTTTTGGGTGAACTATCCTTTGAAGGACATACATTACAGGAGTTAATGTATAACAACTAATACATAAGCCCAGTGGCGTCCCCAGGATTTACATTTAGGGCAGCCCCCCCCCCCCCCCCCCATCTATTACCCCCAAAAAAGAAATTTCAACTCAATCGAAAATCGGCGAAAGTGGCCATTTTCAAGATGTTTTGTCCTCTGGTTTTATCTCTGGAACGGAAGGACCAATCTGCTCAGTTCAAAGCTTGTTGGATGCGTGACTTTGAAGACATTAAGCACACAATGACACCTTTTTGGGTTTTTTTTTTTTTTTTAGGGGAGGCGAGATCTTAGTTGGGCAGGCGACCAGCCTGCCCTGCCTCTACAGTGGGTACGCCACTGCATAAGCCTGGTAGAAACTACACTGTACAAGTGTTTAATTTGACTCTGAGAGTGTACACATGGAACCAAATTGGACCCATTTGTGCTCTTTCAGACAGTTACCAAATGGATCAATAGTAGACATGTAGTTGACATTGACACTACGTATGAGTTTTCCATCCTTGACATTTGACATAATTATTACCACTGGCGTAGCGTGGACTCTAATGTTGACCGGGCAGGATCTGTATCCCCCCCTTACACCCCCCCCCCCTGCGTTGCAGGACACATACTCGTGCAAATGTGTTTAATTAATTACACGACCATAAAGCAACATTAACAACACACTCTACCATCCTTCAGTGGTGGAAAACTTACTCGAATGTTTTACTTAAGTAAAAAGTATCAATACTGCAATGTAGAAATATCCTACTCTACTCCAGGATCCATTCTCTTTTGGACTCCTTCTTAGGACATGATCTGACAATAGCCTATGCCTCCTACTAGGGGTGTAACGATACGTTTTAACAACGATTCGATACGTATCACGATACTTGGTTGTCGATACGATACATGAACGATACAGGTTAATTTAGAACGATACGATACGTTTCGATTCAGCGATTTAGTCGATACGATACATGAACGATACAGGACAGGTTAATTTAGAACGATACGATTCGATTCAATGATTTAAAATCGATATAGTAACTATTTATTTACCCAAAAATTCTGTGTGAAAAATAAATACCTGGATACTGGATATAAACCCCTCTTTCTCTTTTCTTCTTCTTAAAAGTACTTAGTATTGATATAATTGATTATTTGCATTGCAGAACGATTCGATACGATTATTTGCATTGCAAAACGATTCGATACGATTCAAAGTCAAACGATACGATATTTAGCTGTTTGCATATCGATATAGTAGATCGTTGAAAATTCAAAACGATGCATCGATGCAGTTACTGTATCGTTACGGGCCTACCTCCTACAGACTACGGTACTTAACAGGTTACACTTGGACCATTGTTATGCAGGAGACGGCAGCTTTAGCTTTGTAAAAGGTGCGAATGGGGCAGCCAATGTATCACTGCGGTAACGTATCTATTGTTGTCGAAGCAGAAAGTTTTTTTTCTGGGGAATCTTGCCCTGCCGTTTGAGCAGCTAGACAGGGCAGGCCGGGTCTTTACTGACCGGGCCATGGCCTCAGTGGCCTCCATGACGCTACGCCTCTGATTATTATTACTGTAGGTACTCTGCTCAAAAAGCACAGTGGTAGCCCTGTTCCTTTTTTTTATCATAATTCTATTTACAACAGGTGATAGCTGCAGCCAAGCACGGCTTCCAAGCGTCTGGCTTTGAGCTGAACCCCTGGCTGGTGTGGTACTCACGCTACAAGGCCTGGAGAGAAGGGGTTCGTCCGTCCACCTCCTTCCACATCTCTGACCTCTGGAAGGTCAGTGACAGACAGAGGATGAGTTGTGGAGTAAATCAAATATCTACAATTTGAACATTGTGCTGACATGCAGAGCTTCTCAGACACAAATCAGGACCGTTATCTTTGAAGTTTTCCAAATTAAATTAAGAACGGACCCAGCCTTGATGTTTTCAAAGTGATGTATAAGACATACCTTAAAAAAAAAAAAAAAAGACTAATTATAATTAAACCGCTCTTATATCTTACTTTATCTTACTAGATATTTACAATGTTTTGACTGGTTTTCATTGTTGTTGTTTTTTTAACTATTTGTATTGTTGTATTCGGTAGCACACTGAGAGAAATGTGTGTTCTTGTAATTAATTCATTATCATTAAGTGTAATAATAATAATGTATTATTATTATTATTAATAGAACTGACCAAGCATCCTTTCACTGTCTCCTTCATAATATTTGTGGTTTTCTTCCTAGGTTAGTTTTTCTCAGTACACCAACGTTGTCATATTTGGAGTCCCTCAAATGGTGAGTCTCTCATTTGGAGCTGGCTGAGCTACTAACGCGTCTGTGTATTTTTTTGATTTCTTTGGCTATTCAAAAATAGCTTGTAGATCTGCAATTTTTGAAAAATCTTGAAAATGTGTGCATTTGTAACTCAAATCTTTGCTTCTGGGGGGGAGGGAGCTAGCTGTCCCTGGAACAAAACATTTTGAGATGGGCGTTCGTGACCCCTCAAAATGATATGTATTTGGGCCGCGGACCCCCATCTCAAAATATGTTGTTCCAGGGACAAAATGTTAAAACACATATATGCAGTATATTCAAAGATTTGCACACATTTTCCACAATAAAAAAAATAGCAGATCTACAAGCTCATGTGAGCTTGTGTGATCTTAATGGATTTAACCTTGAAATTCAGTTCTTGTATGAATTACGCGTATTTGTGTTGCCTTTTTATCTGTGTTTAGTAACTGAATTCCCTTGTGATCAGTAAAGGTCTGTCTTATCTCTGTCAATGTGTTCATTCATAGATGGATGAGCTGGAGCTGAAGCTGGGCAGGGAGCTGCAGCCTACAGCCAAGGTGGTGGCCTGTCGCTTCCCCTTCCCTACCTGGGTTCCAGATCAGACCGCCGGGGAGGGCATAGACACCGTCTGGGTGTATGACGCCAAAACATTTAAATCACAAAACGGAACGACGTCGACAACAGAACCAGATCATACATCATCACAATCAGATGTGTAGATAATAATAACAACAAACAAGACAGATTCCACTAACAGCTGAATCTGTCAGCACTACTGCCTTTACATGTAATGTTGTTGTTAGTAGGAATAAACACAGAAGAACCCGGGAGAAAGTGGACTAAGAAAGGGGAGGAGCAAAACCCAGTTCCTGTTTCTACACAAAACAGGAGGTGGTTCCAGTGGTGTGTTCTACCGTGTTGCGCTATATATGTAGGTAGCGTGACCTGCAGAAAATGTTTGTAGCCAAGCGGTAGCCATCCAGAAACCGTTGGGGGACAGCAAGAATGTAAACTTCAGTTCAAATAGCCTTTTTCATGTGATAATGAGGCATCTGAGGTCAAGGCTTACAGTATGTGTGACTATTGTCTTGAGGTGATAATGACCGCTGGCTGTTGGAGTTTTGAAGTAATTCACACATTAACTACTTAACAATAGAGCGGTTATTTCATGTGCGCGTGCCGTATGTGTAGGAGGGAATAATTATAGTATGCCCTCCGAAAAAACCTAGAACACACCACTTGGTCGTGCCCCCATATTTTGAATGGGTTCCCAGATTGCAAACATTGAGACCATCATCACTGGACTACAGCTACACAACTGAAATAAATCACGTGTGCAAGTTGCAGTGCATTGGTGTATTGTTTATAGATGTGAAGAAATCACATAGGCTATTGTGCCCATTCCTGACCATCTGAAGAAATTGGATGAGACCAGACCTAAAAAACGAATCAATGATAAGGCTGCATGCAAGGGTTATGAATGTAACAGATTTAGAAGAAATAAATGATCTCACCAAAAATATTATGCCAATACATTTGTTTCCGTACAATAATTTGAGAAGAAATATGTATTTTTTTCCTAGATGATTTTGCAGTATGCTAACGCAGGGGTTCTCAATCTTTTCAGGCTGTGACCCCCCCATAATAACCATATTTGAACTGGGGACGCCCCACCCTGATATATGCAACTTGAATGTAAGAGTTACATATTGTTTGACTCTGTTCCGCAGATAAATATTGTAAAAATAGCAGATCTACAAGCTCACAACGCCTCGCACAAACGAGGCGTTGTGAGCTTGTAGATCGGCTTTTTTCAAATCTTTTGCCTCTTATTATTTGACAATGTTTGACCAGTTTTTATAGTAGTAGTTTGTTGATTACTTTTGATGCAGTAATGTTATTGTTTTCTTAATTTTTTTGTATAGGTATTAAAAAGGTCTTAAAAGTCCTTAATTTGTCACCTCACTGTCATCAGGGGACCCCCCCAAAGGCATGTAGGGACCCCAATGGGGCACACAGGTTGAGAACCACTGTGCTAACGTTGTAACAACATTGTGACACTGTGTCTGTATGAAGATGAGGAACTATGTCTTCGTACTTTGATGCCATCTAGTGGTGAAACTAGAGGCGTACATGTGCTATTATGACCCGTATCATGTCTGATGAAGAGGAGCTGCTGTCTGTCTGTCTGTCTGTGGGCTTTAATAATAATGTCCCAAAACAAACCATGAAAAGTCGCTGAAACGAAGAGTTTGAGCAGCAGTTTGACATGTCTTTACATTTCTCAGCAGCCGTGTAGGTTTATGTTCTATTAGTTTGTGTTGTACTGAATGTAGACACTGAAATTGAGATTTCTCCATAATAACAACTGGCTCCACTGGGGCTCGAACCCAGGACATTCTGCGTGTAAAGCAGACGTGATAACCACTACACTATGAAACCTGTTATGTTACATGGAATGTGCTAGTTCTTATTAATACCGTTAGAAGGAGTTCTTTTTAACGCTATGTTACTTTTCAGCCGTTGCCTGCCCTGAACACCCCCGGTAGCGCTGCCTCTCGTCTTTAGTAAAAAAAAAATTACTACGCTTTCGCTACTCCCCAAAACAAAGACGGGTTTAAGATGTTGAAAGCCTACTCTACTAAGTGGGAACACTCTAAGCCCCCCACCTCACGTCTAAAATACACTTTTCTGGCCAGAAAAGCAAATATTTTACCGGATGGAAACATGTTTTAACTGCTCCACTGCGCCCCCTACAGATCTAGTCAGTGGAATTTTTCTATTGACAAGACCTGTAGGGGGCGCAGCGGAATAACGGCTCCTTCTAACGCTGTGGACCTGGACCAGAGTAACCTCGCCTCACCAGTCTTTCCACCGTGGAGGAAAGCCGCGGTGAATTCGCAAAGAAAAAGAAAAACGTTCCATTTGTATATTGTCAGAGAGAGTTAAGGGAGGTCCTTGAAATTTAAAAGTTTGAGAACCATTATTTATGGGTCTTCAACGTTTTCAGGCCAAGGACCCCCTAGCTGAGAGAGAGATGAAGCAGGGACCCCCTCTATGTATACAATTGTGTCATCTTTTTTGTTTTACTTGGTCTGTTCTTTTCCCCCTCTACACCTATACCTCTTTGCCAAAAAAATAGTCGATCTACAAGCTCACAACGCCTCACAGCTTAGCTCAATAAAGAACCTCTCACTCCGCTATACAGCTCCGAGATGAGGTTCTATGTGGTTACCTTCCAGAATCGGGTGAACGTCCACCAAGGCTCCGCTGTTTACCCTTTTGTATATGTTGTATCCCAAAACTAATGGTAGATTCCAAGCCGCACGGATGTTTAAAGTTTGGAACGGAGCATAATATTTTAGGTCCGAAGCGAAACTACCCGTTTAAATCGCTTATTTAGTCAGTCTGTGGCCATGTTTCCCATTCAACCCGGAAAACCCCCCTACGTCCGCTGCCAGTACTGCTCCCGGTTTGGCTACAATGGGAAACATGGCCACAGACTGACTAAATAAGCGATTTAAACGGGTAGTTTCGCTTCGGACCTAAAATATTATGCTCCGTTCCAAACTTTAAACATCCGTGCGGCTTGGAATCTACCATTAGTTTTGGGATACAACATATACAAAAGGGTAAACAGCGGAGCCTTGGTGGACGTTCACCCGATTCTGGAAGGTAACCACATAGAACCTCATCTCGGAGCTGTATAGCGGAGTGAGAGGTTCTTTATTGAGCTACTCACAGCTGTGAAACAAGTGTTGCAAGCTTCTTCCATTTGAGGTGTCAGGTTAGGTGCACGGTACCAGTGACCAAGAAATCGGATGAGACCAGCCTAAAAAACAAATCAATGATAAGGCTGCATGCAAGGGTTATGAATGTAACAGATTTAGAAGAAATAAATTATCTCACCAAAAATATTATGACAAAATACATTTGTTTCCGTACAATAATTTGAGAAGAAATATGTATTTTTTTCCTAGATGATTTTGCGGTATGCTAACGCAGGGGTTCTCAACCTTTTCAGGCTGTGACCCCCCAAAATAATCATGTTTGAACTGGGGACCCCCCACCCTGATATGCAACTTGTAGGAATGTAGGAGTTACATTTTCTTTGACTCGGTTCCTTAGATAAATTTTGTAAAAATTGCAGATCTAAAAGCTCACAATGCCTCGCGTTGTGAACTTGTAGATCTGGTATTTCCATTTTTTTTGCCTCTTATATTATTTGACAATTTGGCCAATGTTTGACCAGTTTTTATAGTATAGTTTTGTTGATTACAGTAGTTATTAGTTATTAAAAAGGTCTTAAAATTCCTTAAATTGTCACCTCACTGTCATCAACCATTGTGCTAACGTTGTAATAACAATGTGACACTTTGGCTGTGTCTGTATGATGATGATGATGAACTATGTCTTCGTACTTTGATGCCATCTAGTGGTGAAACTACAGGCGTACATGTGCTATTATGACCCGTATCATGTCAGATGAAGAGATCTGTGGACTTTAATAATAATAATGTCACAAAACAAACCATGAAAAGTCGCTACAACTAAGAGTTTTACATGTCTTTACATTTCACATAGCAGCCGTGGCCCGTGTAGGTTTATTTTTGCATTAGTTTGTGTCGTACTGAATGTAGACCCTGAAATTGAGATTTCTCCATAATAACAACTGGCTCCACTGGGGCTCGAACCCAGGACCTTCTGCGTGTAAAGCAGACGTGATAACCACTACACTATGGAACCTGTTCTGTTACATGGAATGAGCTAGTGTTAATTAATACCGTTAGAAGGAGTTCTTTTTAACGCTATGTTACTTTTCAGCCGTTGGCTGCCCTGAACACCCCCGGTAGCGCTGCCTCTCGTCTTTAGTAAAAAAAAAATTAACTACGCTTTCGCTACTCCCCAAAACAAAGACGGGTTTAAGATGTTGAAAGCCTACTCTACTAAGTGGGAACACTCAGAGCCCCCCACCTCACGTCTAAAATACACTTTTCTGGCCAGAAAAGCAAATATTTTACCGGATGGAAACATGTTTTAACTGCTCCACTGCGGCCCCTACAGAGGTCAGTGGAATTTTTCTATTGACAAGACCTGTAGGGGGCGCAGCGGAATAACGGCTCCTTCCAACGCTGTGGACCTGGACCAGAGTAACCTCGCCTCACCAGTCTTTCCACCATGGAGGAAAGGTGAATTCGTAAAGAAAAAGAAAAACGTTCCATTTGTATATCGTCAGAGTTAAGGGAGGTCCTTGAAATTTAAAAGTTTGAGAACCGCTGGATTATACCAATTTAAAATCCATTTTAAACCGGGGGAATAATTTGGGAGGTGCACGACACCGGTGGTTCCGGTCAGTGCCAGGCTAGTTCCGGCCACCTGGAGTCAGTTGCACCACCTCACACTAAGTTCAAACTTAGCCTAGTTATAGCTTAAACACATTCTTAAAGATTTGCACAAATGTTCACGATTTTTCAAAAAAAAAATTGCCAAATAAATCTAAACATGACACAGATACTTTCCTGGTCTAAATGTTTTTTTTAAAAGCCATTTAAGCTATAACTAGGCTACAGTGGTGGAAAGTAACTAAGTACATCTACTTAAGTACTGTACTTAAGTACAATTTTGAGGTATTTGTACTTTATTTGAGTATTTCCAATTTCCAATACTTTTACTTCTACTCCACTACATCTCAGAGGCAAATATTGTACTTTTACTCTTTTACTTTACTTTGAAAATAGCAGATCTACAAGCTCACAACGCGTCGCGATAGCGACGCGTTGTGAGCTTGTAGATCTGCTATTTTCAAATATTTTGTACTTTTACTTTTGGTACTTTAAGTACATTTTGATGCCAATACTTTTGTACTTTTACTCAAGTACATTTTTTAATTCTGGACTTTTACTTGTAACAGAGTATTTTTATATTGCAGTATTGGTACTTTTACTTAAGTAAAGAATTTGAGTACTTTTTCCACCACTGCATTTAAGGTATAACTAGGCTAAGTTTGAACTTAGTGTGAGGTGGTGCAACTGGCCCCTGATGACGTCACGTTATTTCCGCTCCGGACCGGATCTGAAACCCGAAAATGGCATTGATCTTGATCCCAGGCTAGTACCATAGAGTTAAAAATAATAGAGAGGGCACCGGATATCGCCTCCCATCCACTTGCATTGAGTTGCTCACCCAGCGCATGGGCTCAATTGAACCCTTCTTCCGGGTTGGAAACGTATTGGAAAATGTGATGGGCGCGGCCTATTTGGGGCTTCAGTGACGTCACTGGAGCCCCATGGGCTCGTTCACATACATTGGCCACACCTGCAATACCTCAAATGGCCAGCATGTCCATTTGGCTTCAATGAAACCACTGGGTTCTGGGGGCTTGGCTAGTAGTGACTAAGGCTAGTAGGCTACTTACTGTGTGTGTGTGTGGACCAGAGCAGAGCTAACCTCTCTAACAGACAGACAGTGGGGCTAACGGGGGGCTGAGGGACGGACACAGCGGAGCCAACTCAGCCAAGATGGACGCTGATGAAGGTAACACTTTGATTAGCCTCACATGCTAATAATATTAGCCTCAACAAAACATACTTTAATACTATGTGTTATGAACGTGTTATTATATTCCTGTAACTGTCTGTTTAACATGTTAACGGACCCTGGCTTACGACAGACAGGGGAGGAGACACAGACAGACAGCTAACGGTGCTAATTCTCTGTGTTATTATGTTATGGTCTGTTAGCCAGCTGAGCTAACAGCTGTTCTACTACCTTAATCCATTGTTATTGTCGTGTCTCAGTGGTGGAAGAAACTACTCCAATGTTTTACTTGAGTAAAAGTATCAATACTGCAATCTAGATATACTCTGTCTCCTTGCATGTATGAGACATTTGATGACATCAAAATGTACTTAAAAGTACCAAAAGTAAAAGTACTCGTCGAGCAGAATGTCCCATTTCACAAGTGGTCACAATGCATGCAAATCTTTTGACAATAGCAGATCTACAAGCAACAAGCTACAAGTGTTGTGAACTTGTAGTGATACATTGGTTAATGCATGTTTTGTGATAATAATCTAAATCTACAAAGTATCTAGTAACTAAAGTTGTATAAATATTTGTAGTGGAGTAAAAAAGTACAATATTTTCCTCTGAGATGTAGTGGAGTAGAAGTAAAAGTACTGAAATTTGTATTTAGTTACTTTACACCACTGTGTGTGTGTGTGTGTGTGTGTGTGTGTGTGTGTGTGTGTGTGTGTGTGTGTGTGTGTGTTTCTTATGTTATTATCTCCTCTGCAATGTGCTTGAGATGAAGACAACCACATAAACCTGTCCCTGTTCTTATTGTTACTTATAACCTGCCTATAAGTTATAACACATCATTGTCACAAGTTTGATTGATTTATTGATTGATTAGTTGGTTAGTATTCTTCTGGTATGTTCTGTGTAAATGACAACCAGCCCTGGCTTCTATTCACTCAGTGCATGTTGTATCCGTTAACAGTGTTTTTGAACACTATGTGATAGTTGCTGTGATGGAAGAAGTACTACTCACATTTTTTACTTATAAGTAAAAGTATCAATACCCTATTGCAGAAATAGTCTGTTACAAAGTACAAGTGTGGTATTCAAAATCTACTTGAGTAAAAAAGTTCAAAAGTATTGGTATAAAAATGTACTTAAAGTAGGCTAACAAAATAGAAAGTTTTCAAAATGTATATATTGTATAAAAATCTTGAATCTTGAAAATAGCAGATCTACAACACATGACCGGACTGTATATATAGGGCTGAAGTAGTTAATGTATGTTTTGTAATAATAACCCAAATCTACAAAGTAACTAGTAACTAAAGTTTTCAAGTAATCGTAGTGGAGTAAAAGTAATATTTGCCTCTGAGATGTAGTGGGGTAGAAGCAAAAGTACTGAAAACTGGAAATACTCCAGCAAAGAAAAAATACCTCAAAATCGTACTTAAGTGAGTAAGTTACTTTACATAACTGCTTATTGTAAATTGTGAACACCATAGGATGAAGAAAAGAGTCAATTTGAGCTTGTTTTTCAATGACAACACTTCACACACACACCATGCATTCTGTGTGATATATATAACATATACATACTGAACAACAAGCTACACCACACATTTATGGTGGTTGCATCCAGTAAAAATGCTCTGTCAGTGTACAACTGATCCTTTAAGGGTCCATTTGGTTCCATCTGTACACTGACAGAGTTACAAAGGAATAAATCAACACTGATGTGTCTGTGTGGGGTTTTATCATCTTGATTTGAAGGGTAATCTTTGCTCTCTTTTTTGGGCTGATTAGATCATCCTTCAGGAGGCTCACACAGTGTTAAGGTGCTGTGTGTTGTCACTCTGTATACACTCAGATGACGTTGTCAAGTGTCTGTCTTTTAACATGAAATAGGCTGTGATCATATTAAGATTCTTTATTGATACCCAGAGGGTAATTCAGGTGTCACATAGCAGCAACACACACAGTGAGAATGAAAGACAATTAACTGCAACAAAAGTAATCAACAAACGGTACTATAAAAACTGGTCAAACATTGGTCAAATAATATAAGAAAGAGGCAAATATTTTTTTAATTAGCCGATATACAAGCTCACAGTAGCCTGGTAAACCCTCCCTCCGGAAATCTCATTTCTATTTGATTCCAGGAGTGAGTCTGGCATGAACCGCCTTTCTGCAATATTGGCTGTGTATGCCAAACGGCCGAGCCTATCAGCGTCGTCGCTCATTGTTCTGTGATTGACAGCTTACGTTGGCCAATCAGGTGGCGAGTTCGAGTGAGTCCAAAACACGAACGGCAGCCATCTTTTTCATGTCCGCTATATTCTCCGCAATTTTTTTACTTCAAAAAGCTCTCTAACTTCTATTTTGAGGCACGGAATTTACTTATAAGATATCGTTTGGATAGAATTTAGTTGTTTAACTTCATATGTGTGGTCAATTAATCATGACAAAGCCTATTTAAAAAAAAAAATTTAGAGAACCGGTAGGGGCGGGCAGTGACACCCATGTATCCGAATAAGGCAACCCATTTTGGGCACGGCCGTCTCAAAAGTCCCGTTGCGTCACATTACACTGGTGAACTGCTGATTGGCTGAAGGGGAAAAATTATCATTGGCTGAAGGGGTTGTCAGTCAACGGTATTACTCCCGCCCAACTCCAGCCCACAGCCAATATTGCAGAAAGGCGGTTCATGCCAGACTCACTCCTGGAATCAAATAGAAATGAGATTTCCGGAGGGAGGGTTTACCAGGCTAAGCTCACAGTGCCTCACGTAATTTATCTGTGGAACCGAGTCAAACTAAATGTAATCCTCTAACTAAATGTAATGCCTCAACTCCTACAATTCCAAGTGCTTGTCAGGATGGGGGGTCCCCGATTCAAATATGATTATTTTGGGGGGTCCCCAGTTCAAATATGATTATCTTGGGGGGTCCCCAGTTCAAATATGATTATCTTGGGGGGTCCCCAGTTCAAATATGATTATCTTGGGGGGTCCCCAGTTCAAATATGATTATCTTGGGGGGGGGGGGGGTCGCGGCCTGTAAAGGTTGAGAACCGCTGTGTCCTAACTCAGGGTCACCTATTCCTAAAATGTGAACAGGGCGGTGGGGACATGAATAAAATACAACAATATAGTTGAGTAAAACAGAAAGTGGTAGTCTGATGATGATCTGCTGGCAGTGATGAAGAGTTGATGTCATTATTATTATGCTATTCCCACAGGAGACATCTGCCGGGTGTGTCGGTCGGAGGGCAGCCATGACAAGCCTCTGTTCTATCCCTGTGTCTGTACCGGCAGCATCAAGTTCATCCATCAGGAATGGTATGTTCAGCCGACCGGCCGTTTCCATCTATAGATATAATACACCTAGATAGATACTGTATTTTATTGGCCACTGTTTTTCATTGGAGCGGTACATCAGTGGGTGGCCGTGACAGGGGGGCAAGTCGTGCCCCCCTAATGCATGTATGTCTATGTATGCCCCATGTAACAGCTCTTGAAGCAAGGAGATCTCCCCAAAATTAAAATCATCACAACTCACTGAATTCTCTACTTACTTTCAAGCAGTTTGATTTGTAGGTGTGTTACAGCATTGGTTCTCAAAGTGGGGTCTGGGGACCCCAGGATCTACAAGCTCATAGTGCGGCACATGAGCTTGTAGATCTGCTATTTTTGAAAAATCGTGAATTTGTGTGCAAACCTTTGAATATATATACATTTTAAAGCGAACATTTGTAACTCAAATATTTGCTTCTGGGGGTCGGTGGAACAACATATTTTGAAATGGGGGGCCAAATACATATCATTTTGGGGGTCCGTTACATGAAACAAATTGAGAGCCACTGTGTTACAGGATATTTGGTTAAATACAAAAATGTGCGTCTAATTGAACAGAACCATGCTTTTGCCAGATGCAAATCTGTATTATGTGTTAATTAGGCTGACATCACACTTCCTACCAGATCAGTAGGATCAGTAGTCTGTATGTCTACAACCTTGTCCCTTCCTGGTGGTGTGATGATGCATACAGTGCTCCCTGCCAGATGTTAGACAGTGGGGGGGGGGGGGGGGGACTCAACAGTTTTATAGTCATGGAAATGTGCCAAAAGGACACAGACAACACAACTCATTATGTATTCTCTTTCACAGCCTGCTTCAGTGGCTTAAGCACAGCCGAAAAGAATACTGTGAATTATGCAAACACCGATTTGCATTTACACCAAGTAAGTGTTACTTTTCTCTTTTCTTTGTCATTCAACTCTTAAGTCGTTCAGTACGTTGCTGCTAGGACATGCTGAGGATTGAGGTGCAATCACTCTGCCTGCGCTATACTTTGTCGTGTGCTGGAAAATAGGTGATCTACAAGCTCACAATTCAATTCAAAGGAGCTTTATTGGCATGAGACAACATACGTTTACATTGCCAAAGCAAGTGTCAAAATATAATAAAAACAGTTTAAAATGGGGCAAGTATATACAGTTGGAGGGGGTACAGCATTGTGTAAACAAAGCTATGTCACATTGCGTTGTTATATACTTGTTATGTACAGGGTATAAAGCTTTTTGAGACAAATAGCAGAAATCTTTTGCCGTCACTTGGGACAAATAGCAGCAATTTCTCTCAAAACTATTTAAATAGATTAAATACAAAAAAAGCCTACGATTTAAAATGCGTTTTAACGTGTTAAATGTGCTCACAACGTATCAAGATGCAACGTGCTGTGAGCTTGTAGATCAGGCTATTTTCAGTGCATGACTCCGGCACACAACTTTAAGTATAAATCATGCTTAACTCAGCCCTTCGCTCTCTCTCTCTCTCTCCTTCCTTCAGTCTACTCTCCAGACATGCCGTCTCGCCTGCCCGTCCAGGACATCTTCGCTGGGCTGGTGACCAGTGTGGGAACGGCCATTAGATACTGGTTCCACTACACACTGGTGGCGTTCGCCTGGCTGGGGGTGGTTCCCCTCACAGCATGTAAGTGCTAACACATCATCAATTCATGGCTGATAACATGTGGTGCTCTATTGATATTGAAAACAACATTAACAACAACTTGTGTGTCTTGTGTTTTCTTGTCACCAGGTCGCATCTACAAGTGTTTATTTACAGGCTCTGTGAGCTCTCTTCTTACCCTGCCGTTAGACATGCTTTCAACGTAAGTTTGCATTTTTTCCCCTCCATATTGTAATTCACGCTATCCTTTACATGTGTTATTATGCACTGACATGGACTGATTTCACTTATTTGGATGCCATAGAAGCCAGCATGTCTTCTATGGAAGTGTGTCATGCACAGAAAATAGGCTGTCTATCTACAATCTAACAACACGTTGCAATGCGTTGTGTGCTTAAAAAATGGCTTATTTTAAGTTATTGGTACTTTTAAGATCAAAGAGTATTTGAAACGATCAAACTGGCAATAGAATGAACGTTCAATCGTCCAGAAAACCCTAATTGATCTCTGATATTTCATAAAAGCAAATATGCAGTTTATTCAACTGGTTGGCTGTATGGCTAACAAAACATCATCATTCTACACGTTGTGCTAATTCATGAAACACAGCGCTAGTGTGTGTGGGCGCTCCTGTCACCCAGATTAGGACGTGGCATAACAAATACTTCAGTCGTGACTCGTGAGATTTAATTTAGCTTTAATCATTGCGCTGAGACATTCTCTGTCCCTCCATCCCTCCCATCTCTCATCCCTCCTTCTACCTCTCCCTCTTTCCCACTCATCCTACCATGTCTGATTTGTTGTTCTTGGGCTTGCTAATCATTCTCTCTCTCTTCCTCCACGCCACCATCCCTCTATTAACCCATTAAGACCTGGAACTGTGTCATTTTTAGATTTGAGCTAAAAAGCATTATTTTACACTTTGGGCTATTCAAAAATAGCAGATATACAAGCTCATAGCGCGGCACCGAGTGCCGCGCTATGAGCTTGTAGATCTGCTATTTTTGAAAAATCGTGAAAATGTGTGCAAATCTTTGAATATATATATTTTTAAAGCGAACATTTGTAACTCAAATCTTTGCTTCTGGGGGTCTCTGGAACAAAATATTTTGATGGGGGTCTGCGGCCAAATACATATAATTTTGGGGGTCCTTGACATGAAAAAGGTTGAGCACCACTGATATAGAAACATACGTTTTTCAGAATACTGTTGAGATTTAGGAGACATGTAGAATTGGCTTCAGGTCTCAATGGGTTAAAAAAAACTAAATTGTCTTGTGGTGACACGTCTTTTCTGCTAGAAGCATAATTCATATTTCCCCCCCCCCCTCCCTCCTCCCCCTCCCTCCCCACAGGGAGAACCTGCTAGCAGACTGCTTACAGGGCTGTTTCGTGGTGACCTGCACGCTGTGTGCCTTCATCAGTCTGGTGTGGCTCAGAGAGCAGATCGTGCATGGTGGCGCCCCCCAGTGGCTGGAGCACCAAAACCAACAGCCTGCCGCTGCTCCCAACAACCAGCCCAACAACAACGGCCCTGCAGCCCCTCCACACAATGAGGTGAGGCCCAGTTCACCTGTCCTTTAAAGTTCTGTTCACACAATGAGGTGAGGCCCAGTTCACCTGTCCTTTAAAGTTCTGTCCACACAATGAGGTGAGGCCCAGTTCACCTGTCCTTTAAAGTTCTGTCCACACAATGAGGTGAGGCCCAGTTCACCTGTCCGTTAAAGTTCTGTCCACACAATGAGGTGAGGCCCAGTTCACCTGTCCTTTAAAGTTCTGTCCACACAATGAGGTGAGGCCCAGTTCACCTGTCCTTTAAAGTTCTGTTCACACAATGAGGTGAGGCCCAGTTCACCTGTCCTTTAAAGTTCTGTCCACACAATGAGGTGAGGCCCAGTTCACCTGTCCTTTAAAGTTCTGTCCACACAATGAGGTGAGGCCCAGTTCACAGTGTTGATTTTGTCGACTAAAACTATGACGAAAAATGTTGGTCGACTACCTTTTTTCACTGACGAAAATGAAATACAAACTAAGCTATGATGACTAAAACTAAGATATACTGACAATTTCGTCAACAAATAAAAACTAGACTAAAATGTTAGTGAGGGACTAGTGGAGAAGAGATCGAGTAGAACTAAAAGACAAGTCATTTTATGTTTGGTTGTGCTCGGGTGTTGACGCTCTGAAAATAGCAGATCTACAAGCTCAAAACGCGTCGTGCTGCGACGCGTTTTTGAGCTTGTAGATCTGCTATTTTCAGCATTTCTCATCAATACTGTGTATGTTCTACTTATGTTGCTAATTATTTTATATATATTTTTTTTTTTCGCTGATTATTTTTCAATTTGTATTGCATTTTTTGTTATGAATTAAGGTGAGATTAGCGTTCTTATCATGTTGTTGTTGCTGTTTGCTTTGTTGCTATTTGTGAGAAGAAAAAAAAACGTAAGGTATTATTGAGCGAATTTAGTCAATGTCACGGACTTAGAAATCACCATATAAGAGTGTGTATGTTGATATGGAACACGGGGGGGAAAAAAACTTTTGTTTTGTGCAATAACAAAGTAATATATCCAAATGAAATGAATCAGCCACTTTCCATTTTGATTTGTAATCCCAGGGAACTGTTCTGGCTAAGTATTGCTACTGTCTATAAGGAGAGGCTCTTCAATCATTATCAAACAATATGATTTAGGCTTGTGGACTTGAGTCGTGGAACAGAACTGTAGGCTCGTAATGAATCTAAATGAGCCTGTGGATTACCGTATATCAAATTATAGTGATGATGCAAATGATGATGGTGATGATTGGTTGAGAACAATCCAGTTGAAGATAGGCCAAGTGGAAGATACAATGGCTGATTACAGTGATTAGGATATTAATTCCACTATGAGAGTTCATTGATATCATTCTTGATCATGACATCATTTAATTTGTATACTTGCTATCACCCTCTTATGGGACCTTCTATGGCTCCATTCCATGTTTTTGGAATGGACTTCAGAGACCCTTGCCCTAGTAGCAGCACTGAATGTTGCTCAGAGTAGCTGCTTCCCCAGAAGCAGCTACTCTCCGTGCATGAGTATTTTTACTCAATATCCTGCTCTAGAGGCCTTCTAACGCTACATAGAATCTCCCCCTGCATAGGTTTCTCTTCTACATAGGTTTTCTGCCACTACAGTGGCTATAATTAAATGCAACTGTTCACGCAAGCAGCTCTGGAGGCTGGATGTGCATTCTGTGGCGCTGAAAGCTGTGTGTAAATCATAATTCAAACTCTTGATTCCTCCACAGGATGCAGGAGGTGGTAATGCAGCCCCAGACCCCGCCCAGCCCGGCGCAGAGGGTCCGGCAGCAGCCCACCCCCCTGATGACCCGGCCCCAAACGACCCAGATGAAGCAGGTGAGCAGGGAGACGAGGCCGACCTGGAGAACGAAGATGAGGAGGACGATGAAGACGAGGGGAGGGAGGATGAAGCCGCGGATGGCAACAATGGAGGTCAAGGTCAGTAGGTCTTAAGGTTATTTTTCCCCTTTTTTTCCTTTTTAATCAGAGGACTCAAATAGCAGCACGTTTCCTTTTTTTGTTGATATAAATGACCTACCGGTATCAATCTGCAAGTAAGGGTGTGCTTGGCACTACTTTTCCTTGTTTATGTCAGTCCTAGACAATAGCATGCATCAGTGGTCCTCAAAGTAGGGTCCTTAGAGTGCGTTCCAGAGGGGTCCCTAGCAAAATGGAGAACAGTTAAAAGATGAGAAGCCCTGTTTTATTTTTCTGTGATTTTTTTTCTGAGAAATGTTGACAATGTTTTTATCCCACAATTTTTTAACCCATTTTTTCACCCAGTGCCACTTGTCTTAAGTAATCCTGGGCGCTACTCACTATCAAAATGACAAAATCCTGTCTGTTTTTGGCCAATCTCGGCGCCAAGTATTTGGGAGGGATCCTTTGTGTTGAGAACCACTGACCTACATTGTCTCCGTTTCTCCTCCATGCAGATGACTTGAACTGGAATGCTTTGGAGTGGGACCGTGCAGCAGAGGAACTGACATGGGAAAGGGTGAGTCACTTATTTACAATGCATTGTATCTATTATACTGTATTATTGATATTTTCCACAGTAGATTCGATTTAGTCTTCTCTTTGGTCTTTCTGTTCGTCCCTCCACTCCACTGAGTCACTATGATGGAGTAAAGACATGACAATATTGAACATGAACATGGATGTGACTGATATAGATCTTATGAGATGACTGTTAATACGTTGGTGTCCTCTCTTTTTGTTTAATCAGATGCTGGGTCTGGATGGCTCCCTAGTTTTTCTGGTAAGAAAACACAAACATCTATCCGTTGTCGCTGCTGTACCACTACCTATTTAGTGATGTTAAAATGGAAAGCTGTACATTACCTATTTAGTGATGTTAACTAGAATGCTGTTGTACCCCTACCTATCTAGTGATGTTAAAATAGAATGAATGCTGAATGTTGTGTGTTCTTGGTGTCCTCTGCAGGAGCATGTATTCTGGGTCGTGTCCTTGAACACCCTCTTCATCCTGGTGTTCGGTACGTGCAGAGCAATTCACTTCTTCATACACGCATACATACATTACAGCAATATCGCCATAGAACACAGAGGTTGTGGGATTTCACCAGTGTTGATTTTGACAGAACATTTTGATTTAGTTTTAGTCATAGTCTTTTGAATCAAATTCCATTTTAGTTTTAGTCATATTTTACTCATCTGAAATGTTTTAGTTTTTGTCTAGTTTTAGTCGACTAAATCTACTGTGATTTTACACTTGGTTGCATGCTGTAAATAGCCGATCTACAACGTTGTGAATTTGTAGATCTGCTGTTTTCAGAGCGCAACCAAACAAAAAATGACTTGTCTTTTAGTTCTACTGGATCTCTTCTCCTCTAGATCCCTCACTAACATTTTAGTCTAGTTTTTATTTGCTGCTGAAATTGTCAATATATTTAGTCTTAGTTTTAGTCATCATAGCTTAGTTTCTATTTAGTTTTCGTCGGTGAAAAAAGGTAGTCGACCAACATTCTTCGTCATAGTTTGAGTCGACGAAATCAACACTGGATTTCACATTTTGGTGTGGTGATACATGGGTGGATAATATGCTGAGTGGGTTGTAAGTACAGTGATGATCTTGACCTTTACCTCTGTGTTTTTGTTGTTTTTCCCCTGTAGCTTTCTGTCCGTATCACATCGGCCACTTCTCGGTTGTGGGACTCGGCTTTGAGGAATATGTAAGTACACAGCATCACCGACCTCACGAGGGCAAACAACATTAATTGCACCAATTTGAACAATCGCATTGATCGATGCTATTCTGGATAGATTTTTGTGCGTGGGTTGAGTGGACACTGTTTTGATGATGTCATATCCTGTATGTTGTTGCAGGTCAGAGCGTCTCACTTCGATGGCCTCATCACTTCCATAGTGGGCTACATCCTACTAGCTGCCTCACTCATCTTCTGTCATGTATCCTTTACATTGGGGAAAAAAAGTGTGTGTGAAAGTGTGTATGTGTGTGTGAGATCCAGAGTGGAATGTGTAATTTTAGATTTCTTTGGCTCTTAAAAAATAGCAGATCTACAAGCTCATGAACAATTGTGCAAATCTTTGAATACCGTAAATTTCGGACTATAAGCCGCGACTTTTTTCCCATTTTTTGACCCTGCGGCTTATATAACGGTGCGGCTTATCTATGGATTTTTACAGCTAATGGCCACTAGGGGACCTCCTAAATCTATGGATTTTACACCCACGGCTTATAGTCCAGTGCGGCTTATATATGTACAAATCATTCAATTTAGCTGCTGCGGCTTATATTCAGGTGCGGCTTATAGTGCGAAAATTATGGTATATGTATATTTTGGAAACAAAATTTTTAACTAAAATCTTTGCTTCTGGAGGTCCCTTGAACAAAATATTTGACAAATGCCCCGGCGATATTGATCAGGGAGGTGGCTCTGTATCGTTTACCATAGTCAGTCACTCATATTTGATACAGTCTTGTTTTTGGCAAAAAAAAGTTATTGCACATTTTCTTTAGGCTAAAACTGAGCTAATCTACTGACTCACTCAGGCCTATTGGAGCGTTCTAGTCTTGTCATCAGGGGACCAGAGCTATAAGTAATGTCTTGTCTTAGCTCTGGGATCCAGGCTCATTTAACAAGCTAGTAGTCGTGTCAACATGGAGAGACCCAAACTGAAGTAAATGTAGTATCTCTTCATGGACCGGGGCTTATTAAACGTGTATTATTGTCATGTGGGTATCCAGGAGGAACAGGGAAGGCTGTGTGTGACCCATTTTTAGTCCTTGCTCATAGTTAGAGAAACTCTGGGCTATATGCAGCCCCATTACTGTCCAGTCTCTCTCTGAGTAGAGAAGGACTTGCAAAGGTCAGTAGTAGGTCCTGGGGGAGAAGAGTTGCATTACCATACAGCTAGTTTAAGCTATTAAGACCGGGAACGCATCTGTGTTATTTTAAGATTTCTTTGGGTATTCAAAAATAGCAGATATACAAGCTCATAGCGCTATGAGCTTGTATATCTGCTAGTTTTGAAAAATTAGATTTTTTTTGTGTGCAAATCTTTGAATATATATATACATTTTAACTCAAATCTTTGCTTCTGGGGGTCCCTGGAACAAAATATTTTGAGATGGGGGTCCGCGGCCAAATACATATCATTTTGGGTGGTCCTACATATTTTTCAAAAAATAAATGTTAGGATTTAGAAGACATTTGTAGAATCCCCAGAGGCAAAGATTTGAGTTAAAAATATTCGCTTTAAAAACATATATTCAAAGATTTGTAAAAAAAATATGCATGATTTGCAAAAAAATAGCAGATCTACAAGCTCGTAGCGCGGCACTCGTTGCCGCGCTACGAGCTTGTAGATCTGCTATTCTTGAAAAGCCCAAATAAATCTTAAATTTTGTTCCCGGTCTTACTGGATTATAAGTTCACTGACGGGCTTGAACGACTCATAACATTTTTTTAGCGGCGTCTGGCCCATGCCACCAGTGTGTGTGCTCTATGCCGTTTTGAATTTATTTCTGGTCATTTCTCAATCTATCAGGCACATAACAACATCTTCGAGAATTTCAGTCAGTTCGCTCTGACATGATGTTAACCCATTAAGACCTGGAACTGTGTCATTTTTAGATTTGAGCTAAAAAGCATTATTTTACACTTTGGGCTATTCAAAAATAGCAGATATACAAGCTCATAGCGCGGCACCGAGTGCCGCGCTACGAGCTTGTAGATCTGCTATTTTTGAAAAATCGTGAAAATGTGTGCAAATCTTTGAATATATATATTTTTAAAGCGAACATTTTTAACTCAAATCTTTGCTTCTGGGGGTCCCTGGAACAAAATATTTTGATGGGGGTCCGCGGCCAAATACATATAATTTTGGGGGTCCTTGACATGAAAAAGATTGAGCACCACTGATATAGAAACATATGTTTTTCAGAAAAATGTTGGGATTTAGGAGACATGTAGAATCGGCTTCAGGTCTCAATGGGTTAATTCCGTGGAATAAGAGGTCATTGGTCTGATATCATTCTTGATCATGACATCATTTAGTTTGCATACTCATCCTCTTATGGGACCTTCTATGGCTCCCTTCCATGGTTTTTCCCAGAAATGGACCCTTGCCCTAGTAGCACTGAACCCAGAGTAGATGCTGCCCCAGCTACTCTTCATGCATGACAGTGTTCATTTTGACAGCAAATTCCATTTAGTTTGAGTCATATTTTAGTCCTCTGAAATGTTTTAGTTTTAGTCTAGCTTTAGTGGACTAAATATCATAAGATTATAGTCGATTAAAATGTATGTTGGCGGTGCCTTGACGGCGTCGTAATGGCTGATTTTATACTTGGTTGCATGCTGAAAATAGCTGATCTACAAGCTCTCACAACGCGTCGCATAAATGAATAATATAGTTGTAAATAAAACCCTTTTGAGGAGTCCATCTATACTGGACATGCTGATGTTGATTTGATGTGGTGGTGGTTGTGCTCCAGGATGATATTACTGTGTACTTCCTTAACAGTGTTTTTTCCCAGGCATTAGCTTCATTGGTGAGGTTCCACAGGTCCAGACGTCTCCTGGGCGTCTGCTACATCGTTGTCAAGGTAAACGTGAGGGGCCCAGCAATGGAGTCTTAACTCTTTGACTGCCACAAAATAACACTTAATTTGCCACGCCACTGCCATCGAGTTTCACTGAAGGGCTGTGTTTATTTTCTTCTTTTTCTTATGGCAGGTGTCCTTACTGGTCGTCATGGAGATCGGTTTATTCCCACTCATCTGTGGCTGGTGGCTGGATATCTGTTCACTGGTAATTCAATCACTCACAACATCTGTTTGACCACTTGAACCTAGTGTTGATTTTGACAGAAATGTTTTATTTAGTTTTAGTAATATAATATTAATATATATAAAAATCGGTTTAGTTTTAGTCATATTTTAGTCGTCTGAAATGTTTCACTTTTTGTCTAGTTTTAGTTGACAAAATATACGATTTTAGTCGACTACAATGATTTTTAGTCTCGTTTTTATTTGTTGACGAAGTTGTCAGTATATTTAGTCATAGTTTTTTTTGTCACGATAGCTTAGTTGTTATTTAGTTTTTATTTAGTTTTCGTCATTGAAAAAAGGTAGTCGACGATCATCTTTCGTCAGTTTTAGTCGACGAAATCAACACGGCTTGAACCTTATTCTGGGGGGGAACGTTAGCCAAAAAATTGCGATAAATTGTAAGCTTGTAGATCCGCTATTTTTGGCAAGGAAATTTGGTGTAGACAGAAAAAAGTACAGAGACAACTCGGGTCTAGTTTACTACATTTTGAGGGTTTAAGTGTTTAACCTCACTGACACATTTAAAGTATGATGAAACCCTGAAATGAATGTACAGTACCTACAATATATATCTTATGGTAACATGTCCCATCATGTCTCATTGTAGGAGATGTTCGATGCCACTCTGAAGGACAGGGAGCAGAGCTTTGACTCGGCCCCCGGTACCACCATGTTCCTCCACTGGCTGGTGGGCATGGTCTACGTCTTCTACTTCGCCTCCTTCATCCTTCTGCTCAGAGAGGTGAGTGCTGTTTCACCAGACATGTTCCTGTACTAAAACAGATCAACAATCAACATGCTTCAAGATCAGAGTAGAACCTTATGACACCAGACACAAAACAAAGCCTGGCACAATGTTTGTTATGTGGCTGGTACAACAGCTGTCATTTGTACCTAACCCATTAAGACCAGGAACGCATACTGTGTCATTTTAGTTTTTTGCTATAGCCCTTATATTATACTTTGGGATATTCAGATATACAAGATCGTAGCGTGGAACAGAGTTCCACGATACAAGCTTGTAGATCTGCTATTTTTTGTAACATCTTGAACATTTTGTGCAAATCTTTGAATACATATAATATTTTTGAAACAACATTTTAACTCAAATATTTGCTTCTGGGAGGTCCCTGGAACAAAATATTTTACAAATGTTTGCTAAAAAAATATATATTCAAAGATTTGCACACATTTTCACGATTTTTCAAAAATTGATTTTGTTAATAAAAACATTTCCAAAACATGTATAACATTACACGAAATATGTAACGTAAGTAGTTTTTCGCCGAATGGGCTGCGTGATTGCAGCCTAATCTAAACCGGACGTGACAAAGAGAACAGATCTACAAGCTCACAACGTCCTGCGGCGTGATGCGTATTTAGTAAATTTGGCACGAAATTTGGAATGCTTTATTTTTGCTACACTGCCTGTCTTTGGGCATTGCACATAGGAGTAAGAGACTCATGATTGCGCTGAATGATTGTTACATATGCCTGGAAAGTGGGTTAAATATTCTGGAAAAGTTTTGGAAATTCATTAGTGAAAATGTGTGGGAACCGTGAACTCTGTTGTGCCAATTTTACTTTGTCAGGTCCAACTAGGCTGATTACATTCTTGAAGGTTACTGTGGGATAATTAACTCAAGGACTGAGAGACGGACGCAACAAAAACTCAATGTCTCTCTAAAGGCATCAGTTAACCCATTAAGACCGGGGACGCCTCTGTGTAATTTTAATATTTATTTGGCTATTCAAAAATAGCAGATATACAAGTTTGGTGCCGCAATATGAGCTTGTAGATCTGCTATTTTTTGAAAAATCGTGAAAAATATGTACAATTCTTTGAATAATGTATTTTTAAAGCGAACAATTGTCACTCAAATCTTTGCTTCTGGGGATTCTACAAATGTCTTCTAAACAATCGTGTTTGCTATAATATCAGTGGTTCTCAAAAATTCTTTGTATTTGGCCGTGGACCCCCATCTCAAAATATTTTATTCCAGGGACCCCCCAGAAGTTGAAACCGAGTTAAAAATGTTCGCTTTAAAAAAATATGCAATATTCAAATATTTGCGCACATTTTCACGATTTTTCAAAAATAGCAGATCCACAAGCTCGTAGCGCGGCACTCGGTGCCGCGCTATGAGCTTGTAGATCTGCTATTTTTGAATAGCCAAAGAAATCTTCGAATGACCCAGATGCGTTCGCGGTCTTAAAGGGTTAATGTCTTGATATCCTTTACCTTATCTCCTTCATCCTCCTGCCAGCTGATTAAATGAAACCCTAATCTCCAGAGATAAAAAAGGAGGACATTATCGTCCGCACCCCAAACAGACACCAAACAATCATTGAGGTTGCAGAGAAAGAAAGTGACACTTTGTCTTTACTTGACGACTGCAAAGTTACATTAATAATATGTTTTTTTTTGTTCATAGGTGCTCCGGCCTGGCGTGCTATGGTTCCTGAGGAACCTTAATGACCCAGACTTCAACCCAGTCCAGGAGATGATCCACCTCCCTGTGTACAGGCACCTCCGGAGGTTCCTTCTCTCTGTGGTCAGTTCTCTCTCTCTGTGTGTCTGTGTGTCTCTGTCTGTCTGTCTGTCTGTCTGCCTGTCTGTCTGTCTGTCTGTCTGTCTGTCTGTCTGTCTGTCTGTCTGTCTGTCTGTCTGTCTGCCTGTCTGTCTGCCTGTCTGTCTGTCTCAACCATGCTGGTTCATACACCAAATTCAACTCACACACAGTCTGATAAGGTGGATAATCACAATTGTATCTTTTTTGTTTGTTTACCTCTGTAGTAATGTAATGTATGTGAAAGACAGCCAGAATCATGCAGTCTGCAGGTCTCTTAGACTCAATGCAGGGTACATGAAGCAATATCGTATTTGTAAGAAATTGACTTGAATTTCACACACGCCTGTGACGGAACAAGAACATTTATGGCAGACACTCTTGAGTTTAATTTTTCACAGATTAATTAAATTTTCTGTTTTATTTTAAAGGTAGAGTTAGTGATATTTTTTGGTTAAAACAAAACATTTTTTTTGTTAAAAAGTTAAAGCACTGATTATGGTAGTAATCATTGCTATAGAGTGTTTGTTCAGTAACAGGAGTCTCCCCGTCTCTACAGCTCTTTATTAAACAGAAAATACATTTTCAGGTAGGTGACAACATTTCAGCTCATCAGGAGAGAGTACCCATTTATCATCATTTTCTATAGTGTTAAAATGTTGTCTGCTCATTTCTTAGTGTCATCACTTCCAATTCCACTTATTTAATCCGTATCCTGACTGAGTTCTCTATCCTGATTGGATAAAATTGGTATCCTGACCGGAGAGACACGGAGACTCCGGTTACTTAACAAACACTCTATAGCAATGAGTACTATCAGAATATAGAGCTATTTAACTCTTATTTTAACCAAAGAAAATCACTTACCCTACCTTTAAATCTGTGAAAAAATAGTGCAAGTTTTTTATTTTATTTAGTGATGATGTATGGCGGTATGCCCACTAGATTTATAGCTTATTTATAGTGTGTGTGTGTGTGTGTGTGTGTGCATCATTTTCAGGTGGTGTTCGGCTCCATAGTTCTGCTCATGCTGTGGCTTCCTGTCAGGATCATTAAGCTGTTCATGCCAGACTTCCTGCCGTACAACGTCATGCTCTACAGGTACTGGGGAAAAAAATCTGATCTTCATTCAGTACTGATGGATTAACCCAGGAAGGAAAAGAAAAGAAAAATGAGTTGTACCCACCCGAGCCATTTAGTATCCCCAAAATTAATTATGTTGACTAATTTACAACTGGGGATGCTAAATCGTAAGCTGGCATCCCAAGGCCTCAAGTGATATATTGGCATTTTTTGCATGTTCCGTGGTCGTAAGCTTCCCACGGCGATGAAGAGATTATCGAGAATTGATTGTGCTTACGTGCCATAGGGAAAGATGAACCGCCATTTCTATAAAGCCGGGAACGCATCTGTGTCATTTTAGATTTCTTTGGCTATTCAAAAATATTTTTGGAAAAAAATCTTGAAAATGTTTGCAAATCTTTACAAATGTCTTCTAAATCCTAACAGTTTTCTGAAAAAAACGTACGTTGCTATAATATCAGTGGTTCTCAAACTTTTTCATGTCAAGGACCCCCAAAATTTGGCCGCCGACCCAATCAAATTATGTCGTTCCAGGGACCCCCCAGAAGCAAAGGTTTGAGTTAAAAAATGTTGTTTAAAAAAATATATGTATTCAAAGATTTGCACGAATGTTTCAAAAATAGCAGATCTGCAAGCTCGTAGCGCGGCACTCGGTGCCGCGCTACGAGCTTGTAGATCTGCTGTTTTTGAATAGCCAAAAGTATAAAATAATGGTTCTAGCTCATATCTAAAATGACACCGATGCGTTCCCGGATTGAATGCGATTAAACATAATGAAGTGAAGTAAGACTTTTCCTCTGGTTTTACCTCCTGTGTCTCCTTATAGCGACGCCCCCGTCAGTGAGCTGTCCCTGGAGCTGTTGTTGCTGCAGGTCGTCCTGCCGGCGCTGTTGGAACAGGGTCACACGCGCCAGTGGCTCAAACGCCTCGTCCACGCCTGGACCTTCACCGTGGGATACATGCTGTGAGTGATGAGTGCCACACACGCCCACTATAAACCTTATAGCTACAGACTTAGAGAATTCAGTCAGAGACACTTGTGTCAAAAAGATTTATCACCATTTATTGCAACAAGTTACAGTTGTATTTGTCGTAGTCTTCACGGGCAGTGGTGAAAAAAGTACTATATTTTTTACTTAACTCTCTCAGTGCCAATGAAAAAAAAAAATGATTGCGAACTTTGCCAACTTTTTTCTTCTTTTTTTTTCAAAGTAAAAAAAAAGTGCTTAGGAAGCGAGATACAGCCTTTTTCAGTTATAGGTTAAACAAAGAGTGGATGGAGCTGCAAATCTTCAGATAATGTTATTTTTTTTCAAAAACTCGGGATTTCTCGTTCTGGCACTGAGGGTATAACCCTAAAACTCGGGATAACTCGGGGTCTGGCACTGAGAGAGTTAAGTAAAAGTATCAATACTGCAGTGAAGAAATACTGTTACGTAAAACTGTTAAGATAAAAAGTCCAAAAGTAAAAGTACAAAAGTATTGGCATCAAAATATACTTAAAAGTAGCAAAAGTAAAAAGTACTCATTATGCAGAATGTCCCATTTCACAAGTTTTCAAAATGTATAAAAATCGTTTGAAAATAGCAGATCTACAAGCTCACAATGTGTCGCATCACAGTTTGTGCCAGTTTTCTGAAAAACTTGTTGCTATATCAGTGGTTCTCAAAGATTTTCATGTCAAGGACCACCGTAATTATACGTATTTTGCCGCGGACTCCCATCTGAAAATATGTTGTTCCAGGGACCCACCAGAAGCATTTGTTGTAAAAAAAATATATGTATTCAAAAGATTTGCACAAATAGGGCAGTCAAAGAGTTAAAAGATACCTACTGCTGGCGTTTTGATTATGTTTTATTCCAACCACGTAATCCATCATCGTGAAACGATACTTCATACTGGCTAGGAAGACGTATAGCCCTGCTGTAAAGTGCTCTGACATACTCAGTGGTGGAAAGTAACTAAGTACATTTACTTAAGTACTGTACTTAAGTACAATTTTGAGGTATTTGTACTTTACTTGAGTATTTCCAATTTCCATTACTTTTACTTCTACTCCACTACATCTCAGAGGCAAATATTGTACTTTTACTCCACTACATTTACTTGAAAACTTTAGTTACTAGTTACTTTTCAGATGTAAATTATGATATAATGAACAGGGTCCCCACGGTCATGAAATTCCTGGAAATATTTTGAAATTAAAAATAAAAAAATCCAGTACTGGAAAAGGTTTGGAATTGATCAAAGGTCATGGAATTTATCAAGGGTCCTGGAAAAATATTTGTCTATGCATTGTTTTTGGCTATTGATTTTTTTTAATACAAAACATTTTCATAAACATTATACAAAATATGTAACATAAGTAGTTTTTCGCCGAACGGGCTGTGTAACACCCCATCCGCACTGCCAGCGATGCGACGTGACGCGAAGCGAGCGGGCGATGAAATCTCATTAAAATACATATTTTTGAATGAGACCGTCCTGACCTACCGCGAGCGACAACGAACCGTGCAACGACGTCGTCCACCCCTCCTATTTTCGCTCGCAGGGTCACTATGCCCTAATTTTGCACGAAATGTTGAATGAAATTGTACTATTTTATATTCTATGCTTTATTTTTGCTACACTGCCTATCTTTGGGCATTGTACATAGGAGTAAGAGACACATTATTGCGCTGAATGATTGTTTTATAGGCCTGGAAATTGGGCTAAATATTCTGGAAAAGTTTTGGAAATTCATTGCTAAAAATGTGTGGGGACCCTGAATGAAACATACATTAACCACTTTAGCCCTATTTTATACCTAGGCTATTTGAAAATAGCAGATCTACAAGCTCACAACGCGTCGCAGCGCGACGCGTTGTGAGCTTGTAGATCGGCTATTTTCAAATATTTAGTACTTTTACTTTTGATACTTTAAGTACATTTTGATGCCAATACTTTTGTACTTTTACTCAATTACATTTCTTATTCTGGACTTTTACTTGTAAAAGAGTATTTTTATATTGCAGTATTGGTACTTTTACTTAAGTAAAGAATTTGAGTACTTTTTCCACCACTACTTCAGTAAACACACTAAAGTTGTTTCTGGTTTCCTCCATAGCGATCTGCACTCGTACCTGCTGGGTGACCATGACGACGAAGACAACCAATTCATCAACAACAACAACAACAACAACCCTCCTGGTCGCCATAACAACAACGGCCTAGGGGAGGGTCTTCACGCGGCCCACCAGGCCATCCTGCAGCAGGGCGGGCCCGTGGGCTATCAGCCTTACTACAGACCTATCAACTTCCCCGTCAAGGTGAGTGACGGCTTGTGGGACAGCCAATGATGTAAGTGGAAGATGTTTAACCCAGAAGCCGATTCTACATGTCTCCTAAATCGCAACAGTTTTCTGAAAAACGTATGTTTCTATATCAGTGGTGCTCAATCTTTTTCATGTCAAGGGACCCCCAAAATTATATGTATTTGGCCGCAGACCCCCATCAAAATATGTTGTTCCAGGGACCCCCAGAAGCAAAGATTTGAGTTCGCTTTAAAAATATATATATTCAAAGATTTGCACACATTTTCAAGATTTTTCAAAAATAGCAGATCTACAAGCTCGTAGCGCGGCACTCGGTGCCGCGCTATGAGCTTGTAGATCTGCTATTTTTGAATAGCCCAAAGTGTAAAATAATGCTTTTTAGCTCAAATCAAAAAATGACACAGTTCCAGGTCTTAATGGGTTAAGACCGGGAACGCATCTGTGAATTTTCTTTATTTTGTTGGCTATTAAAAAATTGCAGATCATAGCGCGCCGCAGAGTGCTGCGCTATGAGCTTGCAGATCTGTTATTTGAAAAATCGTGAAAATGTGTGCAAATCTTTGAATCTATATATATTTTTCAAAGCGAACATTTGTAAAATGTTTTGTTCCAGTGACCCCCCCCAGAAGCAAAGATTTAAGTTAAAGATGTTGGCTTGAAAAAATATATATACCGGTATTCAAAGATTTGCAAAAATGTTCAAGATTTTGCAAAAATAGCAGATCTACAAGCCCGTAGCTTTATGAGTTTGTAGATCTGCTATTTTTGAATAGCTAAATTAAAAGTGACACAGATACGTTTCCGGTCTGGGTTAACCACTTAAACCCTATAGAGTTTAGACATTTAGACTGCTTTTTTTCCCGTCTACACCAAGTCTTTTCGCCAAAAAATAGCCAATCTACAAGCTCACAACGGGTCAAAGTGCGCCGAGTTGTGTGAGCGGTGAGCTTCGGAGCTGTGAGATCGGCTATTTTTTTGGCTAATATTCCCCCAGAATATGAATGCTGGGGTTCAAGTGGTTAGTTCAGTATATAATATATTAGGACCAGGACTCAACAAACCGGGATGAAAAAAATCTGGCAGTGGTCGGGCTCTAGGAAAAGAAAAAATAAATAAATTTCAGTGTCAAATGAAAGCTTCTGTCAATAGTTTGTGTGAACAACATACATTTGGTATGTGTAGGATTATTCTGAATGGCAGTAAATTGTAAGTTTTCCCACGTAGCCATCGAATTTGCCTTTGAATTCAAATGCCAACATTTGAAGTGTGGCAGTCAGTCTTCTTCTTTGAATGACTAAGCCCACGTTATCATAGCAAAGCATGAATGCTTCATGAGTGCTGCTGTTGGGCTGTGGCATGATCCAGCTTGAAAAGCAGACCAGCGTGTGAAACTGTTTGAGCAAAACCAGTTTTCTATAAAGCCTCCATTCACTCAGTTATTCTAATACCAGCTGGAGTGATATGAAATGCAGTGCTATTCATCCATCAGGGATGAAATTATCCCCCTGAAATGCATGATTCAATGTCCCTCAAATGTAGACGATACCATTTAATCATGCTGTGAAGTATCATACAGAATAGGGGTGTAACGATACAGTAACTGCATCGAAAAAAATCTATTTTAATTTCACCAATCGAAGTATATCGAAATGTAAACAGTAGGGGTGGGACGATATGGGTACCTCACGATACGATATATATCACGATATTAGGCCCACGATAACAATATATATCACGATATTCGACGATGTTCGATATATTGCGATATCACGATATTCGATATATATTGCAAGAAATTTCACCAACGATATATCACGATATCTGAAAATATCGATATATTGCGATATCACGATATATTGCATGAAAATTCACCAACGATATATCACGATAGTTCTTGTATTCAATTAATAAACACATAAAATAGCACCAAACAGTTCAAAATCATCATTACACAAATACAGAGTAGGAAAAACAACGTATCACAAACAAAAAAAAAATATAAAAAAATAAAAATATTTTTTTAATATCGATATTTTTCGGCAGGATATCGATTATTTATCGCGGGAGAAAGTATCGCGATATATCGTCCCACCCCTAGTAAACAGCAACATATCATAACGTTTTGCAATGCAAATAATCGATAGTATCGATACTAAGCACTGTGTTGTATTTAGCAATTTTAAGAAAGAAAATAAAGAGGGCCTTAATTACTATTCCATTCCATATAGCTACACTTGGTCTATCGATAAATATGTGTAATCTCTGTGTTCATGTCAAGGTGCGGGTTTGTTCCATAATGTGTTTAAATACAAATATATATTTGCCAGAGAATCACTGTGTTTACTTATTTATATCCATAATAATAAATGTTTCCCTTAAAAAAACCTGCTCTGTCCACGCGTTTCACACAGATTTAATTTCTTTGCTAAATAGTTTCTGCATCGATTTTTTAAAAATCTTTGTTTCGTATCGTCCAGGAATGAACCAATATCGTCCATGTATCGTATCGTCAACTATGTATCGTGATGCGTATCGTATCGCTGTTAACCCTTTAAGACCGGGAAAGAATCTTGTGTGTCATTTTTAGATTTATTTGGCTATTCAAAAATAGCAGATCTACAAGCTCATAGCGCGGCACCGAGTGCCGCGCTATGAGCTTGTAGGTCTGCTATTTTAGAAAAATCTTGAAAATCCGTGCAAATCTTTGAATCTTTACATTTTTTAAAGCGAACATTTTTTAACTCTGTTACAGCTTCTGGACCCTGGAACAAAATATTTTGATATGGGGGTCCACGGCCAAATACATATCATTTTTGATAACTTTACAGCAACATACTTTTTTTTCCTAAAAACTGTTAAGGTAAGTCCCCCCACCAGACCGACTTTGGGGCCAACTTGGCGTCGGGAAGCGTTCGATATAGTCGTCCAGTCGGTTAGGGGGTCCGTCGGGTGGTCCGTCGGGACCTTTTCGGCCGACCCAGAGCCGACCGAACATGTTCAGTTCTTTGGCCGACTGGGAGTAGCTATGTAGCAGAGAAGACGTGACAACAAAGGGCTGTCGGTGTTGCCAGATTATGTGAGAGAAAGAAGCGAACCATGTCTATGAAAACCTACATTCACTGTTTCTCGTTGTTGCTCCCAGAGAGAGAGAGATTGATTGATTTGACCTACTTTTGCGCTGTGGTGATGACGTAATTTATTGGGAGCAGGTGTGTAAGATTCCATTAGTATAAACATTTTAATTGGCTTTCATATACTCTTTAGTATATATTTTTTCAAATTAGATTTGGCCTTATAGATCGAAATGTGCTCAGTTTTGGCTATTTTCTGGGTGTTAATTTCAATAAATTAATCAATGTAAAGTCTGAACCAGTCGGTCTGGTGGGGACTTACCTGTAGGGTTTAGAAGACATTTGTAGAATTCCCAGAAGCAAAGATTTGAGTTACAAATGTTCGCTTTAAAAAATTATATATTCAAAGATTTGCAAAGGATTTCCACGATTTTCCCCCAAAATAGCGGATATTGTAGATCTGCTATTTTTGAATAGCCCAAATAAATCTAAAAATGACAGAGATGCGTTCCCGGTCTAAAAGGGTTAAAATGTATAGTTACACCCCGAATTAAAATGTTGTGTCATGTGTGGAACAAAACTTAGTATGTCATGCAACATTTAGTTTATGGAGCACTCTCTTATCAAGACACATCAATTAATGTGATAGCTCAGTAATTGGAATGCTCCCAGATAAATGGCTCTGTGTTTCTCCGGCCATAAAGAACTCATGAAGGCTTGTTTTACTTTCCTCTAGATCCTACTGCTGGTCGTCTTCATGTGTGTGACGTTACTGCTGGCCAGTCTGACATGCCTTACCCTGCCAGGTGAGAGAGAGAGAGACACACACACACACACACACACACACACACACACACACACACACACACACACACACACACACACACACACACACACACACACACACACACACACACACACACACACACACACACACACACACACACACACAGTGGTGGAAAGTAACTAAGTACATGTACTTAAGTAAAAAAAATTGTTACTTTTGACTTTACTAGCGTATTTCCAAATTGCAATACTTTTACTTCTACTCCATTACATCTCAGAGGCAAATATTGTACTTTTACTCCACTACAATTATTTGAAAACTTTAGTTACTAGTTACTTTGCAGATATACATGACTATATTATAAAACATACATTAACCACTTCAGCCCTATTAATACATAGGCTATTTGAAAATAATCACAACGCGTCACAAGCTTGTAGATCTGCTATTTTCAAACATTTGTACTTTAACTTTTGGTACTTTAAGTATATTTTGTGGCCAATACTTTTATACTTTTACTCAAGTAACATTTTGAACACAGGTCTTTTACTTGTAATTCAGAGTAATTTTATATTGTGGTATTGCTACTTTTACTTAAGTAAAATATCTTCCACCACTGTACTTTTGCCCACCATTGCGCACTCACACACACGCACGCACGCACACGCATGCACGCGCACGCACGCACGCACGCACGCACACACACGCACACATGCACGCGCACGCACGCACGCACGCACGCACGCACGCACGCACACGCACACGTCTGATTAATAGCTCTGCGCTTTCTCCTCATCCTCCCTCCTCTCCCATCCATCTCCCCACACACTCACACACTCTGTGATTTCTGCACCTCCTTTCTTCTCCTCCATTCCATCCTCCTCTCATCTCATCTCCTTTCCCCAGCTCTCTCTCATCCTGCTCCTCCACATCTCTGCTCCTTTCTGTCTGTATTAGATCTGTGTGTGTGTGTTAAATGTTATTGATCACGTGGAGGAATTGGGTCATTGCAGCAGCAAAGGAATATTATATGATATGGTTAGAAAATGCATCACTTCATCTTCCAGTGAAGTGTGTGGAACATTGACTATATTCACATTATCATATTGTATCTATAGCGAGCTCATAAGCAAATCATTAGCTGCTGGCATGGTGTAGCTGTTCAGATAATGTACAGTAGTGTTGATTTTGACAGCATGTCATAGTCTTTTGAATCAAATTCCAGTTTAGTTTTAGTCATATTTTAGTCATCTGAAATGTTTTACTGTTAGTCTAGTTTTAGTCGACTAAATATCATAAGATTATAGTCGACTTAATCTACAGTTGATTTAGTCGACTAAAATATATTTTGGCGGTGCCTTGATGGCGTCGTGGTTGCATGCTGAAAATAGCAGATCTACAAGCTCACAACGCGTCGCAGCGCGACGCGTTGTGAGCTTGTAGATCTGCTACTTTCAGAGCGCAACACCCGAGCGCAACCAAACATAAAATGACTTGTCTTTTAGTTCTACTGGATCTCTTCTCCACTAGATCCCTCACTAACATTTTAGTCTAGTTTTTATTTTTTCTGACGAAATTGTCAATATATTTAGTCTCAGTTTTAGTCATCATAGCTTAGTTTTCGTCAGTGAAAAAAGGTAGTTTTAGTCGACGAAATCAACACTGATGTACAGACTCATTGGACACAAATACATGAACAGATCTTGTGTGTATGTACTGAACTATGTATACGCTATCTTTTAGGGTACTAGCCTTTATTCTACTGATTATTTTTTCCGTTTTTTGAATAATCAAGAAGTGTGTTTTCTTTTTCTTTTATCATTGAACATCAATTTAACCAATTATGCCCTATTATATACTTAAAAATAGTGAGAATAGCAGATCTACAAGAGCATGAGCCGTGGTAGATAGGCTATTTTAAAAAAAAAATCACCTGTAATGACATGCCCAACATAGAGATCGAAGATTACTAATCAATTATTGTATTAAATGATCCATTATCGATTAAATCCATTAGTTTGATCAACTTTCTATCTTCCTGTTCCCCTTCCTTCCAGTGTCTGCGGGTCGCTACCTGATGTCCTTCTGGATGGGCGGGGCCAAGGTCCACGAGCTGTACACGGCGGCCAGCGGCCTGTACGTGTGCTGGCTGTCTATACGGGGCATCACCGTGCTGCTGGCCTGGATGCCCCAGGGACCCAACATGATCTGGCTCAAAGTGCACGAGTGGACTCTCATGGTAACGTTACTGCTCACCACTGCAGCATTATGGACACACAACTACCTGGTTTTTAGATGAAAATTGTTGTGATAAATGTCAGTGTTGATTTTGACAGCAAAATTCCATGTAGTTTTAGTCATCTGAAATGTTTTAGTTTTAGTCTAGTTTTAGTTGACTATAAATATCATCAGATTATATTCGACTAAATCTACAGTTGATTTAGTCAACTAAAATGTATGTTGGCGTGTTGATGGCGTCGTAATGCCTGATTTTACACTTACACTACGCATGCTGAAAATAGCCGATCTACAAGCCCACAACACGTTGCAGGTTTTTCAAAGGGTTTCATGGGCCTGAGGGTTGATAAACCTGCTCCAACCTGTAAGTTAGAGCAGGTTTTCATGTGAAGACATGAAACCACAAATACTAGAATGACATGGGGTTTCTCCTATCATGCGCTATAAATAGTAGTATTAAGTTTTGTGTGTGTGTGTGTGTATGTGTGTGTGTGTGTGTGTGCTGTAGATCGTGAAGACCGTGGCGGTGGCAGTGCTGTTAGCTGGAGTTATTCCTCTTCTGCTGGGTCTGCTGTTTGAGCTGGTCATCGTGGCTCCTCTCAGAGTCCCTCTGGACCAGACGCCTCTCTTTTATCCCTGGCAGGTAAGGCTGTGTGCGACTTTATTTCTTTCCACACACACAGATTTTATCAGGCGGCAAAACACAACACTTTTTCCTTTTTAAAGGGAACATTTACAGGCTGACAGTCAAAGATAATAAAACCTTTGGTCTTTGATGGTGTTGTTTCAGGACTGGGCTCTGGGCGTACTCCATGCCAAAATCATTGCTGCCATCACTCTCATGGGGCCTCAGTGGTGGCTCAAAACAGTCATTGAGCAGGTAAGAGATTGAGCTGTCAAGAACTTCAAAATTTCCATCTGTCTCATTGTTAACCCATTAAGACCTGAAGCCGATTCTACATGTCTCCTAAATCCCAACAGTATTCTGAAAAACGTATGTTTCTATATCAGTGGTTCTCAAACTTTCTCATGTCAAGGACCCTCAAAATGATATGAATTTAACCGCGGACCCCCATCTCAAAATATTTTGTTCCAGGGACCCCCCAGAAGCAAAGATTTGAGTTAAAAATGTTCGCTTTAAAATAATATATATATTCAATTTGCACCCATTTTTTAGATTTTTCCAAAATAGCAGATCTACAAGCTCATAGTGCCGCGCTATGAGCTTGTATATCTGCTATTTTTGAATAGCCAAAGTGTAAAATAATGCTTTTTTTTAGCTCAAATAAAAAAAAAATTACACAGATGCGTTCCAGGTCTCAATGGGTTAACATATGCTGGAGTTTTGTTTATCCTTGAAGATCTGTCAGCCACGATAATAATATTTTAAAAGCAAGAATTGAGTGTTGAGTGTCAGAAGCATAATCCCATGTATTGGTTTCAAGCCTTCCTTTTTAGGATATTCTCAAAAACGTCTCAGTGTTTAATGTTTGTTAGTCATTCTAGTGCAAAGCTCATTAGTATTACACCGTGGACAATCAGATTAAATGTGCGTATTCTCTAAACCAGTGGTTCTCAAACCTTTTCATGTCAAGGACCCCCAAATTGACACTTATTAGCCCGCGGACCCCCATTTGAAAAGATATGCCAGGGACTTCATAAGAGAAGATTTTTACGGCTCTATAGCAGTGATTCTCAACCATTTTAATTTCAAGGACCCCCAGTTTGACATGCATTAGGGCTACGGACCCCCATTTAATGGCATTTATATCTCTGGGACCCCAATTCATATTGTCCAAATGGACCCTAACAGGTCCATTTGGTTACATTTGTACACTCTCAGAGTTACAGACCCATAAGGGTCCATTTGGTTCCTATCCATCATTTAGCTGGGGACCCCCTGGAACTCCCTCAAGGACCACTGGTGATCCCCGGACCACTGGTTGAGAACCACTGTTCTAGTGCAAAGCTCATTAGTATTACACCGTCCACAATCAGATTAAATGTGCGTATTCTCTAAATGAGTACCGTCTGTTTTCTGATGGTACAGAATCCAATTGGAATGTATTTGAAATGAGCCTGTTTTTTCTTTCCCCCTGTAGGTCTATGCCAACGGT
Source organism: Gymnoscopelus braueri (assembly GCF_963280865.1). NCBI lineage: Eukaryota > Metazoa > Chordata > Actinopteri > Myctophiformes > Myctophidae > Gymnoscopelus > Gymnoscopelus braueri. The sequence goes on from NC_137611.1 coordinate 5,311,130, forward strand.
ATCCGTCACATTGACCTGCATTTCATTGTGCGGAGTCTGGCCGCGCCGGTCATCGGTGTCCTGCTGCTGTCCCTGTGTCTGCCCTACACCATCTCTATGGGGATAGTTCCTCTGCTGGGTGAGTAACTCTACACCTAACTCTACACCATCTCTATGGGGATTGGGGATAGTTCCACTGCTGGGTGAGACTGTGTTACATAACTCTAACTCTACACCTAACTCTACACCATCTCTATGGGAATAGTTCCTCTGCTGGGTGAGACCTACTGTACACTTAACTCTAACTCTACACCTAACTCTACACCATCTCTATGGGGATAGTTCCTCTGCTGGGTGAGAACTGTGTTCACTTATCTCTAACCCTCTACACCTAACCCTACACCATCTCTATGGGGATAGTTCCTCTGCTGGGTGAGACTTACTGTTCACTTAACTCTAACTCTACACCTAACCCTACACCATCTCTATGGGGATAGTTCCTCTGCTGGGTGAGACTTACTGTTCACTTAACTCTAACCCTACACCTAACCCTACACCATCTCTATGGGGATAGTTCCTCTGCTGGGTGAGACTTACTGTTCACTTAACTCTAACTCTACACCTAACCCTACACCATCTCTATGGGGATAGTTCCTCTGCTGGGTGAGACTTACTGTTCACTTAACTCTAACTCTACACCTAACCCTACGAACCATCTCTATGGGGATAGTTCCTCTGCTGGGTGAGACTTACTGTTCACTTAACTCTAACTCTACACCTAACCCTACACCATCTCTATGGGGATAGTTCCTCTGCTGGGTGAGACTTACTGTACACTTAACTCTAACTCTACACCATCTCTATGGGGATAGTTCCTCTGCTGGGTGAGACTTACTGTACACTTAACTCTAACCCTACACCATCTCTATGGGGATAGTTCCTCTGCTGGGTGAGACTTACTGTACACTTAACTCTAACTCTACACCTAACTCTACACCATCTCTATGGGGATAGTTCCTCTGCTGGGTGAGACTGTGTTCACTTAACTCTTTCTACCGTTTGACAGTGGTGGAAGAAGTGCTAAAAAAAATTATACCACAATGTAGATAGTAGTGTTGATTTCGTCGACTAAAACTATGCCGAAAAATGTTCGTCGACTATCTTTTTTCACTGACGAAAACAAAATGGAAACTAAATAAAAACTAAATAAAAACTAAGCTAAGATGACTAAAACTAAGACTAAATATATTGACAATTTCGTCAACAAATAAAAACTAGACTAAAATGTTAGTGAGGGACTAGTGGAGAAGAGATCCAGTAGAACTAAAAGACAAGTCATTTTATGCTTGGTGTTGCGCTCTGAAAATAGCAGATCTACAAGCTCACAACGCGTCGCAGCGTGTTGTGAGCTAGATGAGCATGCTGTATTTTCAGCATGCGACCAAGTGTAAAATCAGGCCATTACGACGCCATCAAGGCACCGCCAAAATACATTATAGTCGACTAAATCAACTGTAGATTTAGTCGACTATAAACTTATGATATTTAGTCAACTAAAACTAGACTAAAACTAAAACTTTTCAGATGACTAAAATATGAATTATTCAAAAGTAACTATGACTAAAACTAAATAAAAATTTGCTGTCAAAAGCAACACTGATAGATATACTCCGTTACAAGTAAAAGTCTCGTATTCAGAATTTGCTTTAGTAAAAGTACAAAAGTATTGGCATCAAAATATACTTAAAGTACCAAAAGTAAAAGTACTCATTATGCAGAATGTCCCATTTCAAGTTTTCAAAATGTATAAAAGTATTTTGTGTTGTTATATCACAACATGATCATAATCAAAGACAGACTTTAGGCTGTTTATTATAAGTTGATTTGATGTAACACTAAAGAAGTAGGTTTGAGACTTTTATCAAGTCTAGACATTCTAATCAGACGTTTTGTGGTTTTACAACAAGCCCCACTTGAGCTTTGGTCGTCGAGTGAACGAAAGATAAAGCACCTGAAGATGATAAGTCTGCAAGAACTCATTTTCTGACCCAAAACTGATGCAGCAGTTTTTTTCAGCACACAAATGAATATCTTAACCCTTTAAGACCGGGAACGCATCTGTGTCATTTTAGATTTCTTTGGCTATTCAAAAATAGCAGATATACAAGCTCATAGCGCGGCACTGTAGATCTGTAAATCGTGAAAATGTGTGCAAATCTTTGAATATGTATAATACACATTTCAACTCAAATCTTTGAATATGTATAATACACATTTCAACTCAAATCTTTGAATATATATAATACACATTTCAACTCAAATCTTTGCTTCTCGGGGTCCCTGGAACAAAATATTTTGAGATGGGGGGGCTCCGCAGTCAAATACATTGTGAGTCCTTGACATGAAAAAAGTTTGAGAACCACTGATATAGCAAAATAAGTTATATTTTTTTAACTGTTAGGATTTAGAAGACATTTGTAGAATCCCCAGCAGCAAAGATTTGAGTTACAAATGTTCGCTTTAAAAAATATGTATATTCAAAGACAAATTTTCTTGATTTTCCCCCCAAAAAAATCAGATATACCAGCTCATAGCGCGGCACTCTGTGCCGTGCTATTAGCTTGTATATCTGCAATTTTTTTAACAGCCAAAGAACTATAAAATGACACAAATGCGTATCCGGTCTTAATGGGTTGATACCTAAAGGAGAAATTCCCTTTTGTTTTCTGTTGAGTCCTTTTTGGCTTTTACAGCTGGTGCTTACATTTCATGAAATGACGTCAGTGTGAATGAAGCCTTCTTCTCTGTTTCTTTCTATTTTCATTTGATCTCCCCCATAAACCTCTTCCCCTACTGTGTGTGTGTGTGTGTGTGCAGGCGTGCAGACAGACATGCAGATTCTGGTTGAGAGGAGGATCTATCCGTTCCTGTTGATGGTGGCCATCCTGTTGGCCGTGCTGTACTTCCAGATACGTCAGTTCAAACGCCTGTACGAGCACATCAAGAACGACAAGTCAGTACAGTAATCACACACACACGCACGCAACCAACCAACCAACCAAACACAGTGGTTATAATCGTGATGGAATAGTAACACTAGATGAGCTTGAAGCTTGAATACAGTTCTGTGTAGAATAATGTCACCCTTGACAGTGAGAAGTAGCTTCATGGCTCATTCTCCTGCAAGGAATAAATCTAGGTATGAGTAGAGAGTTGTAGATTCAGGAGGAAGGGTTCAATCCCAATACGGGCATTTTCTGTCTCCCCTGTTAACTATTTGCCAGACCCAGGGCACGTCAGGCCTACATGAGGCTTTGTCGGTCCCTCTTTTGTCCATATATGGACAAAAACGGTTCGACGTTTTTGTCCATATATGGTGCTTACATGTCCCTCTTTTTGATTGGCCAAGCTTAGCGTGACGTATGCTTTTCACCTATATGTACTAGGAATCTATTCTGGGTCTGGCAGAACCAGGTCTCCTGGTCTTGTTATATTGGTGTTGGTTTTGTCCCTTATGGCATGCATAAATAAGTATTATGTATTTATTGCATATTATGTATTTATTTATTTGCATACGATGACGTCAGTTATGGATGCTAACCCTGTATTTAAAGAGTGACTAATCACCCTGAGTGTTAAGACCCTGTTTGAAGACCCAAGTGTCGAAACACGTCGGTCAGCTTTTGCCTTGCTCATCTGTTAAATAAATTATAAATGTTTGTGTGCCTCAGTATTTTGTCCCCTATAGTCTAGCCTCACCACAAGCAGAACTTTGTGTTCCTTTGGTTCAATCCCAATACATTTCCAGATTGCATCCCCAGTAATCAGATTACTCTCTCTCTCTTCACCATTCCAGGTACCTGGTGGGCCAGCGGCTGGTGAACTACGAACGCAAGGTTGCCAGGATCGCCAGCCCCGCCTCCTACAACACCTCCTCCTAGGGCCTCCTACAACACCTCCTCCTAGGACGGGTCTGGTCTGGTCTGGTACCTCTACCCCCACAGGAGCAGAAGACAAGGATCAGCTCCTCCTTACGTACCTCCTCCCCTTTTGGATGTGCAGGTAGAAAGATGCACTGAGGTGAGAGGGAGGAACCAGACGACGTTTTTTAAGAAAAACGCGGCAAAACAGGCGAATGACTGAAATACACTAAACACTGACAAGCTGCCAAACGTATTTGAAAGCAAGCAGAATATCTTGGAACTTCTTGAGCAAATTGTTGAACTTAACAGTACATGCCCCGAGAACGTGTTCATTTGACCCATTCAATCCGGGTAGCGCATCTGTGCCATTTTTAAGATTTCTTTGGCTATTCAAAAATAGCAGATCTACAAGCTTGTAGATCTGCTATTTTTTGAAAAATCACGATTTTTTTTTTGCAAATCTTTGAATATTAATATTTTTTTAAGCGAACGTTTGTAACTCAAATCTTTGCTTCTGGGGGGTTTCCCTGCAACAAAATATTTTTGCAAATGTTAAAAATATATATATTCAAAGACTTGCAGAGATTATCACAATGAAAACAAAAAATTGCAGATCTACAAGCTTATCATAGCTGGGCACCGAATATATCTGCTATTTTTGAATTGCCAAAGACATACAAAAAAATTACAGAGATGCGTGCGTTCCCGGTCTTAAATGGATTAACATATTCAGCCCCAACTGCCGTTATATATTGCGATGTGTATATATAATTCAGTATAAGGGAAGCGGTTGGAAGCTGGGGATAAGTCGGGCGAAACCTTTACCTCGTTGTTGTGCTTCCGCTTTGAGGATTTATTTGGGATCTTTTGTGTCCTTTTGAGCTCTCCTGACACTTAAAGTGACATTGATTAGAGCGCCGCCGCGCAGGAAGGAGGCGAGGAAAGGAACCCATGGATATTTTGCATTATAATGGCAACGCTTCAGTGGCCAGTTGCACCGCCTCACACTAAGTTCAAACTTAGCCTAGTTATAGCTTAAACACATTCAATCCGGGGACACATAGCAGATCTACAAGCTCATAGCGCGGCACCGAGTGCCGCGCTATGAGCTTGTAGATCTGCTATTTTTCGAAAAATCGTGAAAATGGGTGCAAATCTTTGAACACATATATATTTTTTTAAATATATATATATTTAAAGATTTGCACAAATTTTCACATAATAAAAAAAAGCAGATCTACAAGCTCATAGCGCGGCACTCGGTGCCGCGCTATGAGCTTGCAGATCTGCTGTTTTTGAATAGCCCAAATAAATCTAAAAATGACAGAGATGCTTTCCCGGCTAAATGGGTTAAATGGCTTTTTTAAAAGCCATAACTAGGCTAAATTTGAACTTAGTGTGAGGTGGTGGAACTGGCTCCCAGTTGTTTGTGGTCCCGTTCTGGCTTATTTCTCAAATGACTGCTGGGAGAAAAAAAAACGCAACCGTCAAAAAGCTGAAGAGGAACGTGTCGTGCAGAAGTGATTTGATTGTAGTTTTTTTTTTAAAGTTTTTATTTTATTTGCCGTGTTTTTATTTTCATTGACTGTTGGAGTGAAGCTGTTCTGTAGCCCGACAAAAGGCTGCGACTGAACGAAAGGATAAAGGAAGACACGTGTCATCTTTTAGACCATCTCAGCAGCACAGCCTCTTTTGCATCGTTTTTAGTTTTTTTAAATCTTGTAATTTCAAAGGAAGAGTTGGGAGCATTGTGTAATGTCCTTCAGCTCTTATGACATTTCACAAGAAGAGGAATCATCCTGCTTTCAGACAGACAGTGGAGGAAGGACTCCAGCAGTGGTGGAAAAAGTACTCACGTTTTTTTTACTTAAGTAAAAGTATCAATACTGCAATGTAGAAATACTCTGTTACGAGTAAACGTCTGGAATTCAAAATTTACTTTTAAGTATTGGCATCAAAATGTACTTAAAGTACCAAAAGTAAAAGTTCTCATTGTGCAGAATGTCCCCATTTCAAGTATTCAAATGTATAAAAATATTTTGAAACTAGCAGATCAACACGCTCACAATGCGTCGCATTGTGAGCGTGTTGATCGGCTATTTTCAAATGGCCGAAATGTATATAGGGCTGAAGCGGTTAATGTGTGTTTTGTAATAATAATCAAAATCTACAAAGTAACTAGTAACTAGCAACTAAACTAAAGTAAAAGTACAATATTTGGATCCGAGATGTAGTGGAGTAAAAGTATTGGAAATTGGAAATACTCAACACCTCAAAATTGTACTTAAGTACAGTACTTAAGTAAATGTACCTAGTTACTTTCCACCACTGGATTCAAGAGAAGCCACATCATGTCTCAAATGCAACTAACAGCGTTTACCACATGTGTAGGGCTGTCACCATTATGACATTTTACTTGCTGATTTAATTGTCGCTCAAATAATTGCGATTAACGATTTAATTGCCTTTGTCGTTAATTGGAACATTGGAACATTGTGGATAAAAGATAATTCTGTTTTTCTTTTAGGTTAATTAAACAAAAGGTGCACAGGGGCAGATATGACAAATACCGGTGAATAACTTGCATAATTTAATAAATGTATACCTAAAAAAAAAGACACAATTTGAATAGTGGCCGATCTACAAGCTCAAAACGTGTCACGAGCTTTTAGATCTGCTATTTCCCACTATTTTTGAGAATGATTGAAAAATATATATAACGTTTTTCAACATGGTAATTATTATGACGATTATGCAAAAAACAAATGTGATTATCTCAAATAATGTAATAATTGTGACAGGCCTCTATACACAACTAATGTGTGATCTCTAAATCACATAACACCTCATTATTCCTACAGTTTACTAATACAACTTACAGGTTTGCCAGCCATAGCAAGCAGTGATAATGGTAACTATGGTTACTATGCTTTTTTGGAAGAAACACAACACAGCGTTCCAAACCTTTCTGAATGTTCTAAAACGTGGCTTCGTTAATGGTCGATAGGATCAGCTTTTTAAGTCTAAATTTCATTTTGTTTTAATACTTAACGGCTGCTATTGGAAGTAGAGTTAATTCTCCCGAGTGATCTCATTCATAAAAATCCAGTTAGACTGATTTTGTTTTTATAATAAGAGATATTTTTTAGTTTTTCTGAAATGTGGTGTGTTATTTTAGGCGATTTTTTTGACGCGCAATTTTTCAATTTGTTGCACTTTATTAATGCAATTTTGCAATCATTTCAGAATCCATGATGGCAGCACGGTCAACATTTCAGGGTGTGTGTCGTTTTTCTGTTTTTTTTTTAATTATAAATGTCAGTATTTCACAGTGGATTTTGGTTTTATTTTGATTTTTTTTCCCCCAAGGAGGAACTGAGTTTGCATTTATTTTGACACTTTGTCTTTTGGTTTGAAAGAGTTTTGTAACTGTAAAAAAAAAAAAAACACATTTCAATGGGTGGTGAATCACTTTGTTTGACAGGTTTAATTCACAGTGGTGGAAAACAGTACTCAAATGTTTTACTTAAGTAAAGGTATCAATGCTGCAATATAGAAATACTCCGTTACAAGTAAAAGTCTGGAATTCGCAATTTACTTGAGTAAAAGTACAAAAGTATTGGCATCAAAATGTACTGAGAGTACCAAAAGAAAAAAGTAGTCATTATGCAGAATGTCCCATTTCAAGTTTTTGAAAATGCATAAAAACCATTTGAAAATAGCAGATCTGCAAGCTCACAATGCATCGCATCGCGACACATTGTGAGCTTGTACATCTGCTATTTCCAAATTGCCGAAATATATATAGATCTCAAGCGGTTAATGTATGTTTAATGATAAAAATCTAAAAAGTAACTAGTAACGAAAGTTTTCAAATAATTGTAGTGGAGTAAAAGTACAATATTTGCCTCTGATACGTAGTGGAGTAGAAGTCAAAGTACTGAAAATTGGAAATACTCCACTAAAGTAAAAAATACCTCAAACTTTTACTTAAGTACAGTACTTGAGTAAATGTACTTAGTTACTTTACACCTCTGTTAATTCATCAGTTGGTCGTTAAAATACATTTCTATGGATGTTGAACCACAACATGTCTGACATGTTTAACACATCGGTCGGGTGTTAATTGGAAGGAGAGTTAACTTGTGTTGTTGTTAAGGCCATTATTTACATATTTAAACTGTGAAATGCTGATGTTCTATAAGTGAACCTTTTAGTATCCTCATGTACAGCGCTGGTCATACATTTTAGACTTGTTATTACAGTTTATATAGGCAAATGATCTATTTTTATATTTGCACATGAAAAAGACAGTGTCAGGTATCAAAAGGTCCACCTGTTGTTGGTTTAGCAGCATTCAATTCATAATAAATGTTTGTAACACATTGTTTGAGAGTTCAGCTGTCATTCATGTCTGCCCAGTACTTTAGCTAGCAGTGGGGCCCCAAGGCAGTGGTTCTCACATTTCAAGGACCCCCAAAATGATATATATTTGGCCGCGGACCCCCATATGAAAATGTTTTGTGCCAGAGCGCCCCAGAAGCAAAGATTTTTGTTAAAATGAACGCTTAAAAATAATTATATTCAATTTGCACAAATGTTCACGATTTTTCAAAATCGTGAACATTTGTATACTTTATTTTATACTTTGGCTATTCAAAAATAGCAGATCTGCAAGCTCATAGCGTGTCACTTTGTGCCGCGCTATGAGCTTGCAGATCTGCTATTCTTGAATAGCCAAAGTATAAAATCTGGATAAATGGGTTAAAATGATTGTGACGCTTTATTAACTCATTTTGCTGCTCAAACTTTTTCATGTCAAGGACCTCCCAAAATTATATGTATTTTGGTGCCAACCCCCCTATCTCAAAATGTTTTTGTTCCCGGGACCCCAGAAGCAATGATTTGAGTTAAAAATATATATATATTCAAAGATTTGAAAAAAAAAAAAAAAATCGCAGATCTACAAGCTCATAGCTATCCGGTTTCCCGTTTTTAATGGGTTAAGTGTGGATAGGGAGTGGAGATCGTTAATGGCCGGTGGTAGGGCATTCCACATTTTGGTGCATGGCAGCATAGAATAGAATGCCGTTTTCCCCATGTTTCGTTTGGGGAAAACTGTCCTCAATTTCAAGGTTAACTTCTAATCCTGCTCCATTGTGCAGGTGCAGTTTTTCAACCTTACCGTGACCTCACCTTCTGCCCTTCTCCAGCTCACACACTTTTAATTAATAGTAGCACACAAGATTCTCTTAGGCTTAGTAATATACTATCTGCAATAAATGGGGCATAACCTGATTTTTGCAAGAGGTGGTCCGCTAAAACTGTTCCGAATAGTTTATTTTTATTTGTTATGTTCATGTAAGGACTCTCAATTTGTCCTAGTTAAGGCATAACACTAAAACATTTAAAGGGGCTTACTGTCAAGCGGGATAATTGACGGAGAGCCGGTCATTGTTTAGAAATGAACCCCTTCAGGGTGGGTTTATATATCTCAACAATGACCGGTTCGCCGTCAATTATCCCTCGTTGCTTATTACACAGCTTGGTTGAATGCTTGATTCTGATTGGTCAATCACTGAATTGAGCGGTGTGTTATTTCTGGATAATGACCGCTGAGCTCAATAACACACCGCTTGCTTAATTAATCATACCGTACTTATGGTCCAGTCTAGCCGACGGGATCATTTAAGGGTGAATTTGAAAATGCTGCCGTTCCCTCATGGCAGACAAAGACAATTTTCAGCCCCTAAGAATTCTTCCTCACCTAAACCACTTGGAACCCCAGCATGCATGTTCTGATAAACTTTTGCTTCACCTATAACTCTTTGCCAAAAATAGCCGATCTACAAGCTCACAACGCCTCGCAGCGCGAGGCGTTGTGAGCTTGTAGATCTGCTATTTTTGGCTAAAGTTCTCCTCAGAAAAGGGATGCTAGGTTTCAAGTGGTTAATGTAAAAAAGAAAAAATCATATCACACAAAGATTTGGCAGACCCCCTGTAGTAACTCTGAGGACCCCCTAGGGGTCCCGGACCACCTGTTGAAGACCCCTGGCTTAAAGCAATGAAAGTATTCCATTAATTTATGCCAGGTGCGGCCGTCCAGTGCAACACGTCGCCTCGGAAAACGACAGGAAGTGATGATCAAATAGAATCGATATTCGGGTCACTGCATTGTCTTATTTCTCGCTTCAAATGTTTTCAAAAACATTCTTGAGGGAAATGTTTAGCTGTAAATGACATTGTGTGTTTGTTTACATGGCTGTCATGTTGGATACGGCACAAAATCAAGCAGCGCAGCAGGTGCTCTGAGCCTTTTGATTAACCAGTGGTTCTCAAACTTTTTCATGTCAAGGACCCCCAAATTGAAAATTATTAGCCCGCGGACCCCCATTTGAAAAGATATGCCAAGAACCCCCATAAAGAGAAGATTTTTACGGCTCTAGCAGTGATTTTCAACCATTTTAATTTCAAGGACCCCCAGTTTGACATGCATTAGGCTACGGACCCCCATTTAATGGCATTTCTATCTCTGGGACCCCAATTTATATTGTAAAACCAATGTTAATGTAACTCTGAGAGTGTACAAATGGACCCGTTAGGGTCCATTTGGCTCCATTTGTACACTCTCTGAGTTACAGACCCATAAGGGTCCATTTGGTTCCATTTGTACACTCTCTGAGTTACAGACCCATAAGGGTCCATTTGGTTCCATTTGTACACTCTCTGAGTTACAGACCCATAAGGGTCCATTTGGTTCCATTTGTACACTCTCTTGAGTTACATAAGGGTCCATTTGGTTCCTAACTATCCATCATTTAGCTGGGGACCCCCCTGGAACTCCCCCAAGGACCCCTGGGGGTCCCCGGACCCCACTTTGAGAACCACTGGGTCAGACAGAGGTCTGTTATTGAGCCCAGCGGTCATTATCCGGAAATAACACACCGCCGAATTCAGTGATTGACCAATCAGAATCAAGCATTCAACCAAGCCGCGTAATAAACTATAGAGACCCCAGTGCAAGCCTTAATCACTGACTGGTAATTCAAGCTTGTATAATTAGCCTGCACCGTATCGAAATATCAGAGAAGGAGCCTAAAAGTATTTAATGTTTATTTTAACTTACAGAAATAAAAACATATGTTCAATATAAATGATAGCACATAACTGTCATGCTTGTCCTCTTTACATTAAAAGGATAGTTCACCCAAAAAGAAATATTTAAAAAAAAAGATCATTTTTTACTTTGTTTATTGTTTTTTCTACCGAAGCATTCAAAATCAAAGGCGCATTTCACAGATACATAAAAGCTTCCATCAGTGTAACCCATAAAAATACAAAAGATCAGTAGGCCTAGACACATTGAATTTTCACCCCAAAACATGAAATACAGGTACAAAATTGAATTTGAAAAAATATATAAAAAATCAATTAAAAATGTTTTGGATATTTTTTTACTTTTTGTCACATTTCCTAAGCCAAAGACACAAAAGAGACCCATCAAATTATTGTCTTAGGAATGTGACAAAAACAAAAAAATATCCATGAATTAAAGTGTCCATGGGGTGACTAATCAATATTAAAAAAGTCATTTAGGGGGTGAACTATCCCTTTAACAAACGGCACTGTATCATTTCAACAGTTGTTGGCAGATTTCTTCTAGGAAGCTGCTGTCACTCCATGACATGTAATGGATTCATCACGCTCACACTGTGCTGGCATGTTGCTGTAAATCCTGGGGTTTTGCACTGGATGTTCTGCCAGCATGACCCTGCATTTTCCTCACTAAACTAACCCTGTATGTCCAAAGCTGTTACTTTTCAGAAAATTTGAATGAAGAACCTGTGTTCCACTGTTGATTTTGTCAACTAAAACCTTTTTTCACTGACGAAAACTAAATAAAAACTAAGCTATGATGACTAAAACTAGACTAAATATATTGACAATTTAGTCAACAAATAAAAACTAGACTAAAATGTTAGTGAGGGATCTAGTGGAGAAGAGATCCAGTAGAACTAAAAGACAAGTCATTTTATGTTTGGTTGTGCTCCAGTGTTGCGCTCAGGAAATAGCAGATCTACAAGCTCACAACGCGTCGCGCTGCGACACGTTGTGAGCTTGTAGATCGGCTATTTTCAGAGCGCAACCAAGTGTAAAATCAGCCATTACAACGTCACACCATCAAGGCACCGCTAAGATATATTTTAGTCGACTAAATCGACTGTAGGTTTAGTCGACTAAAATCTTATTATATTTAGTCGACTAAAACTAAAACAGTAAAACATTTCAGATGACTAAAATATGACTAAAACTAAATAGAAATGTATTCAAAAGACTAAAAACTAAATCAAAAGTTGCTGTCAAAATCAACACCGCTGTGTTACAATGGGGCCAATGTATTTTTTATTGGTTCAATATTTATTTTTCTAAATTTAGAGTAGCCAATAATTTTTTTTTACCACCCTCTTCTCCTCAAATTTCCGTGTTCTATCCCACTGACTCACCAGTGGGAGGAGCCCCAATCGGGAGGAGGCGGAGCCTTCGTTCTACTCCTCCCGCTGACAGGCTCCGCCCCCAGCCCCGTAGGAGTACGTGCAATGACCCCGCATCACCCTCCTCCTGCCGATATTCAATATTTCTTCAATATTTCTAAAACACACAGGCACGCTTAACCACTTAAACGTTCAAAATGCTTCAATAATAGCACAAAATATGCTATTTTTGTTTGACACTGTACTGTAGAAAAATAAATAAAACATCAAATGTGTGGAGATACGAGGTTTCTGCCTGACAGCAACGATCTGTGTATCCTCAACTAAATTGAACTTTCCTGTCAAAACATGGTCAGCCCCCCGCCAGCCTCTGCTCCCTTTAAGCTTCTTAACTAGTTCTGGGTACTACTGTAGCTATATATTATCATTCATGTGAATCCCTCCAGACTGGAACACCTACCATCTTCACAGTTAACCCATTAAGACCGGGAACGCATCTGTGTCATTTTAACATTTCTTTGGCTATTCAAAAATAGCAGATATACAAGCTCATAGCGCGGCACCGAGTGCCGCGCTATGAGCTTGTAGATCTGCTATTAATTTTTTTTTATCGTGAAAATGTGTGCAAATCATTGAATATATATATACATTTTTTGGGGGGGGGGTCCTTTTGGGGGTCCTTCACATGAAAAAAGTTTGAGAACCACTGATATTATAGCAACATAATGTTTTGTCTTAAAAAAAAAACTGTTAGGATTTAGAAGACATTTGTAGAATCCCCAGAAGCAAAGAATCGAGTTTTTTTTAAAACATATACAAAGATTTGCACACTTTTTTCACGATTTTTTTTATTGTTTCAAAAACAATAGCAGATCTGCTATTGTTTTTGAAAATTAATTTAAAATTTAAGTTTTTTAATTAGTTATTAGATCATAACATATAGATCATAATAAATTGAATGACAGATTACCTTAATGGAGCTAGTGAATGTGTTACCACTACTGTTCAACACCAGTGGATGCTGTTGTCAAAGACACATTGTCCTCAGTGATGCGTAGAATGCTCGGGAACTGGGAGAGGATGTGAAAGAAGCGAGGGCCTTCAAAGAACACCTTCCCACAGCCAGTGCAGACGAAGAAGTGTAGTATTCTGGATAGATCGTATGGGATCGAATGGAACTGTATGGAAGCCCCCGGGGAAGGTTAGGGTGTCGGGGTCTAGCTCTGACACAGGGGCCCAGTGACACTTGGGGGCGTACCTGGGGAGGTCAGGGGTCACACCAGAGGTCCGCGTCTTCCTGCAGAGTGCATTCCAGTGCATTCCAGTTATCTGTCTCTCTGAGCATCCGGACCATGTCCTCCTTTAGGCAGCTTCACGTACCGGTTACTGTTACAGACGTCACAGCGGCTGAAGATGTCACTGGGAGTGAGCTGAATGTTGAAGTGTCTGAGGACCCTCATGGCCTGGTCCATCACCTTCTCTGAACCGCTGAGATCCAAACAGCGACCCTCGCCCACCTGGGACCGCAAAGTGTAGTATGGCTGTCCACTGGTGAGTATGTAGCGGTCCTCTGCTCGAGCCAACTCAGCTGCGACTCTGTGGTCATCTTTGATTTTCAATATAGCCACGTCTACCCCTAAACAGCGCAGGTACGTCCCCAGTCCCCGTAGCATGTTGTCACACACTACCCGTAACTGTTGGGGAGTCTGATGAGGGCCCTCTGATGCCTTTTCCTGACCATCGGATGTAGCTCCGATTCCCTGGTCCCCTTGATGTTCCATTTGGCTACTGGCCTTGGTGTGGAGGTCCTGGAAATTGGTGGATAGCCCAAAGGACGCTAGCCTGGTAAACCCCCCTCCCTCCGGAAATCTCATTTGCATTTGGTTTCAGGAAGGAGGGTCTGGGATTGCTCACAGAGTAAAGCTGCCCGAACCACTGCGCATACGAACCAATCAGCGGCTGCTAGGGGCGGGATCATCCAATCACCTGCCTAGTAGCTTGAAAAAATGAAACTCCGTCTGTCATCGATTCTGCGCCCGGAGTCTCAGATGCAAGTACGCTGTGAAACAAAATGTGTGTCGCAAGCTTCTTCCATTTGACGGAGTGAGGTTAAAAGGACGCTGGGTTGCCGGCAAGGGCGGAGCGGACTTCCAGTAGACAGTAGGCGTCCAATGCGGCATATCTCATTTGGCTGATGCTTAGCGGGCGTCTCTCCCACATGGAGAGCTGCTCTGATTTGTCCAGGGGCTTTCCCAGGACCTGCTTTACCATCAGGCTGAGGCCTCTGTCTTTGCGGGATCGCGTAGGACGCCGAATCCGTTCGTGTAGAGTCTTCAGATCTAGAACTCCCTCCGCTTTCAGTGGCTCCTGCAACAACCGGGGCCACGTAGTCTTTAGGCACTCCAGGTCTCCAGTTACATCGTAAGCAGAACTTTGCTTTCAAAGAAAGTCCTGATGAAGCAAAGGGTTTCCTCATATTGGCGTAAACCACTGTCGGACAGGTCTAATAGAAAAACCTGGTCTGACACAGCAAGCTGTATCACAGCAGCACGCTCCACTGAGGTAGGGAGTGGAGCCCACCACTCCATGTCGAATCCAACTACACCACCTTCCTTGAGTACAGTGTCTTGGCATTTCTTAAGTCCTTCCAGAGTGTCCACGAAGTAAACCTGGTCCCTGGAGAGTGACAGCTGGTGGTACTCTTCACGGTGAGACGTGGAAAAAAAAATACTCTGAACACACCTCATGTGTTTCAGATCATCTGGTAGACTCTGTTGTTTGTCCCAAACACAGAAAGGCAGTCTGCTTCTGGGGATGCTGTATCGGACGGACCACTGGGCAGCTGTCTGGAGGTCAGAGTGCTTGACCAGCATCTTAACCAAAGAGATCTGCAGCTCAAGGTCATCTGCCACTATACACTCGACACGGTCTCTCCAGCTCGCCTCTGCCATGGTTTTCTCTTCAAACATCTTATGTGTTAAGTAGTGCAGGACAACCTCTTTTCTCTTTTTCATAGAATTGGGACACAATTCTAACCTCACTCCGTCAAATGGAAGAAGCTTGCGACACACATTTTGTTTCACAGCGTACTTGCATCTGAGACTCCGGGCGCAGAATCGATGACAGACGGAGTTTCATTTTTTCAAGCTACTAGGCAGGTGATTGGATGATCCCGCCCCTAGCAGCCGCTGATTGGTTCGTATGCGCAGCGGTTCGGGCAGCTTTACTCTGTGAGCAATCCCAGACCCTCCTTCCTGAAACCAAATGCAATGCAATGCATGAGATTTCCGGAGGGAGGGGGTGTTTACCAGGCTAACACAATTCTGCATCAATGTTGAATGTCTTTATTAGTCGAACCAGTACTTTCGAACCAGTACTTTCAGATAGATCTGTATATCACGTTTGGAGAGAACACATATGTTTCTCACGCTGCACCAGGAGTCTAGGAGCGTGACTAACTGTTGCTCCAGTGCACGGTGGCCTGTGACAAAGGATTCCGCTATAGACAGGTTGCCGTTCAGAATCAGTGGTATACAAATCTCCTCCATGTCCAGTACATTCTGTAGATTCAATTTCATGCCTAGAATTGCTGCCTCTTTGTACCGTTTGAGGCCTTGAAGCTTCACGATGCTCAATCGGAGCACGCTTGGGTCCAGAGATTGGAGTTGGTATATCTCCAGCAGTGCATCCATAGAGATAGGGTGCCAGGTCAGAGGATTCTTTGTCAGCAGTCCTAAGACTTGATGCTTTAGTGCCACTGCCTGCTCCTCTGAGACCGAGTCAAGGGTCACCTGTGGCTGATTCTTTCGCCATTCTTTAAACTCTTCCAGGACGCAGCGGATATAGATGTTCATTTTTTTCAAGTGTAATTTCTCCATAAAGCCCTCTAGGATTGTCACGAGGTCTTCCAGTGGTTTAGTCAGCTCTGAAAAGCCCTCGTAGGCCATCAAACGCAACTTCCGTTCCAAATTATCTTGGCATAGCTTTCTGGCGTAGCTTTTTCTTGAAATCTTGACTTCCAAAAGTTGGTCTACAAGCACAGCAGGGTCAACACCCGGCGTAGTCATGTTTTATCCCTTTTCTTTGCAGGCGGGTCAAGTCTTTGTGATGGCCACTACAAAATACTACTCAAAGGGACTGGTTATCAGATATCTGGGTTGTAAGGCCAAATATCCTGACTCGTGGGGAAGGTGATGGAATCTTTGCGGGTGAGAGCTGGTCAGGGGACTCGAAGGCTGAACGTGAATATAGCCGTGAGACGTCGTGTCTCTGAGATGATGGAGGAGTGGAGTAAATACTGCTTACCTGGTAAGGGTGACGGCCACCCTTTATATAGTGCTTGACTGGATGCTTGTGACATCTCACTGATGTCACGATGAGTCAGCTTTATATCCGAACATCAGATCACCATAGAAGTCCATTGTGTCTGCCAGTCTAAATGAATGAGGTACACAACAGGCCTATAACTGCTTGCTCTGTTTCTGGATCTTCAATCCAGAAACAGGGAAAAAATTGACAGAAGAAAAAGGATTCTTTGTACTGTAACACGTAAACACAGGAGACAGAGATAACACCAGTGGTGGAAAAAGTACTCAAATTTTTTACTTAAGTAAAAGTATCAATACTGCAGTGTAGAAATACTCTGTTACAAGTAAAAGTCCGGTAATCAAAATATACTTGAGTAAAAGTACAAAGGTATTGGCATCAAAATATACTTAAAGTACCAAAAGTAAAAGTCGTCATTGTGCACAGAATGTCCCATTTGACAAGTTCAAAATGTATAAACATCTTTTGAAAATAGCAGATCCACAAGCTCACAATGCGTCGCATCGCGTCACATTGTGAGCTTGTAGTGAGCTTGTGGATCGGCTATTTTCAAATGGCTGAAATGTATTCAGGGATGAAGTGGTTAATGTATGTTTTGTAATAATAATCCAAATCTACAAAGTAACTAGTAACTAAAGTTTTCAAATACATGTAGTTAAGTACAATATTTGGATACGAGATGTAGTGGAGTAGAAGTAAAAGTATTGGAAATACTCAAGTAAAGTACAAATACCTCAGAATTGTACTTAATTATAGTACTACTTAAATAAATGTACTTAGCTACGTTCTACCACTGCACAAGAGCAGCTTGGAGGTAATAGAAGAACAATTGTTAAAGGTAGTGTAAGTTACTTAAAGGTCGGGGTAGGCCTATATATCTAAAATGATCATAACACTCAATCATAACACTTGTTACAAATGTTTATAATTATGCTTAACAACTTATAACAAGTGTCTTGACGGACGCTTCATAACTGACCGAGTTATAATTGCAGTTATAATGTGCTGTTCTAAGAGCTTATATAATGAATATATTATGACCAGCTCTTATAATACTTCATAAACCTTGTCATAAGTTGTTAAGCACAATTATAAACATTTCTAATGGTAAATGGTGCATTTATATAGCACTTTTATCCAAAGCGCTTTACATTAGATTGTGCATTACATTCACCCATTCACACACACACATTCACACACATTCACTCACCGGTGGCGGAGGAAACCATGCAAGGCACCAAACCTGCTCATCGGGAGCAATTAGGGGTTCAGCGTCTTGCTCAAGGACGACACTAACTCTAGGGAAGCCCGGTATCGAACTGGAAACCTCACAGCTTCCATCCGGAATGAGTGTTATGAAGCCTTTTTAAGTGCATTATAATGCATTATAAATGTGATTATGATGCATTATAGACCCGATCTTTAAAGTAAAGTGTTACCGTGATGTTTTGTGCTGCGTGTGTGTGTGTGTGTGCGTGCGTGTGCGTGCGCAACGTGGTGGAGGGCTTAGACAGAGCTGCGAGCTTTTTTAATGCTGCTGTTTTTCTCTTGCTTTTTGAACTGTGGTCTCCCCACAGAGTTGAAGTCCTACAGATGACCTGAGGGGATAAACAACCCTCACTTCAGACAGAGGCATCCTGATGCTTTCTCTCTATCGTGACATCTTCAAAGTGAATGTTTTTGCCCTATTTCCTTTGCTTTTTCAGAAGGACTTTGGGGGGCTCTGTTATTGACATGAATGACTGAGCCCTTTGACTATATGTGTCAAATGTAAAACCAATGCAAAGTTAATAGCTGCAACTTCACACAGAGGCTCTGGCTAAGGAGGTTCCCTGAGCCCTTGCCTTGGGGCCCAGCAGGGGTCCGTTTGGTAATCCACCCTTGTTTGCGCGTTCCATACTTTAGTCTCTTGTGCTCTACTGCTCTCTTAAAGGGATATTTCACTTTCCAATTTTTTTTTTAAAATATTAGGATAAAATAGTTAAATAAATTATATTACTGGTAACTGATATAGACTGATATAGAATAGATGATGCCAAACAACAAAATATACTAAGATCAGTGTAAATATTGATGCAGGTGTAGAAGAGTCATAATTATGGTCCAAAGTTTATTCCATTTATTTTGCACTTGTATCTTTCTACACAAGGCAACCTAGAGGGAACTCCTTTCAGCACCCTCTGGTGGACACATTTGCATCTACAAGGTTCATGGCTCAACAAAAACATATTTTAGAGCAGAGGTCTTCAACGGGGGGTCCGGGACCCCTAGGGGGTCCTCAGAGTTACTACAGGGGGTCCGCCGAATCTTTGTGTCATTTTTACATTAACCACTTCAACCAAGCATCCCTATTCTGAGAACTTTAGCCAAAAATAGCAGATCTACAAGCACACAACGCCTCGCAGCGCGCTTGTAGATCTACTATTTTCGGCAAAGTAGTTTGGTATAGGGGGGAAAAGAGCAGACTAAGTACAGAGTGAAAGGTTAGATTTGCTGTTGTTTGTGTTGTTTAAGTGCATGGTTAAATGTCTGAAAATACACATTAACATGAATCCAACATGATAGTGCTCTGACACAAGTCTATGAAGCTGCCTATGAAATCTATGGGGAAAAAAACATAGTTTATATACAATACATAATGGGGGTCCCTGCTTTATCTCCCTCTCAGCCAAGGGGTCCTGAAAACGTTGAAGACCCCTGTTTTAGAGATATAAAATCCAAATTAAATGTCACCTACTGTATATGGCCAGTAGATAATGGTAATAGGCTAATTTTAAAATCCACCAATATTATTAAAGGGGGCACACCATGAATTTCATTTTTTTTTGGGGGGGGGGTATTTTTTGGGCTCCCCAGTGTCTCTTGTACCCCAAAAATATATTTTTTTAACATTCAGTCATTCATTCTCATTTCAGAGATTTTCAGAATGGGCGTGTCTGAACAGGCCATTTCAGAATGGCAATGCAAGTGACATCACTTGCATTGCCATTGCATTGATGCTGGCCAGACAGAATTGCTCAGTAGCCCCCCCCTGCCCAAGAGGACGTTTTGGTATTGCAGCTGAAAGTGCTGTATAAGCCAGAGACAATTGACTTGGGATGAGTATATCTGAGTGATGATTTAGGCTCAAACCTTTTGAAAAAGGTTTGAGGGACATACACCATATGATATTAAATATCAATTTTTTTTTTTTAATTCATGGTGTAGATCCTTTAAACCATGTCTTGATTTTTGTGATACTTTAACCTCTGAGGCTTCTGCAGGAACAGCGACTTAGCTAACAGGGCCCCGGCGTTATTTCTGCTGAATTATCCAATTAGCTTTCTGCTAATGCTCAGCACTTACTTAGCAGCACCGGGAGAGAGTTGGCCACAGATTAGGGTCATGGACAAATGAAACTGGACTTCCATTGCAGAGCTAGAAGTTTGACACTTTGTGGTCCAATTTACATACCCAAAGTATAACAGATTTGTCACTGTAGACATGGAGCAGCCGCGTGTCCTCTGCAAAACAAAACATGGGCCTAACTGATCATGGTGAAATAGAATTTTGCAAAAAAATATATATATATTTTTTTTACCGTTATTGTCCTAATCCCTATTGTCCTAATCCTATAGGCCACTGTTTCCCAAACACTCATACAGGGGTGGGGACCCCTTGGTGGGTCGTCGAGTTTATAGACCGCCTGATGATGCAAGTCAGTCAGACCATCAGGTCACATGACTGGGGGAACTTTAACCACTTAAACCCATAGTGCAGGGGTCTTCAACAGGGGGTCCGGGACCCCTAGGGGGTCCTCAGAGTTACTACAGGGGGTCCGCCAAATCTTTGTGTGTTATGATTTAAACACAAAAGTTTAATCTGAAACACCATTTTATACAATATAGAGTAGGGGGTCCCTGCTTCATCTCTCTCTCAGCTAGGGGGTCCTTGGCCTGAAAACGTTGAAGACCCCTGGGCCCTGCCATAGTGTATACTTCAGTGACCGGCGGCACCCCCCCCCCACCCAACTCCCGGGGGTGTATATATACTTGGTCTCCTTCTACAACAACACCATGCGTTGTGAGCTTACACTGTAGATCTGTTGTTTTTTTCCTGCTGACTGTTTATTTGAACGTTCGCCTATGACGACATGCCCATAATGCTAGGGTTCATAGGTTAATGCTAGAGGGTTCATAGGTTAAACTGGCCCGGTGCATAGCTAAAAGGTTTAATTGTGGTATTGGCTCCTCCCCTTTCTCTGTCCACTTCCTCCCGGGTGCTTCTGCGTTTATTCCTACTATAACAGCAACACTACATGTTTAGGGCAGTGGTGCTGAATCTGTCTTGAGAGACATAGAGATGGCGCCAGAGATGGTCACAGCACAGCAGTAAAAGGTACAGATACAGCTAGGGCATAGAAGTACAGTAGGTACTGAAGAGAAACATCGCAATAAGACACCGTCACACACAAATAATTATTAATAACAGTATACAGACGTATGAAGCCAGGGATCAATACCATTTTCGGGTTTCTGATCCGCTCGGAGCAGAAATAACTTTAAGTCATCAGGTGGCCGGAACCAACGACCAGAACCACCAGCACCGTGCACCTCCAAATGATTCCCCTAGTTTAAAACTTGTTTAGTTTGGTATAATCGTTTTGTTTGTTTTGGTATAATAGTCGTTTGGTATGTCCATCTTTTATTCTAACTTGTGGCGCGACTATCGAGACTAAACTAATTGATTGGCATTATGTGGGGAGCATGAACAATCCCACACCAACCGGAACCAACCACCGCGGAACCACGATTATTTGTTTTCCTTTTTTCTAAACCGGATCACACGGCTAGTTTTAGAACGAATACCAGGCTTTCCTCCGAGGTTGAAAGGCTGGTGACACGAGGTTATATACACTCTACAAGACATGTTGTTATTCTCAATGAGTGCTGTGGTCACACACACACACACACACACACACACACACACACACACACACACACACACACACACACACACACACACACACACACACACACACACACACACACACAATTCAATTCAATTCAATTCAATGGGCTTTATTGGCATGAGAAAACATACGTTTACATTGCCAAAGCAGAAAGCACAATACAACAATACAATCAAAACAAAAAATATGTACACACACACACACACACACACACTAGCTGCACTTAAGCCATTTGGGAGCCCATAGCAGACAAGATAAGAACAGGTGCAATCAAAGGCACTAAAATGAGTATTTCACAAAATCAATGCGACTGAAGCTTCCCTTCGTTCAGTCATAATTATTTTGGCTCTCTTATCAAGTTGCTGCTTTCCACTGTTTTGTGGATCTCTCAGAATGTAACCTCTCTACAGTCTATAGTTTAGATTCTCTGAAAGTATGTTGCAAATGTTAATTAACAAAATGCTTAATGGCCACGGTAGAATTTCCTTTAGGTAGGTTGAGGCAGCATGGAAGAGTGAGAGTGTGTGTGTGTGAGAGAGAGAGAAAGAGAGAGAGAGAGAGAGAGGGAGAGGGAGAGGGAGAGAGAGAGAGAGAGAGAGAGAGAGAGAGACTAAAGGGATTATCAAGTGTCAGTTCAAGAGAGCACTTGCTCTCGTCATTGCTGGTCATCATTGGAAGAAAGCCAACGTTTCTCCAACATGGAAACAAACAGGAGTCTACACTGCTGTTGGTGATTAAAGCAGTCTTCTGACCAAAGGGAGTGATGCTTCCCCCACCAAACTACCTGTAGCTGCTCTTTAATCAAGGGCTGGATTTACAATCAAAGTGCCGGTACGGTTGTGGAGTGAAGGGGATTCCAGAGAAAGCCACATGGCTCCAACCAGCAGGATTTGGAGCCACCGTGAAGAAGGAATACGTTGCTCTCATGGATCACAATGGAGCTCTTCTATAGTGAATGCATCAAGCGTTCAAGGCAGTCTGTTTCCCTATAAATAGCAGAGAATTTATTGTTTTCTTTTGAGTGTACAATTCAACCTGTGCATTGCGTCTGGTCACTGGGATAACGTAGAGGTCACACATTTTATAGACGATGTTGTGTTGTTTTTTGCGTTGTTTTTGTGTGTTTTTTTGTTGTTTTTCTGCGTTCTGTTGTTGTTGCCGCCAATGACAACCTGAGACCATGGAGGAGGCCTGGTAGCAGGTCCAGTGAACCTCGAGGACTTCCTGCTGCAGCCCATCTGTCGAACCCTGCTTCTTGGATCCAACTTTTTCACCACCTGGAAGGGAGACCTGGCAGCAGCGACTGGGGCAACGGGTCATGTAAGGAGGCACCAGGAGCCGGCACATGGCAGGATTTGAGCGGGTATCGCGGTGGTACAGTGGGCACACATTTGACGTTTTCTGGGTTAAATGGTGTTGAAAACGGAGGTCCCAGGCGTAGGGGGTTCCTTGAAAGCTCAGCAGAATGGCGTGGCAAGAGGTGGTGGTCTGGGGATGGGGGAGACGGGGCCAGGAACCTGGAACCCCGCGGACGTGCCCACCATCATCACGGTGGACGAGGAGTCCGAGGGGTCCGAAGGGTCCGAGGAGGAGGAGGAGGACGTGGACTACATTCCCAACTACTGGGAGGACGACGACGAGGTGTACCAGGAGTTCGAGGAGCTGGACATCGACTCGCTCGATTCGGACAACCGGAGCATCATCTCGGACGACTCCTTCTACCCGCCGGACGACTCGCTGGCGCAGTGCCAGTGGCAGCGCTCGCCCAGCCCCGAGCCGGAGGCCATCTCCTTCTTCAAGGCCTGCTGCAACAACAACTCCATCATCGTCAAGATCATGATCAGGCAAGGAGTCACGGAGGAGGAAGTGAAGGAGACGGACAGGAACAAAAGAGTAGGTGTCCCATAACGGTTCACTGAAAGAGAGGGAGATCAGTTATCAGATAATACGCCTAAAATACCAGCGGCTTCGGATGCTGTCAATGCACTGAATGGGACATTATCAAGTTTAATTGTAGGTGAGATACTGACCTACCCACGGGGCTCAGTAGGTGTTTTGTCGTTATTCTGTGGGTTGATGAAAGTTGGGGAAAACGCTCACCCCAAAACATGATTTACCATTCTGTGCTTATCGGTAAATGCTCGGCACGGCTACTCGCTTGCTTTAGCTCGCTCGGTGGTGCCTCTCGTGGATCAAGTTCGCTTGAGACAGCGCGCCTCCGTCACGGTCCAAAACTATAGAGCACCGAAGTCTGACGTAATTTACACATCCTAGGTTTGTCTACCTGGTTCGCGGTTTTCCACCCCCATTCTGAATCCCTATAGACGTATTTAATATCGTGTCAAATAAGAACTGTGTTCCAAAAATAAACAAATGATCCCGGCGGTTTGACTCTTATGGATATGAATCAACTGACGGTGAGAAAGCGATAATGTTACTTCCGCCGAATTAGTTAAATTTTCGCCAGAAACAGACTGTATCAAATATAAGTGACTGACTATCATAAACGATACAGAGCCACCTCCCTGACAATATCGCAGGTACAGTTTGTTTATTTTTGGACCACGACGATTCTTATATGAGACGATTCTAAGATGTTTAGCCTTTATCAATGTTATTCTCCATAGAGAAATTACTTTACAAACCAGGGGATGAACGAGTGAACAGAAGTCAGGACTTCTGTACTCTATACTTTATACAAAACGCCTACTGAGCCCCGTCGGTAGGTCAGTATCTCACCTACTTAGACCAATCAATAGTCTGATTAAACGTGATAATAATTTCCCATTCAGTGCATTGACAGCATCCGAAATGGGTGAAAATACATGCTTAGGGATACAGATTCGGGGGGAAACGGGGGGGCCTGCAGAATTCACTATTTTTGAACTTTCTCTTGCTTGCTGTTTGGTGTAGTGCTTCCACATGCCAACAGCACTTTCTTTTTGACGATTTTGCATGACTAATTATTGATTATCAAGATCAGACGCATTTCTCAGTATATGGCTTTTTTCAGAGGTGTAAAGTAACTAAATACGTGCACTCAAGTACTGTATTTAGGTACAATTACACTACATCTCAGAGGCAAATATTGTACCCAATTACTCCATTACAATTATTTGAAAACTTCAGTTACTGGTTACTTTGTAGATTTTGATTATTATTACAAAACCACTTCAGCCCTATATACATTTCGGCCATTTGAAAATAGCCGATCTACAAGCTCACAATGCATCGCTTGTAGATCTGCAATACTTTTATACTTTCACTCAAGTACATTTTGAATTCCGGACTTTTACTTGTAACAGAGTACTTCTATATTGCAGCATTGATACTTTTTTTTCCACCACTGATGCCCAATGCGTAGCAAAGTCAAACTCTAAAGTCAATAAAGAGAGTCAAACTGGATGACCAGACAGTTTCAAACTGAACCTGTGTCAGCTCAGGAAAACGTTCCCAGCAGCAGACACCATTAGGATGTGTGGCCAGGCAGACTGACTCCAGATCAGCTCCTAGCTGCTCATCGAGGAGGTCAGGGGACTTGATGTCCTGTGGAGGTAAATCCTCATGAAGCACTTAAGGCAGGTTGGTTAAGCCTCCAGCGAACAGATGGAGAGTGTCCATGGCACAGAGAGCAACGCAAACCCCCAAGAAGCAGCTTGAAATAAGGGCTCAGCTCCTAACTGCCTAATAAGCCTTGCATTATCGAATGGCGCGGTGTTGCGTTGGCGGAAATATAGGCGATCCACAAGCTCACTGTTAGATCTGCTGTTTTTGCTATATAGGAAAAAAACTCAATTACATTACATTACATTACAGTCATTTAGCAGACGCTTTTATCCAAAGCGACTTACAGTAAGTGCATTCAACATAGGTAGGGAGCGAAAACTACTAATCACCAGAAGTCTTAAGTGCATTTTCTGCAAAAACAAGCAACCAAGAGTATACCTAGCGCTAAGGTAAAAGTGCAATATATCAGCTACCTACTTTCTTAAACAGATGAGACAAAATAGCAAAATCAAATGAGCAAGAGCTAAAACAAATAAGTATCGACTAAACAAGTATCGACTAAACAAGATCCAATAAAACAATACAACAATAAAACAAGCGTTCGTACAACTAGTTAACAAGAACATCAATCAAATTGACCATTTAAAAAAACATATTTGAAACCATTAGAACTTTTTAGATATCGTTGCTCTCGGGTGAAAAAAACATACCTTTTTTATTATTATTTTAAAAACTATTTAAATGAGTGAAAATAGCTGATCTAAAAGCTCACAAATGCCTCGCATCGCGTTGTGTGCTTGTAGATCTGCTATGTTCACTACATTTGGAAAACATTCAATCAAATTGACCATTTAAAAATATATATTTTAAACCATTAGAACTTTTTAGATATCGTTGCTGTCCAAAACCATTCCTTTTTTATTATTATTTAAAAAACTATTGGAAGTAGTGAAAATAGCCGATCTACAAGCTCACAACACCTCGCATCGCGAGGCGTTCTGAGCTTGTAGATTTGCTATTTTCACTACTTTTGAGCGTCACTCTTGTGTGATGAAGTAGGGATATTAATTTACAACAAAACATAAAAAAGGTGAAATATGGAGATACAAGGTTTCTGCCCTGTGAGCTTGTAGATCTACTATTTTCACTACTTTTGTGCGTCACTCTTCTGTGATGAAGTGGGGATATTAATGCACAACAAAACATAAAACAGTTTAAATATGGAGATACAAGGTTTCTGCCCGACAGCAACGATATATATAATAAAAAATGTCACCTATGATGACATGCCCAGAATAGGGCCGCCAGGTTTACAAACGGTTCCAGGGATCGCTGGAACATCTACTCCACGTTGTTGGGTACAGAACATGAGCCTTTATCATTGACCTGACAGTGACACTGCACTTCCATGCGTCATCTCGCTTGGTTGCAGCTACTAATGCCAACAGGATTTAGATTACAATGCCATGGTAGTTAACGTGATTCTTACGCCTTATGACATCCAGCATGTTGGTCTATACCAGGGGTTGGCAACATGTTTGACATGAAGTGTCATGTTTACATTTTGTTGATAGTCGGTGTTGCCATGTCAACATTACATTTAATTATGACACCACAATCAGTGGTGGAAAAAGTACTCAAATATTTACTTAAGTAAAAGTATCAATACTGCAATGTAGAAGTACTCTGTTACAAGTATAAGTCTGGAATTCAAATTTTACTTGAATAAAAGTACAAAAGTATTGGTATCCAAATGTACTTAAAGTACCAAAAGTAAAAGTACTAAAATGTTTGAAAATAGCCGATCTACAAGCTCACAACGCGTCGCGATGCGATGCGTTGTGAGCTTGTAGATCTGCTATTTTCAAATAGCCTATGTATAAAATAGGGCTAAAGTGGTTAATGTAGGTTTTATAATGTGATAATGTATACCTACAAAGTAACTACCGTAGTAACTAAAGTTTTCAAATAATTGTAGTGGAGTAAAAGTACAATATTTGCCTCTGAGATGTAGTGGAGTAGAAGTAAAAGTATAGACAATTGGAAATACTCCAGTAAAGTGAAAGTACCTCAAAATTGTACTTAAGTACAGTACTTGAGTAAATGTACTTAGTTACTTTACATGAAGTGCCATGTTTTGATTTGCTTGATAGTCAGTGTTGCCATAGCAACATTACATTTAATTATGACACCACATCCACATTAAATATTTCCAGCTGAGCAATAACCCACCTATCTCCCAGAATCTCTCCCTATAGTCAGAGTTAGGAGTTTGTATGAATGTAGAATTATGTGCAGGATGTCATTTGCATATAGATGTGAACTGACTTAACCTTTTTGAATATTTCATTTTAAAAGAAAAAAGCTCTCTCTCACACGTATGCCAGTGTGCCAGTGATCACCCTCCCCTGCCCTGTGCCAACGTTGGCACCCGTGCCTAAGGTTGCCGACCCCTGTCTGGCAACCTTGTCTAGTGTCTGTCTGTCTGTCTGTCTGTCTGTGTGTCTGTCTGTGTGTCTGCCTGCCTGCCTGTCTGTCTGCCTGCCTGCCTGTCTGTCTGTCTGTCTGCCTGCCTGCCTGCCTGCCTGTCTGTGTCCCCTTTAAGCCAGGTCAGTCTATGATGTCGGTACGGTATTATGAGATCATATGGAGATTTGCGGATTCATGGATATTTCATGGGATCTGGTACCACCACGACCCACCTTTAAAACAAACATGGGTAAATTCTCCTTCTACAGCACTGCCACCCAGGTGTGGAACGCCCTGACCCCATCCCTAAAAAAAAAGTGCTTCACTGGCTTCCTTTAAAACAGCCCTGAAAATTCACCTTTCAGGAGAATGCTCTGTACATACAGTATACTGTTTCATATTTGTGATGATATTGAATTTTGGTGTTATTTTTTGTATGTTGATCAATTGAATACATATAGGACCCCAATGGAAACAAGACCGCAAGGACTTGACTTTGACTGTACTCGTGCTGTTTTGCATTTTTGTCTAATAGAATATTCAATCAGTCAATCAACACTAAAAAGACCTTTTTGTCGTTTCAGTCTGGACTGATCGTGGCGTGTTACTCGGGTTACGTTGACGTGGTCATGGCCCTCTCCCAGTGTCCGTACATCGACATCAACTGGCAGGACAACGAGGGGAACACCGCCCTCATCACAGCAGCACAAGCAGGTAATTGAGGGTTTTTTTTCACAGAAAGAAAATGTAGTTTAAAAAAAAAACTATTTCATGCTATTTGAGCGTTTTGCATGATACCAGGAGTGGCAGTGGTGGCTCACGAGTCAGAGTGGGGAAATGTGTCAAATTGTCCTTGAGCAAGGCACTGACTGAACCCCTAACTGCTCACAATATGAGCAGGCTGGTGCCTTGCATGGCTGCCCCTGCCGTCTGTTTTGAATGGGTGAATGTCAGTGGTGTAAAAAGTGCTTAAATGTTTTACTTAAGTAAAAGTATCAATACTGCAATATAGAAATACTCTGTTACAAGTAAAAGTCCGGAATTCAAAATGTACTTGAGTAAAAGTACAAAATTATAATTATAATTGGCATCAAAATGTGCTTAAAGTACCAAAAGTAAAAGTACTCATTATGCAGAATGTCCCATTTAAAGTTTTCAAATGTATAAAAGTCTTTTGAAAACAGTCGATCTACAAGCTCACAATGTGTCGCGAGCTTGTAGAGCGGCTATTTTCAAATGGCCGAAATGTATATAAGGCTGAAGTGGTTATTGTATGTTTTGTAATAATAATCAAAATCTACACAGTAACTAGTAACTTAAGTTTTCAAATGATTGTAGTGGAGTAAAAGTATAATATTTGCCTCTGAGATAGTGGAGTAGAAGCAAAAGTACAGAAAATTGGAAATACTCCAGTAAAGTAAGTGCAGTACTTGAGTGAATGTACCTAGTTACTTTACACCACTGGAAAATGGTTGCAGTACTGTAAGTGATTATGTGCCTGAAAAGGTTGACTTGAAAAAGGCAAGCACTCATCAGAAGAATAGTTCACAGTTCACGTGTACCGGGTGCACGGTTCTGGCAGAAATAGTCTCTTAGAAAAGATCACCAGCACTCACTTGATCCTTTTAGGACATCTTGTTTATTTAGTCATAAGCCCCAGCAGCAGATCATAGTCACACACAACGGACCGTTTTCTGCCCGCTAGGCCTTCTTCCTCAGCGTGAAGACGCTGTCTGAGGAAGACGTTCCTTCAGCGTGAAGACGCTGTCTGAGGAAGGCCTGCGGGCAGGACAGTCTATGGTGTGTGATATGCTGCTGCGGCTTATGACTAAATAAACAAAGAAATCCTGGAAAGGTTGCCCATCACCCCTATATTATGCATGGTAAAGCTCTTTGGATGGTGCTATACAGTGTAGAAATACAATATATACTACCATAACAGAAAGAAATCCCGGGGACGGGGCGCAGTCGGGATAGTCGCCTTACAGCTAGAAGGTCCTGGGTTCGATTCCCGCCAGGGACGCTGTGGGCGCTGGGGGCGTGTTCTTTCCTCTGCGTCATCGGTGCCCATACCCTAGGTGGGGTTGGCGAAAGGGCCTTTCTGTGTGGAGTTTGCATGTTCTCCCCGTGTCCCCTAGGGTAGGTACCCTCACAAAAAACAGTATGCAGTAATCCTGGTCTCTATACTGCCTCCCCCTGGTCAGCCGGGGCGCCTGATGGAGGGGAAAGGAACTGGTTGGAATAACGTGTTCCTTCCACGCGCTACGTCCTACCGGGGAAACTCCCCCCTGTCAGGTGACAGGGGGGAGTGCTCACTCCTCATGCGTTGAAGGAAGCATGAGCGCAGTTCTGGGCTCTCCCCAGGCTGGCAGAGGGAGAGTAGCGCCCAGGATTACAGCTTCGGTAATTGGCGCATGGGTGAAAAAAATGGGTTACAACAAATCATGGGATAAATATTTAAGTAAAGCTCTTTGGATAAAGGTGCTATACAGTGTAGAAATGCACTCTACGTATATACCATAACAGAAAGAAATCCCGGGGAAGGCAACTACAACTGGAATCTAAGCATAAAATCACAAATTATAATATTACGTATGCATGCATATTAGTTGTTGGATTTAAAGATTTTTGCAATGAAAATCTATTGGAGAAAAAACTGTCAAGTTCCACTTTGTGGCAGGCACTTAACAAAGTGACAGGCTTTTGTTATATAAAAATAAAAATGTTCAAATGACGCTGAATAGCCCCCGTTAGATTCGTCATATGTAAATATTTCACATTTCCTCCACTCTATACCAGACAGCTTGAATCTGTCGCAACAAATGGAGCCAGAAAACTCCCAAATGGGACCAAACAAAAGCACAAAGCAGATCATTGGAGCCCACTGTTTACAACAGCAACAACAGTCAACTTTTTGTTGCTAGCCAATATATACCTCGTCACACGACAGTGTGGCGCACTTCAAATAGCCGATATACAAGCTCACGCCGCGCCGCATCCTCGCCACGTCGTGAGCATGTATATCGGCTAATACTTTCGGTGTGAGACACCGGCGTGGGACGAAGGCTAAACTCAGGCTTTTTAGAATCATCACAGCTAATTTCAATAGCGACGCAGCCGCATGCATCAAACCCTGGAACCCTCCACTCTCATGTGCTAACGATGATGAATAGCAACACACGGCTCTTCATTTTCTGCCTCATTAAGGGCACTATTGATCCCCCTTCATGACAAAGTACTTCACAACACCTCATGGTGAAATGAGAAAATGAGTCAACACACCAACACAGCACAGTGCTTTTTAGAAAAGCCTAATTTACACTTCACCGCTATCCGAAAGTAAACTGATTTTCGTCCAAAAATACGTTATTTTTGCTCAAAAGCCGGTTATTTTCAACAAGCAACAAATAATTGTATTAGCCGCAGCAGCTGTGTTGCTTACATCACGGTGCAAGGTTTAATGTTTTTACCCTTCTGTAGTTTCTAACCTGTGAAGAAAAACACACTACATAAGCAGCCTAGTCTTTTATGGCCTTCTGACCCATTAAAACTAAATAATAAAAAGCATTATATTATTGTATACTTATTGTATGCTTTGGCTATTCAAAAATACAAAATACACAAGCTCACAGCTCATCACTTCGTGCCGCGCAATGAGCTTGTATTTCTGCTATTTTTGAAAAAAAATATATTATATATTATATATATATATATTTTTTTAATTACTAAAATCTTTGCTTCTGGGGGGTCCCTGTAACAGAATATTTTGAGATGGGGGGTCGGATCATTTTTGGGTGGTCCTTGACATGAAAAGGTTTTTTAGAACCACAGATGCGTTTTTCAGAAAACTGTTCAGGATTTAGAAGACATTTGTAGAATCGGCCTCAGTGTCTTAATGGGTTAAATGACTTCTTCTCTGCTCCACAGGTCACATCACCATCTCCAACTACCTGCTGAACTACTTCTCTTTGTTCTCTGCTCCTACAGGTCACATCACCATCACCAACTACCTGCTGAACTACTTCTCTTTGTTCTCTGCTCCTACAGGTCACATCACCATCACCAACTACCTGCTGAACTACTTCCCAGGCCTGGACATCGAGAGGAGGAACTGCCATGGCTTCACGGCCATGATGAAGGCCGCCATGCAGGGTCGGGCCGACTGCGTCAGAGCCCTCATGTTAAACGGTAAGAAGATGGTCAAACTTATCATTGCTGTTTAGTGTTTGTTCAATAACAGGAGTCTTCCTGTCTCTCCAGCTCTTTAACAAAAAGAAAAATGTTCAGGTAGGTCACAACATTTCAGCCAATCAGCAGAGAGTATCCATTTATCAGCTTTAGCATTTTTATAGTGTTTCAGTGTCAGTGTTGTCTGCTCATTTATTTGTGTCATCTCTTCCAATGGCACTTGTTTCGTCTGTATCCTGACTGAGTTATCTATCCTGGATGAAATTGGTATCCTGACCTGAAAATGCATTTTCTGTTTAAGTAAGAGCTGGAGAGACATGGAGACTCCTGTTACTGAACAAACGATCTATAGCAGGGGTCTTCAACGTTTTTCGGACCAAGGACCCCTTAGCTGAGAGAGAGATGAAGCTACATTGTTTACAATTGTGTTGCAGATAAAAAAATATATCATAGATTTCATAGATAGCTTCACTGACTATATAATCAGCGTTGTGTAAATTAATGTTTTTTGTTCATTTCAGACATTCAACCACTTAAACCTTCAATACTTACTGTAGTACTTGATTTGCTCCTTTCCTCCCCCTACACCAAACCTCTTTGCCGAAAATAGCCGATCTACAAGCTCACACCGCCTCGCGCTGCGAGGCGTTGTGAGCTTGTAGATCTGCTATTTTCGGCCAATGTTCCCCTCAGATTAGGGATGCTGGGGTTCAAGTGGTTAATGTAAAAATAAAAAAAAACCCTTATAGTAGCTCTGAGGACCCTCCTAGCGGTCCCGGACCCCCTGTTGAAGACCCCTGCTCTATAGCAATGAGTACTATAGCAATATAGAGCTATTTAACACTTATTTTAACTAAAGAAAATCACATACCCTAAGCTGTGTGACCTTATAGCTTGGCATGGCCAGACTAATATCACTGCGTAGATATTAAGGGCAATTTATTTTTGCAATGGCAGATGGCTTTGTCTGGAACCAGGCTAGTGTGACCTATATCCTTTCCACACCTGACCATGTGCTTTCCACTGTATGTCTGTAGGTGCAGAGGTGGAGGCTCGGGACTACGGTCGTAAAATGACCCCGAGGGAGTGGGCTCTGTACACCGGCCGCCATTACACGGCCAGTTTGATGGACAGGCTGATGGCCCAGCCCTGTGCCGAGCAGTTCTGTGACACCTTCCCCCTGGAGTGGCCCATGCTAGAGGTAACCACCACTAACACACACACACACACACACACACACACACACACACACACACACACACACACACACACACACACACACACACACACACACACACACACACACACACACACACACACACACACACACACACACACACACACACACACACACGTTCTGTGACATCTTCCCCCTGGAGTGGCCCATGCTAGAGGTTCATAACCACACCCTTAATACACGCACGCACGCACACACACACACGCACGCACGCACGCACGCACGCACGCACGCACGCACGCACGCACGCACGCACGCACGCACGCACGCGCGCACACGCGCACGCACGCACGCACGCACGCACGCACGCACGCACGCACGCAGCATGCACGCGCACGCACGTGCGCGCGCGCACGCACGTACGCACGCACGCACGCACGCACGCAGCATGCACGCACGCACGCACGCACGCACGCACGCACGCACGCACGCACGCACGCACGCACGCACGCACGCACGCACGCACGCACGCACGCACGCACGCACGCACGCACACACACACACACACACACACACACACACACACACACACACACACACACACACACAGATGATTGCAGTGGTGGAAAAAGTACTCAAATGTTTTACTTAAGTAAAAGCATCAATACTGCAATTTAGAAACTGTTACAAGTAAAAGTATGGTAATCAAAATTTACTTGAGTAAAAGTACAAAAGTATTGCCATCAAAATATATTTCAAGCACCAAAAGTAAAATTACTCATTATGCAGAATGTCCCATTTCACAAGTTTTCAAATGTATAAAAATCTTTTAAAAATAGCAGATCTACAAGCTCACAATGCATCGCATCGCGATGCATTGTGAGCTTGTAGATCTGCTATTTTTTCAAATAGCTAAAGTTTAAATTTAGCTGAAGTGGGTAATGTATGTTTTGTAATAATAATCAAAATCTACAAAGTAACTAGTAACTAAGGTTTCAAATAATTGTAATGGAGTAAAAGTACAATATTTGCCTCTGAGATTTAGTGCAGTAAAAGTAAATTACTGAAAATTGGAAATATTTCAGTAAAATAAAGTACTTAATGAATAAAGTAAGTAATTGTACAGTACTTGAATAAATGTAATTATTTATTTTACACCACTGACACACACACACACACACACACACACACACACACACACACACACACACACACACACACACACACACACACACACACACACACACACACACACACACACACACACACACTGGTGATAGTAATCATTGCATCAGTAACAGAGGGTCTCCCCATCTCTCCAGCTCTTTAATAAACAGACAGAAAATACATTTTCAGGTGGGTTGCCAAATTCAGCCAAATGTGTCATCATCACTTCCAAATTCACATCCAAGTTTGTCCTGTATCCTGTGTGAGTTCTCTCTCCTGATTGGATGACATTGGTATCCAGACCTGAAAATGCTTTTTTATGTTTACTAAAGAGCTGGAGAGACATGGAGAGCTGCTGAGCAAACTCTCTAGTCTATAGCAATGAGTACTATCAGAATATAGAGCTATTTAACACTTATTTTAACAATCACTTACCCTACCTTTAAATCACTGCACTGTTTTCCCTCAAAACAGAACCATCACCATACTGAGAATGTGTTCTTAATTATTCACACTGAATTCTAACATAAATACACACAAATAATGTTGAGAGTTCTTTATCTAACATTCTAAGCGATCATTGCTTTATAGAATAATTTGCTGGAAAAACAAAGGATTGGAAAAAAACAAATTAAAGCACTGAAAATAAATGTGTACAGTGCGTAGATCTTGAGTTGGCTACTAATCAAATATTTGCTGGTTATAAATCTGGTTCATATCTTTTTTGTACGCCTCCACGGGCAGCGGACACCGTCAGAGGCATTACAGTATATTTCCTGGTGGTCCGTACGTCGGTCTGTCCGTCCGTCCCAGACTTTCTCCGGAAGGCCTTGTGGGAATGTCATTTGGCTCAAACATCCACTTGGACACGAGGATGAACTGATTAGAAATAGGTGGTCAAAGGTCAAGGTCTCTGTGACCTCGCAAAATATGTTAAAGAGCTAGACGACTTTGGTAGAGGTTTGGGTTGTGTAGTTACCTTGCCATGATGGACAATACATCTAAAATAATTGCTCCATTGATTAGAAATTGATCATTCAAAATATTCTCCTCATTGACTTACATTGTACGGTAAAACAGCTCTCAAAGTCACTCTTTTAGCCCGTAAACAAACACAAACAAAGTTGATTCAGACAATACAGAACACCAACAAACCCAGTACTGTTTATTTTTTTAATAAAAATGTTAACTTCCTGTTAAAATAGCAAAATCAACAGGAAGTTCACATTAAAAAAAGCTCTATGATGTTCTATATTGTCTGAATCAGCTTTGTTTGTGTTTTTTCGTGCTAAAAGAGTGACTTTGAGAGCTGTTTCACTGTACAATGTAAGTCAATGAGGAGCATATATATTTTGAAAGATCAATTTCTAATCAATGGAGCAATTATTTTAGATTTCTTGTCCACCTTTGGAGTTACATCATGGCAAGGTAACGACACAACCCAAACCTCTACCAAAGTGGTCTAGCTCTTTAATGAGATTCCAAAGACCTCATGAACTCCATACTGTATACTGAGTGTAGACAGACACAGGTGTAAATATCAACTGGTTGGCGGAGGTATATACAACCATGATGCTGTATTTCATCTGTACGTCATCCTTAACCCATTAAGACCTGGAACTGTGTCATTTTTAGATTTGAGCTAAAAAGCATTATTTTACACTTTGGGCTATTCAAAAATAGCAGATATACAAGCTCATAGCGCGGCACCGAGTGCCGCGCTATGAGCTTGTAGATCTGCTATTTATGAAAAATCGTGAAAATGTGTGCAAATCTTTGAATATGTATATTTTTAAAGCGAACATTTTTAACTCAAATCTTTGCTTCTGGGGGGTCCCTGGAACAAAATATTTTGATGGGGGTCCGCGGCCAAATACATATAATTTTGGGGGTCCTTGACATGAAAAAGATTGAGCACCACTGACATAGAAACATAGGTTTTTCAGAAAACTGTTGAGATTTAGGAGACATGTAGAATCGGCTTCAGGTCTCAATGGGTTAAATAAAATAATAACTCATTCTGTGTGTTTGCTCCTCCTCTACAGGAGCGCGTGGCGCGGGCCTGCCAGCCCCGGCCCTGCTGGAGGCGCCTGGCCGACCTCCTCCTCTGCTGCCCCTTCTTCTTCCGCTTCTCCAACAGGATCGACCCCGCGGACGACGGCGTCCTGGACCACATGGTGCGCGTGACCACCTGCCTGGCCTCGCCGCTGATCGCCACGGCGGCGCACACGGTGAGCCGCGGCGGCGGCGCGCCCTGCATCGGCCGGCGCCGCCTCGCCGTGCAGGAGATCCTGCGGAAGCGGCGGCTGGAGGACCTGAAGCGGCAGGGCCCCGACCGGCTCAACATCTACAAGAGGCTCTTCCAGAACTCGCGGGTGCAGCTCATCCCCAAGAAGACGGTGCGCCGGGCCAGCCTGCAGCCGCAGCTCCTGCAGGACGTGGCGGCCGCGGCGTCCTCGATGGCCATGCGGCGGGCCAGCCTGCTGCCGCTCAACATGATGCGGAGGAGCAGCGTGCGGCCGGGCCAGGTCGTGCCCAAGGTCATGCTCTGCAAGGCGCCGAGCATGAGCTTCACCCCGGAGAGGCGGGGCCACAGGAGGGGGCGGGGCGGCGCGGCCGTCGCCCACCTTCAGATCCCCAAGTGGAACTACAAGATGAAGAGGGAGGAGAGGAGGCAGGAGGAGGACAGGCAGCGGTTGCTGCCCTTGCTGCGGAGGAGGTGACGGAGGGAGGAGAGAGAGAGATGTGATCCCAGAGGATGTGAACCATCCTGAGCCATTAAAAATGGATTAAACCCTTTAAGACCTGAGAAGATTCTAGAAATGTCTTCTAAAATTTCTAAATCCTAAAAAAAAATTGAGAAAAAACCCCTTTTTTTTTTCCTCAGTTTTTCAAAAATAGCAGATCTACAAGTTCATAGCGCGGCACTCGGTGCCGCGCTATGAGCTTGTATATCTGCTATTTTTGAATAGCCTAAAGAAATCTAAAGTGACATAGATGCGTTCCAGGTATCAGTGGGTTAAACCCTCCCTGCAGGTTTCACCGCAGCCTGTAGCTTTTTAGTTCTTCCTCACGGAAGAAGTGGTTTGGGCTACCAACCCTCTCCACCCCAGGTCAGGGGGTAGAGTGGCCGGTAGAGCGGCCCGGATGGCAACCGAGAGGTTCCCAGTTCGATCCCGGGCTCCCCTAGAGTCGGTGTCGAGGTGTCCTTGAGCAAGACGCTGAACCCCTAATTGCTCCCGATGAGCAGGTTGGTGCCTTGCATGGTTTCCTCCGCCATCGGTGTGTGAATGTAATGCATAATCTGTGTAAAGCGCTTTGGATAAAAGTGCATATAAATGCACCATTTACCATTTACCAGAGAAGACAAAACCGTTGGGGATTGGTTTTTAGCCCCACCTTGTGGCGGGGCTCTAAGGATGGCAAATAGGTCCATCTGTCCTTCTACCCCAAACTTTTTTTCCCCCAAACACTAGCTTGATTGCCATGGAATTGCCTGTTCACCTTCATGTTCCCTGGAGGATGAACCATACTTGTTTACAGGTGACCCCATGGGCTTTCCTCTAGCAGCAACCCTTAGGCCAAAATTTGCACTTGCACACAGTATCTCCCAAGACTGCCTCTAATTATAGTATTTTTTTAAATCTCACTTTTGTTTGGATTTGTAGCCCCACACTAGTGAAAGCGTGGGACCTTTGGGAAGGCAATTTGGTCCGGTTTTGTTTAAGGAGGAGTACAAGCCTCTAGGGGGCCACTAGCAGGACTCTTTTGGACTATTGTCTTGTTAATATTTCAGTGGTGAAAACTCCCAATTGTACCAGCATGATCGCCAGAAACAGGAAATCAGACCTTGTAACAATAACACCTCTTCAGCCAGGGGTTGTCTACATGAGGTTGAGCCGACAGGAACAACTGTGACTGTGTACTCAAGTTGTTGTTGACTCAAGAAGACCTCAAGGAACTGTTCTGTGTTTCTACTTCTGAGCCATCTGTCTCTGGGCAGGAAATGGATCTGACTAATAAATAAGACTACACTGGACTGCCAAGACTAGAAGAGATTTGAGTGAACTGTCATTGTTGACACAAAATGTATAATGTAATGACTTTGGTTGTTTAAAGACCTAAATCGACTAAATGTTTGATATCATGTGAAATAAATATTAAAAGAAACATACAAAGGAATATACAGAGGAAAAGGGCATACTAGCTAGTATAAAAGAGGTGTGTGTGTGTGTGTGTGTGTGTGTGTGTGTGTGTGTGTGTGTGTGTGTGTGTGTGTGTGTGTGTGTGTGTGTGTGTGTGTGTGTGTGTGTGTGTGTGTGTGTGTGTGTGTGTGTGTGTGTGTGTGTGTGTGTGTGTGTGTGTGTGTGTGTGTGTGTGTGTGCGTGCGTGTGTCCATCCCTTTAATGGCACACCCACATTTTGTTTATCTCTTGTGTCAGGTGGGGACAGGGGGGAAATCAAGTCTTGAAGTTTGGGTATTGTCAGTGTAGCTCAGCAATTTGAATAGCATCACTGTAGTGGTGCATTAAGGAAGTGACCATGTTGATTGTTACAGACAGGGCATGGGGGTCAATTTACTTCCATTATAGCCATGGTTTTGAACCACAACCTGATGGCCCAGTAACACAGTTCTTTTTAAACTGTTCTCACTGAGGAATGCATAACCCTTTTACTCTACATTGTTTATAATTACTCAAATTTTATATATGAAAGAAATATGTTTATTTTTAAGGGACACAATTGTTGTTTCTTTGTTTCTTCAAAGATGATAATAAAGAACTTGCTACAGTCGCCTTTTCATGTTCTCATTCATAGACCATTTCAGGGGCGTCAATTGGTATGGCAAGGTATGGCAGGTGCCATGGATCACATGACGGTCGTCTGTTACGACGGTCATAGATGAACTTCAACCTGGTGTTTGCACTTTCTCACTTTTTGCTCCATACATCTACATAAACGTTCAGAATTCAAATATAAAGTGCTTACCCCATTGCCACGGATGTTACAATTATGTACGGGCCCTCAATAAGTACCCGTATTTTCCGTATTGTTCAATAACACTCACACCCTCACTGATATACAGCCACGGACATTCATGTTAATTTGCTAGTTCCCTTGAGTTTTTGATATGCAAATCACAATGGCAGTATTTGATTGTTCTTTTAGTTGGAAGGTGTGAGTGGGCTCTCTCTCTCTCTTTCTCTCTCTCTCTCTCTCTCTCTCTCTCTCTCTCTCTCTCTCTCCATAATAAACTCCAGTCCAAAGACTCAAGGCCCAAAAGAGAAATTTGATGTCTCCGCGGGAGTAATTGGTTCGACTCAAGACCCAAAAAAGAAATTTGATGCCTCCCTGGAATCATACGAGGAAGTAAAATGTATAATAAGCAAGAAAGGAAACATGGCCGCAAATGGATCCAGGGAGAAAGCGTGGCAAAGTATTGCCGACCAATTAAATGCACAAGTCGTCCAAAAATATACACAATTTATATGCAAGTTCATAAATATATAATTCAGTTAGGCTTAAACATGAGGAATGTATAGTGAATATTGGAATTATCACCTACTAATCTACATTGCGATAGCCTATTATATGCGCCATGCATCCAACCAATATGTCTGAGTCTGTGCTCAGGAATGTGTCAAAAACAAACAAATCTCCATGAATTCAAGGCTTCATGGAGTGTGTAATTGATAGAAAATAAGTATTTTTTTGGGTGAACTATTCTTTTAAGTGTCTTGTTCAGGGACACTTTGACCCATTGCTGAGGCCTGGGATCGAACCTGGGATTTATGGCTTGACAGGCAGGCTCTCTCTAACCATTCAGCTATGGCCACATCGTCAGCAGCGATTCTAAGGCAGTTCTACTCTGTAACAGTAAAGGGGTTTCAGGGGAAACCAGCAAAATGAGGAATGATATAATAAAAGACTGTCTTGCTAATAAAGCGTCATGTCTCTCATTTTCTACAGTGTATTTGATATTACCTTTATATTATTTAATAAATTATGCATTTCATCCTCTATATATTGTCCAGCAACCTTTATGATAAAGGCGAAAAAAGATAGTAGATCCGTAGGAGCCAGATTGCTCAGATGCTAAGGATCCTGTACTGGGATTCGATCCCATGACCTTGTGGTCTGAAGTCAAGAGCTCTTCCAACAGAGCTAACCAAACACACTGACCTTTGTACGTTGACATTACATGAACGTGATGGGTCATTCCACCAAATTAATTAAAGGCATTTGGCTCATGCACTTTACAAGTGGGCTTATTGTCAGCAACAGCCAAGAACACAGGAGTCTATCCCTATTACAGCACTAGACCCCAGGGAGACAGACACATGCTGATTTGCCATTTCCAGGATTTGATTTCCAGGATTTGAGTCTTGAGTCCCAAGACTCAAGGCCCAAAAGAGAAATGTGATGTCTCCGCGGGAGTAATTGGTTCGACTCAAGACCCAAAAGAGAAATTTGATGTCTCCCCGGAATCATACGAGGAAGTAAAATGTATAATAAGCAAGAAAGGAAACATGGCCGCAATAAATGGATCCAGGGAGAAAGCGTGGCAAAGTATTGCCGACAAATTAAATGCACAAGTCGTCCAAAAATATATACAATTTATATGCAAGTTCATAAATATATAATTCAGTTAGGCTTAAACATGAGGAATGTATAGTGAATATTGGAATTATCGCCTACTAATCTACAATGCGATAGCCTATTATATGCGCCATGCATCCAACCAATATGTCTGAGTCTATGCTCAGGACTGTGTCAAAAACAAAAAAATCTCCATGAATTCAAGGCTTCATGGAGTGTGTAATTGATAGAAAATAAGTATTTTTTGGGTGAACTATTCTTTTAAGTGTTTTGTTCAGGGACACCTTGACACATTGCTGAGGCCTGGGATCGAACCTGGGATTTATGGCTTGACAGGCAGGCTCTCTAACCATTCAGCTATGTCCACATCATCAGTGGTGATTCTAAGGCAGTTGTACTCTGTAACAGTAAAGGGGTTTCAGGGGAAACCAGCAAAATGAGGAATGATATAATAAAAGACTGTCTTGCTAATAAAGTGTCATGTCTCTCATTTTCTACAATGTATTTGATATTACCTTTATATTATTTAATAAACTATGCATTTCATCCTCTATATATTGTTCAGCAACCTTTATGATAAAGGCGTAAAAAGACAGTAGACCCGTGGGAGCCAGATTAATCAGATTTGATATTTAACTCTTTAAGACCTGAGAACGCATCTGTGTGTCATTTTTAGATTTCGTTGGGCTATTCAAAAATAGCAGATCTACAAGCTCATAGCACGGCACCGAGTGCCGCGCTATGAGCTTGTAGATCTGCTATTTTTGAAAAATCGTGAAAAATGTTGTGCAAATCTTTGAATATATACATATATATTTAAAGCGAGCAATTCTAGCTAAAATGTTATTGCTTCTGGGGATTCTACAAATGTCTTCTAAATCAGTTTAAAACTGTTTTCTGTTGCTATAATATTAATGTCAGTGTCAAGGAGCCCTACAACGATATGTATTTGGCTGCGGACCCCCATCTAAAAATAAATAAATCCAGGGACCCCCAGAAGCAAAGATTTGAGTAAAAAACAATTGCTTTATAGATACAGTATATATTCAAAGATTTGCAAAAAAAAACACAAATAAAAAAAAAAATAGCAGATCTACAAGCTCATAGCGCGGCACTCGGTGCCGCGCTATGAGCTTGTATATCTGCTATTTTTGAATAGCCAAAAGTATAAAATATGGATAAAGTGGTTACACAGATGCGTCCCCCGGTCTTAAAGGGTTAAAAAGGTAGTCTGCGTTTGTTTGAAAAATGAATGTACCAAGCGGGAGTCGAACCCAGACACTCAGAGGTGACGGATTCAAAGTCTGATGATTAGCGAGGTGCACCACATAGCCCATTGCTAAGTTTGGATATTCGGTCTTTATTAGAATGTGACGTCCTAACTCTTCTGATGTAGAGGAAAGAAGTCCCACCCAGGCAACCGCCCAATAGGTGAAGCCTCGCCCCCTCACCGTGCACTTACATGGTTAGCGTGGTGAAGAGCCCTCCCCCTGGGAAAAAAATCTCCGATTATCGGACGGTCTGAGGTTGGCAGGTATGGCATAATGTGGTGTGATGATGTATGAGTGGACCCTCTTCCTCCTGTTCTTGGTCTCCTTGACAATATGGATAAGAATGTTTTCTTAGTCATCTGAGGTAAAGCTGCTGCGATCCGGAACCTCTTTTAATGAATAAAACATTATTTTTAAGCAATCTGCATGGAAGTACAGTATGTTAATACAGTATGACTTTTTGCAGCTGTTGGAACGTGGACGTGGACTTACACCTAGAAACCCGATTCAAACTTTAAAATGTTCATCTTACTGTGGACATGTTTGCCTGAAAAGGAATCTTTGAAATGTTTAATAGTTTTAGAATTGTACTCCTTTAAAAGTTCAGAGATTTATAATGGAGGTCAATGGACGAATTTGGGACCTCAAAAAAACACTTTCACCTATAAACTCCATTCACAGTTCAACAATTCCACCTTACTGTGGACATGCATGCTTGAGATTCTTTCTTTGAAATCATTTGTAGTTTGGGAGATATTTAACTTTAAGCGCCCAATGCATTGTCAATGCGGCAATGGACATTTAAAGGGAAACGAGTACAGGCTACTAATCCTACATACTTACTGCTAGTAACCCCATTCATACTTTAAAATGTTCATCTTACTGTGGACATGTTTGCCTGAAAAGGAATCTTTGAAATGTTTAATAGTTTTAGAATTGTACTCCTTTAAAAGTTTAGAGATTTAAAATGGAGGTCGATGGACGAATTTGGGACCTCAAAAAAACACTTTCACCTACAAACTCCATTCACAGTTCAACAATTCCACCTTACTGTGGACATGCATGCTTGAGATTTTTTCTTTGAAATCATTTGTAGTATGGGAGATATTTAACTTTAAGCGCCCAATGCATTGTCAATGCGGCAATGGACATTTAAAGGGAAACGAGTACAGGCTACTAATCCTACATACTTACTGCTAGTAACCCCATTCATACTTTAAAATGTTCATCTTACTGTAGACATGTTTGCCTGAAAAGGAATCTTTGAAATGTTTAATAGTTTTAGAATTGTACTCCTTTAAAAGTTTAGAGATTTATAATGGAGGTCGATGGACGAATTTGGGACCTCAAAAAAACACTTTCACCTAGAAACTCCATTCACAGTTCAAAAATTCCACCTTACTGTGGACATGCATGCTTGAGATTTTTTCTGTGAAATCATTTGTAGTTTGGGAGATATTTAACTTTAAGCGCCCAATGCATTGTCAATGAGGCAATGGACATTTAAAGGGAAACGAGTACAGGCTACTAATCCTACATACTTACTGCTAGTAACCCCATTCATACTTTAAAATGTTCATCTTACTGTGGACATGTTTGCCTGAAAAGGAATCTTTGAAATGTTTAATAGTTTTAGAATTGTACTCCTTTAAAAGTTCAGAGATTTATAATGGAGGTCGATGGACGAATTTGGGACCTAAAAAAAACACTTTCACCTACAAACTCCATTCACAGTTCAACAATTCCACCTTACTGTGGACATGCATGCTTGAGATTTTTTCTTTGAAATCATTTGTAGTTTGGGAGATATTTAACTTTAAGCGCCCAATGCATTGTCAATGCGGCAATGGACATTTAAAGGGAAAGGAGTACAGGCTACTAATCCTACATACTTACTGCTAGTAACCCCATTCATACTTTAAAATGTTCATCTTACTGTGGACATGTTTGCCTGAAAAGGAATCTTTGAAATGTTTAATAGTTTTAGAATTGTACTCCCTTAAAAGTTCAGAGATTTATAATGGAGGTCGATGGACGAATTTGGGACCTAAAAAAAACACTTTCACCTAGAAACTCCATTCACAGTTAAAAAATTCCACCTTACTGTGGACATGCATGCTTGAGATTTTTTCTTTGAAATCATTTGTAGTTTGGGAGATATTTAACTTTAAGCGCCCAATGCATTGTCAATGCGGCAATGGACATTTAAAGGGAAACGAGTACAGGCTACTAATCCTACATACTTACTGCTAGTAACCCCATTCATACTTTAAAATGTTCATCTTACTGTGGACATGTTTGCCTGAAAAGGAATCTTTGAAATGTTTAATAGTTTTAGAATTGTACTCCTTTAAAAGTTTAGAGATTTAAAATGGAGGTCGATGGACGAATTTGGGACCTCAAAAAAACACTTTCACCTACAAACTCCATTCACAGTTCAACAATTCCACCTTACTGTGGACATGCATGCTTGAGATTTTTTCTTTGAAATCATTTGTAGTATATGGGAGATATTTAACTTTAAGCGCCCAATGCATTGTCAATGAGGCAATGGACATTTAAAGGGAAACGAGTACAGGCTACTAATCCTACATACTTACTGCTAGTAACCCCATTC
The DNA here is from genome assembly GCF_963280865.1 of Gymnoscopelus braueri. Classification (NCBI taxonomy): domain Eukaryota; kingdom Metazoa; phylum Chordata; class Actinopteri; order Myctophiformes; family Myctophidae; genus Gymnoscopelus; species Gymnoscopelus braueri. The sequence goes on from NC_137611.1 coordinate 5,355,797, forward strand.
ATACTTTAAAATGTTCATCTTACTGTGGACATGTTTGCCTGAAAAGGAATCTTTGAAATGTTTAATAGTTTTAGAATTGTACTCCTTTAAAAGTTCAGAGATTTATAATGGAGGTCGATGGACGAATTTGGGACCTAAAAAAAACACTTTCACCTACAAACTCCATTCACAGTTCAAAAATTCCACCTTACTGTGGACATGCATGCTTGAGATTTTTTCTTTGAAATCATTTGTAGTTTGGGAGATATTTAACTTTAAGCGCCCAATGCATTGTCAATGCGGCAATGGACATTTAAAGGGAAAGGAGTACAGGCTACTAATCCTACATACTTACTGCTAGTAATCCCATTCACACTTTAAAATGTTCATCTTATTGTGGACATGTTTGCCTGAAAAGGAATCTTTGAAATGTTTAATGGTTTTAGAATTGTACTCCTTTAAAAGTTCAGAGATTTATAATGGAGGTCGATGGACGAATTTGGGACCTCAAAAAAACATTTTCACCTAGAAACTCCATTCACAGTTCAAAAATTCCACCTTACTGTGGACATGCATGCTTGAGATTTTTTCTTTGAAATCATTTGTAGTTTGGGAGATATTTAACTTTAAGCGCCCAATGCATTGTCAATGCGGCAATGGACATTTAAAGGGAAACGAGTACAGGCTACTAATCCTACATACTTACTGCTAGTAACCCCATTCATACTTTAAAATGTTCATCTTACTGTGGACATGTTTGCCTGAAAAGGATTCTTTGAAATGTTTAATAGTTTTAGAATTGTACTCCTTTAAAAGTTCAGAGATTTATAATGGAGGTCGATGGACGAATTTGGGACCTCAAAAAAACACTTTCACCTAGAAACTCCATTCACGGTTCAAAAATTCCACCTTACTGTGGACATGCATGCTTGAGATTTTTTCTTTGAAATCATTTGTAGTTTGGGAGATATTTAACTTTAAGCGCCCAATGCATTGTCAATGCGGCAATGGACAATTAAAGGGAAACGAGTACAGGCTACTAATCCTACATACTTACTGCTAGTAATCCCATTCACACTTTAAAATGTTCATCTTATTGTGGACATGTTTGCCTGAAAAGGAATCTTTGAAATGTTTAATGGTTTTAGAATTGTACTCCTTTAAAAGTTCAGAGATTTATAATGGAGGTCGATGGACGAATTTGGGACCTCAAAAAAACATTTTCACCTAGAAACTCCATTCACAGTTCAAAAATTCCACCTTACTGTGGACATGCATGCTTGAGATTTTTTCTTTGAAATCATTTGTAGTTTGGGAGATATTTAACTTTAAGCGCCCAATGCATTGTCAATGCGGCAATGGACATTTAAAGGGAAAGGAGTACAGGCTACTAATCCTACATACTTACTGCTAGTAACCCCATTCATACTTTAAAATGTTCATCTTACTGTGGACATGTTTGCCTGAAAAGGAATCTTTGAAATGTTTAATAGTTTTAGAATTGTACTCCCTTAAAAGTTCAGAGATTTATAATGGAGGTCGATGGACGAATTTGGGACCTAAAAAAAACACTTTCACCTAGAAACTCCATTCACAGTTCAAAAATTCCACCTTACTGTGGACATGCATGCTTGAGATTTTTTCTTTGAAATCATTTGTAGTTTGGGAGATATTTAACTTTAAGCGCCCAATGCATTGTCAATGCGGCAATGGACATTTAAAGGGAAACGAGTACAGGCTACTAATCCTACATACTTACTGCTAGTAACCCCATTCATACTTTAAAATGTTCATCTTACTGTGGACATGTTTGCCTGAAAAGGAATCTTTGAAATGTTTAATAGTTTTAGAATTGTACTCCTTTAAAAGTTCAGAGATTTATAATGGAGGTCGATGGACGAATTTGGGACCTAAAAAAAACACTTTCACCTACAAACTCCATTCACAGTTCAAAAATTCCACCTTACTGTGGACATGCATGCTTGAGATTTTTTCTTTGAAATCATTTGTAGTTTGGGAGATATTTAACTTTAAGCGCCCAATGCATTGTCAATGCGGCAATGGACATTTAAAGGGAAACGAGTACAGGCTACTAATCCTACATACTTACTGCTAGTAACCCCATTCATACTTTAAAATGTTCATCTTACTGTGGACATGTTTGCCTGAAAAGGAATCTTTGAAATGTTTAATAGTTTTAGAATTGTACTCCTTTAAAAGTTCAGAGATTTATAATGGAGGTCGATGGACGAATTTGGGACCTGAAAAAAACACTTTCACCTAGAAACTCCATTCACAGTTCAAAAATTCCACCTTACTGTGGACATGCATGCTTAAGATTTTTTCTTTGAAATCATTTGTAGTTTGGGAGATATTTAACTTTAAGCGCCCAATGCATTGTCAATGCGGCAATGGACAATTAAAGGGAAACGAGTACAGGCTACTAATCCTACATACTTACTGCTAGTAATCCCATTCACACTTTAAAATGTTCATCTTATTGTGGACATGTTTGCCTGAAAAGGAATCTTTGAAATGTTTAATGGTTTTAGAATTGTACTCCTTTAAAAGTTCAGAGATTTATAATGGAGGTCGATGGACGAATTTGGGACCTCAAAAAAACATTTTCACCTAGAAACTCCATTCACAGTTCAAAAATTCCACCTTACTGTGGACATGCATGCTTGAGATTTTTTCTTTGAAATCATTTGTAGTTTGGGAGATATTTAACTTTAAGCGCCCAATGCATTGTCAATGCGGCAATGGACATTTAAAGGGAAACGAGTACAGGCTACTAATCCTACATACTTACTGCTAGTAACCCCATTCATACTTTAAAATGTTCATCTTACTGTGGACATGTTTGCCTGAAAAGGAATCTTTGAAATGTTTAATAGTTTTAGAATTGTACTCCTTTAAAAGTTCAGAGATTTATAATGGAGGTGGATGGACGAATTTGGGACCTCAAAAAAACACTTTCACCTAGAAACTCCATTCACAGTTCAAAAATTCCACCTTACTGTGGACATGCATGCTTAAGATTTTTTCTTTGAAATCATTTGTAGTTTGGGAGATATTTAACTTTAAGCGCCCAATGCATTGTCAATGCGGCAATGGACAATTAAAGGGAAACGAGTACAGGCTACTAATCCTACATACTTACTGCTAGTAATCCCATTCACACTTTAAAATGTTCATCTTATTGTGGACATGTTTGCCTGAAAAGGAATCTTTGAAATGTTTAATGGTTTTAGAATTGTACTCCTTTAAAAGTTCAGAGATTTATAATGGAGGTCGATGGACGAATTTGGGACCTCAAAAAAACATTTTCACCTAGAAACTCCATTCACAGTTCAAAAATTCCACCTTACTGTGGACATGCATGCTTGAGATTTTTTCTTTGAAATCATTTGTAGTTTGGGAGATATTTAACTTTAAGCGCCCAATGCATTGTCAATGCGGCAATGGACATTTAAAGGGAAACGAGTACAGGCTACTAATCCTACATACTTACTGCTAGTAACCCCATTCATACTTTAAAATGTTCATCTTACTGTGGACATGTTTGCCTGAAAAGGAATCTTTGAAATGTTTAATAGTTTTAGAATTGTACTCCTTTAAAAGTTCAGAGATTTATAATGGAGGTGGATGGACGAATTTGGGACCTCAAAAAAACACTTTCACCTAGGAACTCCACTCCAACTTCAATGTCTTGCTCAGTGACACCTCAACATGTGTGCTGGCCTGGGATTGAACCTGGATCGTCCAGAGCCTCTGGATATCCAAGGCAAGCTCATTGACCACTCAGCTATGGTCGAGTACTGTATCAATGAGATATTTTCATATAATGTTTATATTGTTTCTCTGTTATTACTAGCGGTGGTGGAAAAGGTAGTCACATTGTGTACTTAAGTAAATAGTAGCACACAATGTAGAAATACTTTGTTACAAGTAAAAGTACTAGTATTATTACCAAATAATTGCAGTGGAGTATGTCTTGCTCAGGATCATACTGGAGCAATCGGGTCTAGAACAGTTGTAACCGTCGGCTCACTAGGTAGCCATTCTATCCATTCACCTACAGCTGTTTCTATGATATCTGTGGATCTAAAACATTTTGAGGTCAAGGCCCCCATGTTAAAATATGTGGTGTAAGGGCCCCCCATGAGAAAGATTTATATTTAGTACTTAAAAAGAATATATGTATTTTTTTTCCAAATTTGTCGATACTTTCACACAATGTCAGGGATAGGAATCAAACCCATAACATTCTGGTTCACAGGCCGGCTGTGCCTTGCCATGGATTGGCAAGGCACTTTTTTTAAGTTTTAAATATTTCTTATGGGGGGCCCCCCATAATAAGAAACTTTTTTTAAAGTTTTAAATACAAATCATTCTTATGGGGACCTCCTTAAGAAAGATTTGTATTTATTTATTTAAAAAAAAGTGCACTGGCACTAAATGTTTTGAAAACTATTACTTGAAGTAGGGCAACCTCAGCTCAATGGGTAGAGTGACTGCCTGGTAAGCAAAAGGTTAGAGGTTCAAGTCCTGCCTCCAACAATGTGTCAGACTGTCTCTTATGACAGGTCAAATGGCATCAACAGAGAGATCAGGGGGAGAAAATAAATAATAGGGCATTTACCCTAATTTGATCTGCAAAGATAAACATTTGTAATAGAAATACCGAAATTCACTGGGTTGGTCATAGTGACATCATTATTTCTGAACCACAGGAAGCATGCTCATGTTCATGCATCAAAATTCAGGTAAGTCATCACGTTCCATAGTTAAACAATTATTATAAAAATTCAGACATGCATCCTTGAGATGTTTTACTTTGAAATGATTTGTAGTTATTTAACTTTAAGCGCCCAATGCATTGTCAATGCGGCAATGGACATTTAAAGGGAAACAAGTACAAACTGTGGCAGGCTACTAATCCTACATACTACACCTAGTAACCTCATTCATACTTTAAAATGTTTGCCTGAAAAGGAATCTTTGAAATGTTTCATAGTCTTAGAAATATACTCCTTTAAAAGTTCAGAAATGTATAATGGAGTTCAATGGAGGATTTTGGCCTCCATTATAATTGAAATTGTGTCTGTGACTTGTTGACCTGTCACCTGTCTGTCTACAGCAAGCACAGTGCACACACAGGCACCAGCAGCAGACAAGAGGCTAAAATGGCTGCCACACTGACCTGTGGCTGCAGCTCCTCCAAGTACCACAAGAGGGCATCAAGCACCTTTATAACATCTTTATACCCAAGTATGTGCCATCTAGATCAAACACACACACGCACGCACACACACACACACACACACACACACACACACACACACACACACACACACACACACACACACACACACACACACACACACACACACACACACACACACACACACACACACACACACACACACACACACACACACACACACACACACACACACACACACACACACACACACACACACACACACACACACGATGGATCATCCCGAGTGGCCTCGCAATTAAAATTTAAAAGGGCACAATAGAATATTCCATCTCTTGTATTCTGAAGCATGGGAAAGCTCTTCCCTCCTCAGCCTTTGAAAGAGAAACTGCATTATCCAACATTTGTATTGCATAAGGCCATCTTCATATATTGTTAATTAGGCTATTTCTCCCATCTTAAACTGTCGATTAAATGTCCACAGACATTTTATGGAAAACCTCACGTGACTTATTTTATTCAGCTGACCCAATGCTTAACAGTGGTGTAAAGTAACTAAGTACATGTACTCAAGTACTGTACTTAAGTACAATTTTGAGGTATTTTTTTTGTTTACTTTTCAATACTTTTACTTCTACTCCAGAACCAAATATTGTACTTTTACTCCATTACAATTATTTGAAAACTTTAGTTACTAGTTACTTTGCAGATTTTGATTATTATTACAAAACATACATTCACCACTTCAGCCCTTTATACATTTCGGCCATTTGAAAATAGCCAAACTACAAGCTCACAATGCGCCGCGATGCGACGCATTGTGAACTTATAGATCGGCTATTTTTAAAGGATTTTTATACATTTGAAAACTTGCGAAATGGGACATTCTGCATAATGAGTACTTTCACTTTTGGTACTTCCAAGTACATTTTGATACCAATACCTTTGTTCTTTTACTCAAGTAAATTTCGAATCCCGGACTTTTACTTGTTGTAAACAGAGTATTTCTACATTGCAGTATTGATACTTTTACTTGAGTAAAACATTTGAGTACTTTTTCCACCACTGTGATGGACTGTAGGACGGCCATTACAGCTGAAAAAAAAGACACAGAAAATACAGTACGTCTTTGGCTACAAGAACAAACAACTCCCCAAACCAAAAGGCTCATCGATGGTCCGTTTATATTTTTTTGGAGCAAGTTGCAATCTGTTCGAGGCAATAGAAAGATTCACAAGTTTTTCTCTTTAAAACACGTTTTTCTTTTGTCTAGCAACAAAAAGGTTACCGACGTTAATATCTCCATACATACAGCTCTTACAGTATGTCAAGGTTTTTCTCTGCCTACGGTTCAGGACGTTTTTTTTTCTTCCAGATGCTTATTTTAAAACAAGTAGGATTATGTTCAGTTTTTTCCATCCAATGTTTTTTCAGTGGTGGTGGGGGGGGGGGCGGGGGGGTAAGAGAGAAGAATTGCATCATCATAGTTCATAGATCTTTCAAGCATCGGAAGGTGACCTCTATGACTTCTAAACATCGTGTAGGTTAGGGGGAGGACCAGGGTCTGCTGCTGTTGTTGTCACCCAACGTTTTTCCACAACTCATTCTCTTTCAAAAGTTTCACTAACGTGCCAAACGCTCAGTATATCAGATCGACTGCAGGGACAACATACTACATGCATACACCTTGGTGCACTTTGATGCTGAATGTCAATACAAAGACCAATTGATCAGAATGGGGGGGGGGGGGGGGGGTAATAGGTCTGTCACAATCATAACATAATCATCTAATCGCAATTATTTGAGATAATCGCAGCTTTTTTTTTGCATAATCGTCATAATCGTTTCCATGTTTCCATGTTGAAAAATGAATGTTCACACATTTTTAAATATAAAACATAGCAGAAATATCTGATCTACAAGCTTACAAGCTTGTAGATCAGATATTTCTGCTATTTTTTCATACAACCGAAAAACCTTTTCTTCTGCGATATTATTTTTCTTCCAAATCAGCAATTTTTTCGGCCGAATTTTTTTCGGGCTATTTTTCAATAGCAGAAAAATTATTAAATATGTCAATAATTTCTGTGTATATTTCATTATTTGTCATATCTGCCCAGTGCAGTTTTTGATTGCGAAGCCTAAAAGGCAAACAGAAATAAAAATGTTATTCATAATATTCCGATGTATGTTCAATGCAATGAAATCGTTAATCGCAGTTATTTGAGTGACGATTAATCGTCAACTTAAATTTGTCATCGTGACAGTCCTAGAGGGGAGGGGAAGGGGGGGGGGGGGGGGTTATATAAGAAACTCTAATATGCCTATCATGCATGGGGGAACAACACATTTTTAAAGGAGATCACCCCCAAGTGTGTGTGTGTGTGGTTTTATGGGCTCGGGGCGGGGCATCATTTTGTCAGGCTGGTGATCAATGGGGAAGTGGGGAAGGGGGGAAGGGGGGTTGGGGGGGGGGGGTCAATGAACATTCTGTAAACACTTTCAGATATTTCAAATATTAATGTTTGTAGCACCTGTTTTTTTTTCTTCTCTCTATACAGTATTATGTTCAGTGACATCTTGGATTAGCCGGGCCCTGGTCGCCCCCCGCGCTACGTTAGCAACAACATTAACTACACAAAGTCAACATTTTTCAGTGTGAAGACCAGAAAATAAGATGTGAACAAAATTTCCTACATGTTCGTTGTCTTTTTTTTTTCTTTTTTAACAATTCCATAATGTTGCCGCTATAGGTGACATCCACATCTGCACATAAAAAGTATATATATTTATATTTATATAATATATATCCATACTCTATTAACAGCTTTGTCTACCATGAACTTAGAATTGCCACCCATCTCCGAAAAAAAAAAGTTTTTTTTTTTTAGTTTTTTTTTCTTTTTTTACTTCGAACATTGATTATTTTACAACACAGAAATCATCTAATTTTATACAACTTTGGAGGAAGTGAGGCTCCGCCCATTTCACAGTCAACTCCTCCGTCCACGTTTTTGTTCAAGTCCTTGGTGCAGTTTAGACAGTTAAGAGGTTTTATCCCAGTAAAACACAGTTTGTTTAAAAAACAAAAACAAAAATAAAACAACAACAACAACAACCAACAAAACAACGCATTTACAAACTGGCATCATTTTTAGAACCCATGACGTTCTGTGTTGAAATGGAAGCCTCATCTAGAACTCCCCACAACCTTTAATTACTTTGACCCTCTTCGGCTCTTCAGCAGGAAGCCGGGGGAAGTTCACCCAACGTTTGGCACGGTTTTTCTTTTAAAAAACAGACAATTAACACAGTTTTATACTCAGAGAGAGGGCTCGTTGGAACACAATGGGTTTCGTCGTGTAAATATGGAAAAAGTTTGCCGCCAACAAACTAAAGCTAGTGTCGAGAAAATGTGAGGGAAATGAGCTTTGTGTGGGATGTAGAAAAAGGCGCAATTGGGCAACTTTTAAAGGGCCAGTTCACCCCCAAAACCGTATAAACCTCTCTCAGGCCATATTTTGGCAGGTATATATGTTCTGCTGTCGTGTGCTGCACAGTAAGGAGTAATAATAATAATTATTACTTATAATAAGTCTATCTGTAGGGCAGTGGAGAAGCACTCAATATACATATCCACATTTCAAATCATTTAGCAACCCACTAAAACCCATTCTGTGTCAAAAAAGCTATGATTATGAGATTTTGCATGGTGGTGGGTTTGTGTGCGGATATCATATGTGTGTGTGTGTGTGTGTGTGTGTGTGTGTGTGTGTCTGTGTCTGTGTCTGTGTGTGTGTGTGTGTGTGTGTGTGTGTGTGTGTGTATGTGTGTGTGTGTGTGTGTGTGTGTGTATGTGTATGTGTGTGTGTGTGTGTGTGTGTGTGTGTGTGTGTGTGTGTGTCTGTGTGTGCGTGTGTGTGCGTGCGTGCGTGTGCGTGTGTGCATGTGCGTGTGTGTGGGGTGGGGGGGGGGGTGGGACAGAGTAAGTGAAACTGACCCACAAGCGGCCTTATACACAGAAAGTAGTGCAATGTATAGTACACAACGCCTCTCCATAATGTACATCAAATACTATACAACCAGAGTAATTGAGAATTAAAAAAGTTGAAATAAAAAAACTCTTACAAATGGCCCAAGTTCTGGAAGTGTTTCTTTTTGCCCCCCCCACCCCCGAGGAGGAGGAGGGGGGGCCAAGACACAGAAGAAGCCCGGGAAATAAATCAAAGTTTTGTGTGTGACAGACAACTATTATTCCTATAGCTGTATGTTGTGCTTCACATTTACTAAAACCCCATGTTTTACTGTACTTTATGTCACAGATTTTACAGTTTTCATCTTGCTTGCTTCGCGTCGTCGTTTCAGCCTCAATAAGACACTGGCCACTACGCTCCACTCTGATAGGCTACCGTCCCAGAACCTCTTCACTGCAACCTTGCATAATTAGCCTGCCTTCAATCCATCCAACCCTCTCCACTCATCTCTCTCTCTCTCTCTCTCTCTCTCTCTCTCTTCTCTCTCTCTCTCTCTCTCTCTCCATTCATCCTCTTCTCTCTCTCTCTCTCTGAATTCCAATACCCAAAATCTCGGCCATTCCAGCATGGCCGTGTTACAGTGAAATTGGTGACCTGCTGAAATGTGTGACCAGCTTGTGGACTTCACATAACGTCAGCGTTCCGAACGTAAATCATTGTGGTTTGTTTATTAGCAGAGTTCAACCTATAGCGGTATCTAGGCCACGTATTTAAAGACCTCCGTGTAAGTTACATCTTGTGAAGTCCACAAGATGGTCACATATTTCGGCAGGTCACCAATTTCACCGTAACACACCGCCATGCTGGGGTGACCGAGTGTGAGTGAGCGAGTGGCTGAGATTTTGGGTATTGGAATTTGGCTTCTCTCTCTCTCTCTCTCTCTCTCTCTCTCTCTCTCTCTCTCTCTCTCTCTCTCTCTCTCTCTCTCTCTCTCTCTCTCTCTCTCTCTCTCTCTCTCTCTCTCTCTCTCTCTCTCTCTCTCTCTCTCTCTCTCTCTCTCTCTGTCAGTCTTTCTTTTTCCTCGCTAAGTCCTTTCCAACATTCCAAACACACGTTCAACGCGTTTCTTTCAAAATAAAAGTCCTATTGTGGTGTTGGTGTTGGTGGTGGGGGGGGTTTGTTTTGCTTGTCTATCAGCCTCCCACCAGCACCCCCCACCCACCCCCCCACCCACACCCACCCATTTCTCTGCTAGCAAACCGTAACACTTGCGCTCGCGCCGAAGGAAAAATGTGTCTGTTGGTTTTGATGGTGGTTTAACATGCACATGCATGGCCGCTCCTCTCTCTCTCTCTGGTCCTTTTTCCCATCCTTTCATCCCCTCCCCCCCACCCACACACACACACACACACACTCCAGTTCCTCCTCCTCCTCCTCCTCCTCCTCCTTAGACCCAGGAGTCCGGGGAGGCCGGGTAGTGGCTGGTCTCGTAGTTGAGCTCGCTGTAGGGCCGCGAGGCCGAGTAGAAGTCCACGTAGTTGCCGGTGGACTTGAGGCCCTGCAGGTGCATGTTGATGTCTCCGCCCTGCGGCGGCGGCGGGCCACGCCCCAGGGTGCCCACCTGGTGCACCTGGTCCTCGTAGAACGCCTGCTCGTCGTAGGGGCCGCCGATGACGCCGCCGAGGGGCGGAGGCGGGTTCTGGAAGGGCGGGTAGGGCTCCGAGGGCATGCCCTGAGAGGACACCTAGTGGACACAACAACACAATGTATAATGATAATAATAATAATAACAATAATAGAATAGAATAGAATAGAATGGAAGCTGATGATCAGAGGAACCCAACAATGGAAGACAATGAATTTACCCACAACAAACCAAAGCATTTCCATTGCTTTTAACCCATTAAGACCTGGAACTGTGTCATTTTTAGATTTTAGCTAAAAAGCATTATTTTACACTTTGGGCTATTCAAAAATAGCAGATATACAAGCTTACGAGCTTGTAGATCTGCAATTTTTTAAAAAATCGTGAAAATGTGTGCAAATCTTTGAATATATATATTTTTAAAGCGAACATTTTTAACTCAAATTTTTGCTTCTGGGTGGTCCCTGGAACAACATATTTGGGGGTCCGCGGCCAATTACATATAATTTTGGGGGTCCTTGACATGAAAAAGATTGAGCACGGTGCACCACTGATATAGAAACATACGTTTTTCAGAAAACTGTTGAGATTTAGGAGACATGTAGAATCGGCTTCAGGTCTCAATGGGTTAATAGTGCTAAGGGTGCCGGTGCGGGGGGGGGGGGGGGAGGGTGTAATTCCATATTCTGACCACATAGTCACCTTCCAAAGTGGATAGACCAACAATAAATGTCATTTATTAGCTCAAGGCTGCTTGTTTTGATGGTTCAGGGAGCATCCATAATGTTATGCGTGAAGATTCAAGCCTCTGTAGCTCCACCCAATCAGCAATCAGCAGCTGTCGTGGAACTTCACTCACGCTCAGTGAGTTGCCGTCTGGTAAAAAACCTTGTATGTGCCCAAAAACATTTTAAAATAGCCGATCTACAAGCTCCCAATGTGTCACGATGAGACACGTCATGAGCTCGGCTATTTTTTTATGTTTTTTAAAAAAATAATAAAAAAATGCACCGTTTAGGATATACAAGGTTTCCCCTCTATATATACTGCATGAATGAAAACAATGCCTTTACCTGGTTATACTTGAGGTCATCAGTAGGGGAAACGTACGCTCCTCTGTGTAACGTTGAAGACCCTCCAGAGATTTGGCCTGCGGAGAGAGAGAGAGAGAGAGAGAGAGAGAGAGAAACAAAATGAACATGAATCAATGTCAGAATATTACAGAAGCCCTGTCTTTAACCTCCCGTAAACACACACGCACACGCACGCACGCACGCACGCACGCACACACACACACACACACACACACACACACACACACACACACACACACACACACACACACACACACACACACACACACACACACACACACACACACACACACACACACACACACACACACACACACACACCAAGCTACTGTACAAGGAAAGGTGCTGAGCGTAGGCAGGACATCAGGGATTTAATGATAATAATAATAATAACAACAACAGCATGGTGAACAATAACGTCTGTGAAAACACAGACAGCCAGGACTAAAACATACATAAAGAATTATTAGGAAAACTATTAGAAAAATTAGGGTAGAAGACCATTTTTTTCGTGTGATTAATTCACTGAAAATTTGTTTTTTCTCCCAACTGTTGTTTCCATGAATATATTCACACAGAAGGTGAATATTACTGCCGTGAAGGAACATCATTTGTATTCAGAGTAAATATTTCTGAGCTTCTGCACTGCGAATAAAGACACACACCCGTATGAAAGAGGCATCGACTAGTATATGAAAGTTTGATGCAAAAATACTCTCGGGCACATTTCGTATAGTTTATTCATGCCGTAAGTGTCGCTAGGTTCACCCACTAGAACAAAGTGGTTGGTGCAGGGGTCACATATTTGTAGCCTACCTGCCCACCATCATGGAGGAATTGAACCCTGGTCTTTAAAATGGTGGGCAGGTACTTAACACCCGCACCACCATGATGCTACCAAATGAACATATTTATTGCCAACATCGCATTGATGCGTTCTTTCAAATCCATCACTTGATGGCCAAGATCGCATTGATGCGTTCTTTCCAAAAAAACAAGGGGCGACCTAACACAGCTTTGGAATGATCGATCGTCACTCAGAGAAGTAGTATGTGGATGTGACGTAAAAAAACGTCACATCCATTCATCCCAACGATGGGATTTTCAGAAAAACAGCTGTAACTCAGTTTCTTTTTTTTGCATTGAAAACCACCCGTTTTCAACGGGCCGTAGCCCCAAAATGGCGGATCGCGGTTGGAAGGTTGTCGTTCCTATGGATACACAGATACCTCCTTTTTGGGACACAATGTCGCTTCCACTGTGTTTCAAATATCATCGGATTGAGGTAATTACGCCGGCAAGGATATAGAAAAATAAAGCTTTTGCTGTTGTTTACAGTGTGTCAGTGAGTATAAAAGATGTCCCAGCCCCAATCCTGGCACTAAGATCTTAAATATTCACAAATAACACATTGATTGCCAAGATATTAAACATAAAGTGCCTAAGGGTGGCGCAAGAGGAAAAGCCACAGGGTCACCAAAAGCGGTCGAGTTTTGTGTGCAAAGCTGACATTTTAACCTGAGGGTGGCACAAATAGCAGAGCTATTGCCACGCTACGAGCTTGTAGATCTGCTATTTTTGTTAACTCTTTGACAGCCAGATTATTTTCATAATGTACTCACCCAGTGCCAAGCGATTTTCGTGTTTATAGTGGTTTTCAAGTGGTCATAAAAAGTTTAGATCCATATTGATCGATCGATTCACTGTGTGTACAGCCAGAGATCGTCTCTGACTGTTGCTTTGTGGAAAAACGTTCCACACGGAGCTTGTGTCCCCTTCGCTACAGGCCGTTGGAAACACGTGTTTCGACGGAACGGGAAAAAAAAACAGCTGAGTTATAGGCAAAAGAAAAAAAACGACAAACATGGAGTCGACGGGAACGGAAATGACGTTATATCCATTATTTCCGTATCCGTTTGTGCTACAGTTTTACTGCTCCCTTCGGATTCAAGATCAGACCGTGACCGTCTATAAAACAACATTAAGTACAAACGTGCGTCTAACGCGTCGATGGCGTGGGTGGATTAAGTAGCATTTGACTCGTAAACGCGTCGATTGGCGTTCAAAGAGTAGCCAAAGAAATCTAAAAATGACAGAGATGCATTCCCCGGGTCTTATATGGGTTAAAGGCAGCAGTTATAGTTAAGTGGAGCAGGGTGACAGAGAACGGAATGGGAACAGAGTTATAGGAGAGTTGTTGGCGACCCCCCCCCCCTCCCCCCCATGGGGGAGGAGTGAAAGCATTGAATTAGGCCACACCTCTGACACAGCTGGGAGGTTCAGCAAGGAGGTCAAGCATCTCTGAATCAAGCCCTACAACAACACCTCCCTGTGGCCTCGGCACTGTAATGTACATCTAAACTAGACATTTACATTTATATTCAGACTTGTATTCACTGTAACGTACATCTAAACTAGTCATTTACATTTATATTCAGACTTTTATTCACTGTAATGTACATCTAAACTAGTCATTTACATTTATATTCAGACTTTTATTCACTGTAATGTACATCTAAACTAGTCATTTACATTTATATTCAGACTTGTATTCCCTGTAGGCCTGACCTCGATTAGTCGAATAGTCGACCAATCCCTCAGCCGAATGATACAATAAAAATGATTGCATGATTCGACTGAGAGATAGGCCTTATTTTTTATATTGATTAACTAATAGTTTACCAAAAATAGGATGTATGTCATGATTTATTGGGAAAACCATGTTAAATCAAACATTAAGCACCCCCCCACAGCCCAAATGGAATGATCCTCTATTGCATAACTCTTTTTTTTTTGCACGATTTGGCTGATAAATTGGCAGTCGAATCAGACTGATTCGACTAATATACCAATATAATAATAATAATAATAAAAAAAGTTGCATGATTCGACTAACCGGCGACTATAGGCAACATTTGGCCAATCAGATTCAACTATATAAATTCTAAACAAGACAATTACATTTATATTCAGACTTGTATTCAGACTGTAATGTACATCTAAACATATGCTTCTCTCTCGGACGGTTTCCAGCTCTTCCTTTGCACAGACTGTATGACGGAAAGCGTTGTGAACATTGTGTGAGTCAACAGTCTGGCTCTGGAGACTAAACAGATATAGAACAGATTTGGGTTCGAGTCCAGCCACCCAGCCACTGATGTGCACGTTCATCTTCACACTATACTGTCTGCCTGAGTGATGCTTTGTCACGCCACGGGATCGAGTGGCAAAAAAACAGCAGACCTACTGTGACAGTACGTACAAGCTCACAATGTATGTAAAGGTGTGTCTTTTTTACAATGTGTGTGTGTGTGTGCGTGCGTGCGTGCGTGCGTGTGTGTGTGCGCTAGAGATGCGCGGATCGCGGTTTTAGCCGCGGTTGCCGCAGTTAACCGCAGTTTGGGTGGATTTGGGTCAATCAAATATAATTATTAATTCATATTGGATAAACCGCGGGTGAAATAATGCGGGAATTAAATGAATGATATCAATCTATAGACCTATAATAGCTTTTAAAAAGCACTAAATTTCACTGTGTGCGTTTGTAGTATTTTAATATTACGTCATTTTACACCAGGCACAAAATAGCCGCTCACTACATGTTGCTTTGCAGCCGGCCAGTGTTGCCAGGTTGCGACAACTTGCGAGAGAAATAAGCAGCCAGGTCTATGAAAACAAGCCCACAACAAGTGCCAAACAAAAGTCGCTTATAAAAAGCCGACATGGC